>NC_090941.1:1077488903-1078092663 GCF_040938575.1 Ambystoma mexicanum | reverse complement strand
CCTCCTCCTAGTCCCCATCCCTCTTTACCCAACCAACTACCCTCCTCATCCCAGTCCCCCGTTACCAATATAACCTCCTCCTAGTCCCCATCCCTCATTACCCAACCAAGTATCCTCCTCATCCCAACCCTCATTACCAATATAACCTCCTCCTAGTCCCCATCCCTCTTTACCCAACCAACTACCCTCCTCATCCCAGTCCCCCGTTACCAATATAACCTTCTCCTAGTCCCCATCCCTCATTACCCAACCAACTATCCTCCTCATCCCAGTCCCTCATTACCAATATAACTTCCTCCTAGTCCTCATCCCTCATTACCCAACCAACTATCCCTCTCATCCGAGTCCCTCATTACCAATATAACCTCCTCCTAGTCCCTATCCCTCATTACCCAACCAACTATCATCCGCCACCCACTCCATCATTACCAATATAACCTCCTCCTAGTCCCCATCCCTCATTACCCAGCCAACTATCCTCCTCATCCCCGTCCCTTATTACCAATATAACCTCCTCCTAGTCCCCATCCCTCTTTACCCAACCAACTATCTCCTCATTCAAGTCCCTCATTACCAATATAACCTCCTCCTAGTCCCCATCCCTCATTACCCAACCAACTATCCTCCTCATCCCCGTCCCTTATTACCAATATAACCTCCTCCTAGTCCCCATCCCTCTTTACCCAACCAACTATCTCCTCATTCAAGTCCCTCATTACCAATATAACCTCCTCCTAGTCCCCATCCCTCATTACCCAACCAACTATCCTCCTCATCCCAATCCCTCATTACCAATATAACCTCCTCCAAGTCCCCATCCCTCATTACCCAACCAACTATCCTCCTCATGCCAATCCCTCATTACCAATATAACCTCCTCCTAATCCCATCCCTCATTACCCAACCAACTATCCTCCTCATCCCAGTCCCCCATTACCAATATAACCTCCTCATAGTCCACATCCCTCATTACCCAACCAACTATCGTCCTCATCCCAGTCCCTGTTACCAATATAACCTCCTCCTATTCCCCATCCCTCATTACCCAACCAACTATCCTCCTCATCCCAGTCCCTCATTACCAATATAACCTCCTCCTAGTCCCCATCCCTCATTACCCAACCAAGTATCCTCCTCATCCCACCCCTCATTACCAATATAACCTCCTCCTAGTCCCCATCCCTTTTTACCCAACCAACTACCCTCCTCATCCCAGTCCCCCGTTACCAATATAACCTCCTCCTAGTCCCCATCCCTCATTATCCAACCAACTATCCTCCTCAACCCAGTCCATCATTAACAATATAACCTCCTCCTAGTCCCCATCCCTCATTATCCAACCAACAATCCTCCTCATCCCAGTCCCTCATTACCAATATAACTTCCTCCTAGTCCTCATCCCTCATTACCCAACGAACTATCCCTCTCATCCGAGTCCCTCATTACCAATATAACCTCCTCCTAGTTCCCATCCCTCATTACCCAACCAACTATCCTCCTCATCCCAGTCCATCATTAAGAATATAACCTCCTCCTAGTCCCTATCCCTCATTACCCAACCAACTATCCTCCTCATCCCAGTCCATCATTACCAATATAACTTCCTCCTAGTCCCCATCCCTCATTACCCAGCCAACTATCCTCCTCATCCCCGTCCCTTATTACCAATATAACCTCCTCCTGGTCCCCATCCCTCTTTACCCAACCAACTATCTCCTCATCCAAGTCCCTCATTACCAATATAACCTCCTCCTAGTCCCCATCCCTCATTACCCAACCAACTATCCTCCTCATTCCAGTCCATCATTACCAATATAACCTCCTCCTAGTCCCCATCCCTCATTACCCAACCAACTATCCTCCTCATCCCAGTCCCTCATTACCAATATAACTTCCTCCTAGTCCTCATCCCTCATTACCCAACCAACTATCCCTCTCATCCGAGTCCCTCATTACCAATATAACCTCCTCCTAGTCCCCATCCCTCATTAACCAACCAACTATCCTCCTCATCCCAGTCCATCATTAAGAATATAACCTCCTCCTAGTCCCTATCCCTCATTACCCAACCAACTATCCTCCGCCACCCACTCCATCATTACCAATATAACCTCCTCCTAGGCCCCATCCTTCATTACTCAACCAACTATCCTCCTCATCCCAGTCCATCATTACCAATATAACTTCCTCCTAGTCCCCATCCCTCATTACCCAGCCAACTATCCTTCTCATCCCCGTCCCTTATTACCAATATAACCTCCTCCTAGTCCCCATCCCTCTTTACCCAACCAACTATCTCCTCATCCAAGTCCCTCATTACCAATATAACCTCCTCCTAGTCCCCATCCCTCATTACCCAACCAACTATCCTCCTCATCCCAGTCCCTCATTACCAATATAACCTCCTCCTAATCCCCATCCCTCATTACCCAACCAACTATCCTCCTCATCCCAGTCCCTCATTAACAATATAACCTCCTCCTAGTCCCCATCCCTCATTACCCAACCAACTATCCTCATCCCAGTCCCAGTTACCAATATAACCTCCTCCTAGTCCCCATCCCTCATTACCCAACCAACTATCCTCCTCATCCCAGTCCTCTATTACCCAGGAAAATGTTATCCTCATCCCAGTCCCCTATTACCAATATAACCTCCTTCTAGTCCTCATCCCTCATTACCCAACCAACTATCATCCTCCTCCCAGTTCCTCATTACCAATATAACTTCCTCCTCATCTCAGTTCCTCATTACCCAGGAAAATGTCCTCCTCATCCCAGTCCCCGTTACCAATATAACCTCCTCCTAGTCCCCATCCCTCATTACCCAACCAACTATCCTCCTCATCCCAGTCCCTGTTACCAATATAACCTCATCCTTGTCCCCATCTTTCATTACCCAACCAACTATCCTCCGCATCCCAGTCCGTCATTACCAACATAACCTCCTCCTAGTCCCCATCCCTCATTACCCAACCAACTATCATTCTCATCCCAGTCCCCGTTACCAATATAACTTCCTCCCAGTCCGCATCCCTTATTACCCAACTAACTATCCAACTCATCCCAGTTCCTCATTGCCAAAATAACCTCCTCCTAGTCCCCATCCCTCATTACCCAACCAACTGTCCTCCTCATCCGAGTCCCTCATTACCAATATAACCTCCTCCTAGTCCCCATCCCTCATTACCCAACCAACTATCCTCCTCATCCCAGTCCCTCATTACCAATATAACCTCCTCCTAATCCCCATCCCTCATTACCCAACCAACTATCCTCCTCATCCCAGTCCCCCATTACCAATATAACCTCCTCCTAGTCCCCATCCCTCAATACCCAACCAACTATCCTCCTCATCCCAGTCCCTCATTACCAATATAACCTCCTCCTACTCCCCATCCCTCATTACCCAACCAACTATCCTCCTCATCCCAGTTCCTCATTACCAATATAACCTCCTCGTCATCTCAGTTCCTCATTACCCAGGAAAATGTCCTCCTCATCCCAGTCCCCGTTACCAATATAACCTCCTCCTATCCGGCATCCCTCATTACCCAACCAACTATCCTCCTCATCCCAGTCCCTGTTACCAATATAACCTCCTCCTAGTCCCCATCCCTCATTACCCACCCAACTATCCTCCTCAACCCAGTCCATCATTAACAATATAACCTCCTCCTAGTCCCCATCCCTCATTACCCAACCAACTATCTTCCTCATCCCAGTCCCTCATTACCAATATAACTTCCTCCTAGTCCTCATCCCTCATTACCCAACCAACTATCCTTCTCATCCCAGTCCCTCATTACCAATATAACCTCCTCCTAGTCCACATCCCTCATTACCCAACCAACTGTCCTCCTCATCCGAGTCCCTCATTACCAATATAACCTCCTCCTAGTCCCCATCCCTCATTACCCAACCAATTATCCTCCTCATCCCAGTCCCTCAATACCAATATAACCTCCTCCTAGTCCTCATCCCTCATTACCCAACCAACTACCGTCCTCATCCAAGTCCCCCGTTACCAATATAATCTCCTCCGAGTCCCCATCCCTCATTACCCAACCAATGATCCTACTCAACCCAGTTTATCATTAACAATATAACCTCCTCCTAGTCCCCATCCCTCATTACCCAACCAACTATCCTCCTCATCCCATTCCCTCATTACTTATATAACTTCCTCCTAGTCCTCATCCCACATTACCCAACTAACTATCCCTCTCATCCCAGTCCCTCATTACCAATATAACCTCCTCCTAGTCCCCATCCCTCATTACCCAACCAACTATCCTCCTCATCCCAGTCCATAATTAACAATATAACCTCCTCCTAGTCCTTATCCCTCATTACCCAACCAACTATCCTCTGCCACCCACTCCATCATTACCAATAAAACCTCCTCCTAGTCCCCATCCCTCATTACCCAACCAACTATCCTTCTCATTCCAGTTCCTCATTACCAATATAACCTCCTCCTAGTCCCCATCCCTCATTACACAACCAACTATCCTCCTCATCCCAGTTCCTCATAACCAATATAACCTCATCCTCATCTCAGTTCCTCATTACCCAGGAAAATGTCATCCTCATCACAGTCCCGTTACCAATATAACCTCCTCCTAGTCCCCATCCCTCATTATCCAACCAACTGTCCTCTGCATCGCAGTCCCTCATTACCAATATAACCTCCTCCTAGTCCCCATCCCTCATTACCCAACCAACTATCCTCCTCATCCCAGTCCCTCACTACCAATACAACACCCTCTTAGTCCCCATCCCTCATTACCCAACAAACTATCCTCCTCATTCCAGTCCCTCATTACCAATATAACCTCCAACTAGTCCCCATCCCTCATTTCCCAACCAACTATCCTCCTCATCCCAGTCCTCTATTACCCAGGAAAATGTTATCCTCATCCCAGTCCCCTATTACCAATATAACCTCCTTCTAGTCCTCATCCCTCATTACCCAACCAACTATCATCCTCCTCCCAGTTCCTCATTACCAATATAACTTCCTCCTCATCTCAGTTCCTCATTACCCAGGAAAATGTCCTCCTCATCCCAGTCCCCGTTACCAATATAACCTCCTCCTAGTCCCCATCCCTCATTACCCAACCAACTATCCTCCTCATCCCAGTCCCTGTTACCAATATAACCTCATCCTTGTCCCCATCTTTCATTACCCAACCAACTATCCTCCGCATCCCAGTCCGTCATTACCAACATAACCTCCTCCTAGTCCCCATCCCTCATTACCCAACCAACTATCATTCTCATCCCAGTCCCCGTTACCAATATAACTTCCTCCCAGTCCGCATCCCTTATTACCCAACTAACTATCCAACTCATCCCAGTTCCTCATTGCCAAAATAACCTCCTCCTAGTCCCCATCCCTCATTACCCAACCAACTGTCCTCCTCATCCGAGTCCCTCATTACACATATAACCTCCTCCTAGTCCCCATCCCTCATTACCCAACCAACTATCCTCCTCATCCCAGTCCCTCATTACCAATATAACCTCCTCCTAATCCCCATCCCTCATTACCCAACCAACTATCCTCCTCATCCCAGTCCCCCATTACCAATATAACCTCCTCCTAGTCCCCATCCCTCAATACCCAACCAACTATCCTCCTCATCCCAGTCCCTCATTACCAATATAACCTCCTCCTAATCCCCATCCCTCATTACCCAACCAACGATCCTTCTCATCCCAGTCCCTGTTACCAATATAACCTCCTCCTAGTCCCCATCCCTCATTACCCAACCAACTATCCTCCTCATGCCAATCCCTCATTACCAATATAACCTCCTCCTAATCCCATCCCTCATTACCCAACCAACTATCCTCCTCATCCCAGTCCCCCATTACCAATATAACCTCCTCATAGTCCACATCCCTCATTACCCAACCAACTATCGTCCTCATCCCAGTCCCTGTTACCAATATAACCTCCTCCTATTCCCCATCCCTCATTACCCAACCAACTATCCTCCTCATCCCAGTCCCTCATTACCAATATAACCTCCTCCTAGTCCCCATCCCTCATTACCCAACCAAGTATCCTCCTCATCCCACCCCTCATTACCAATATAACCTCCTCCTAGTCCCCATCCCTTTTTACCCAACCAACTACCCTCCTCATCCCAGTCCCCCGTTACCAATATAACCTCCTCCTAGTCCCCATCCCTCATTATCCAACCAACTATCCTCCTCAACCCAGTCCATCATTAACAATATAACCTCCTCCTAGTCCCCATCCCTCATTATCCAACCAACAATCCTCCTCATCCCAGTCCCTCATTACCAATATAACTTCCTCCTAGTCCTCATCCCTCATTACCCAACGAACTATCCCTCTCATCCGAGTCCCTCATTACCAATATAACCTCCTCCTAGTTCCCATCCCTCATTACCCAACCAACTATCCTCCTCATCCCAGTCCATCATTAAGAATATAACCTCCTCCTAGTCCCTATCCCTCATTACCCAACCAACTATCCTCCTCATCCCAGTCCATCATTACCAATATAACTTCCTCCTAGTCCCCATCCCTCATTACCCAGCCAACTATCCTCCTCATCCCCGTCCCTTATTACCAATATAACCTCCTCCTGGTCCCCATCCCTCTTTACCCAACCAACTATCTCCTCATCCAAGTCCCTCATTACCAATATAACCTCCTCCTAGTCCCCATCCCTCATTACCCAACCAACTATCCTCCTCATTCCAGTCCATCATTACCAATATAACCTCCTCCTAGTCCCCATCCCTCATTACCCAACCAACTATCCTCCTCATCCCAGTCCCTCATTACCAATATAACTTCCTCCTAGTCCTCATCCCTCATTACCCAACCAACTATCCCTCTCATCCGAGTCCCTCATTACCAATATAACCTCCTCCTAGTCCCCATCCCTCATTAACCAACCAACTATCCTCCTCATCCCAGTCCATCATTAAGAATATAACCTCCTCCTAGTCCCTATCCCTCATTACCCAACCAACTATCCTCCGCCACCCACTCCATCATTACCAATATAACCTCCTCCTAGGCCCCATCCTTCATTACTCAACCAACTATCCTCCTCATCCCAGTCCATCATTACCAATATAACTTCCTCCTAGTCCCCATCCCTCATTACCCAGCCAACTATCCTTCTCATCCCCGTCCCTTATTACCAATATAACCTCCTCCTAGTCCCCATCCCTCTTTACCCAACCAACTATCTCCTCATCCAAGTCCCTCATTACCAATATAACCTCCTCCTAGTCCCCATCCCTCATTACCCAACCAACTATCCTCCTCATCCCAGTCCCTCATTACCAATATAACCTCCTCCTAATCCCCATCCCTCATTACCCAACCAACTATCCTCCTCATCCCAGTCCCTCATTAACAATATAACCTCCTCCTAGTCCCCATCCCTCATTACCCAACCAACTATCCTCATCCCAGTCCCAGTTACCAATATAACCTCCTCCTAGTCCCCATCCCTCATTACCCAACCAACTATCCTCCTCATCCCAGTCCTCTATTACCCAGGAAAATGTTATCCTCATCCCAGTCCCCTATTACCAATATAACCTCCTTCTAGTCCTCATCCCTCATTACCCAACCAACTATCATCCTCCTCCCAGTTCCTCATTACCAATATAACTTCCTCCTCATCTCAGTTCCTCATTACCCAGGAAAATGTCCTCCTCATCCCAGTCCCCGTTACCAATATAACCTCCTCCTAGTCCCCATCCCTCATTACCCAACCAACTATCCTCCTCATCCCAGTCCCTGTTACCAATATAACCTCATCCTTGTCCCCATCTTTCATTACCCAACCAACTATCCTCCGCATCCCAGTCCGTCATTACCAACATAACCTCCTCCTAGTCCCCATCCCTCATTACCCAACCAACTATCATTCTCATCCCAGTCCCCGTTACCAATATAACTTCCTCCCAGTCCGCATCCCTTATTACCCAACTAACTATCCAACTCATCCCAGTTCCTCATTGCCAAAATAACCTCCTCCTAGTCCCCATCCCTCATTACCCAACCAACTGTCCTCCTCATCCGAGTCCCTCATTACCAATATAACCTCCTCCTAGTCCCCATCCCTCATTACCCAACCAACTATCCTCCTCATCCCAGTCCCTCATTACCAATATAACCTCCTCCTAATCCCCATCCCTCATTACCCAACCAACTATCCTCCTCATCCCAGTCCCCCATTACCAATATAACCTCCTCCTAGTCCCCATCCCTCAATACCCAACCAACTATCCTCCTCATCCCAGTCCCTCATTACCAATATAACCTCCTCCTACTCCCCATCCCTCATTACCCAACCAACTATCCTCCTCATCCCAGTTCCTCATTACCAATATAACCTCCTCGTCATCTCAGTTCCTCATTACCCAGGAAAATGTCCTCCTCATCCCAGTCCCCGTTACCAATATAACCTCCTCCTATCCGGCATCCCTCATTACCCAACCAACTATCCTCCTCATCCCAGTCCCTGTTACCAATATAACCTCCTCCTAGTCCCCATCCCTCATTACCCACCCAACTATCCTCCTCAACCCAGTCCATCATTAACAATATAACCTCCTCCTAGTCCCCATCCCTCATTACCCAACCAACTATCTTCCTCATCCCAGTCCCTCATTACCAATATAACTTCCTCCTAGTCCTCATCCCTCATTACCCAACCAACTATCCTTCTCATCCCAGTCCCTCATTACCAATATAACCTCCTCCTAGTCCACATCCCTCATTACCCAACCAACTGTCCTCCTCATCCGAGTCCCTCATTACCAATATAACCTCCTCCTAGTCCCCATCCCTCATTACCCAACCAATTATCCTCCTCATCCCAGTCCCTCAATACCAATATAACCTCCTCCTAGTCCTCATCCCTCATTACCCAACCAACTACCGTCCTCATCCAAGTCCCCCGTTACCAATATAATCTCCTCCGAGTCCCCATCCCTCATTACCCAACCAATGATCCTACTCAACCCAGTTTATCATTAACAATATAACCTCCTCCTAGTCCCCATCCCTCATTTACCCAACCAACTATCCTCCTCATCCCATTCCCTCATTACTTATATAACTTCCTCCTAGTCCTCATCCCACATTACCCAACTAACTATCCCTCTCATCCCAGTCCCTCATTACCAATATAACCTCCTCCTAGTCCCCATCCCTCATTACCCAACCAACTATCCTCCTCATCCCAGTCCATAATTAACAATATAACCTCCTCCTAGTCCTTATCCCTCATTACCCAACCAACTATCCTCTGCCACCCACTCCATCATTACCAATAAAACCTCCTCCTAGTCCCCATCCCTCATTACCCAACCAACTATCCTTCTCATTCCAGTTCCTCATTACCAATATAACCTCCTCCTAGTCCCCATCCCTCATTACACAACCAACTATCCTCCTCATCCCAGTTCCTCATAACCAATATAACCTCATCCTCATCTCAGTTCCTCATTACCCAGGAAAATGTCATCCTCATCACAGTCCCGTTACCAATATAACCTCCTCCTAGTCCCCATCCCTCATTATCCAACCAACTGTCCTCTGCATCGCAGTCCCTCATTACCAATATAACCTCCTCCTAGTCCCCATCCCTCATTACCCAACCAACTATCCTCCTCATCCCAGTCCCTCACTACCAATACAACACCCTCTTAGTCCCCATCCCTCATTACCCAACAAACTATCCTCCTCATTCCAGTCCCTCATTACCAATATAACCTCCAACTAGTCCCCATCCCTCATTTCCCAACCAACTATCCTCCTCATCCCAGTCCTCTATTACCCAGGAAAATGTTATCCTCATCCCAGTCCCCTATTACCAATATAACCTCCTTCTAGTCCTCATCCCTCATTACCCAACCAACTATCATCCTCCTCCCAGTTCCTCATTACCAATATAACTTCCTCCTCATCTCAGTTCCTCATTACCCAGGAAAATGTCCTCCTCATCCCAGTCCCCGTTACCAATATAACCTCCTCCTAGTCCCCATCCCTCATTACCCAACCAACTATCCTCCTCATCCCAGTCCCTGTTACCAATATAACCTCATCCTTGTCCCCATCTTTCATTACCCAACCAACTATCCTCCGCATCCCAGTCCGTCATTACCAACATAACCTCCTCCTAGTCCCCATCCCTCATTACCCAACCAACTATCATTCTCATCCCAGTCCCCGTTACCAATATAACTTCCTCCCAGTCCGCATCCCTTATTACCCAACTAACTATCCAACTCATCCCAGTTCCTCATTGCCAAAATAACCTCCTCCTAGTCCCCATCCCTCATTACCCAACCAACTGTCCTCCTCATCCGAGTCCCTCATTACACATATAACCTCCTCCTAGTCCCCATCCCTCATTACCCAACCAACTATCCTCCTCATCCCAGTCCCTCATTACCAATATAACCTCCTCCTAATCCCCATCCCTCATTACCCAACCAACTATCCTCCTCATCCCAGTCCCCCATTACCAATATAACCTCCTCCTAGTCCCCATCCCTCAATACCCAACCAACTATCCTCCTCATCCCAGTCCCTCATTACCAATATAACCTCCTCCTAATCCCCATCCCTCATTACCCAACCAACGATCCTTCTCATCCCAGTCCCTGTTACCAATATAACCTCCTCCTAGTCCCCATCCCTCATTACCCAACCAACTATCCTCCTCATTACAGTTCCTCATTACCAATATAACCTCCTCCTACTCCCCATCCCTCATTACCCTACCAACTATCCTCCTCATCCCAGTTCCTCATTACCAATATAACCTCCTCGTCATCTCAGTTCCTCATTACCCAGGAAAATGTCCTCCTCATCCCAGTCCCCGTTACCAATATAACCTCCTCCTATCCGGCATCCCTCATTACCCAACCAACTATCCTCCTCATCCCAGTCCCTGTTACCAATATAACCTCCTCCTAGTCCCCATCCCTCATTACCCAACCAACTATCCTCCTCATCCCTGTCCCACATTACCAATATAACCTCCTCCTAGTCCCCATCCCTCATTATCCAACCAACTATTCTCCTCATCCCAAACCCTCATTACCAATATAACCTCCTCCTAGTCCTCATCCCTCATTACCCAACCAACTACCCCCCTCATCCCAGTCCCCCGTTACCAATATAATCTCCTCCTAGTCCCCATCCCTCATTACCCACCCAACTATCCTCCTCAACCCAGTCCATCATTAACAATATAACCTCCTCCTAGTCCCCATCCCTCATTACCCAACCAACTATCTTCCTCATCCCAGTCCCTCATTACCAATATAACTTCCTCCTAGTCCTCATCCCTCATTACCCAACCAACTATCCTTCTCATCCCAGTCCCTCATTACCAATATAACCTCCTCCTAGTCCACATCCCTCATTACCCAACCAACTGTCCTCCTCATCCGAGTCCCTCATTACCAATATAACCTCCTCCTAGTCCCCATCCCTCATTACCCAACCAATTATCCTCCTCATCCCAGTCCCTCAATACCAATATAACCTCCTCCTAGTCCTCATCCCTCATTACCCAACCAATTACCGTCCTCATCCAAGTCCCCCGTTACCAATATAATCTCCTCCGAGTCCCCATCCCTCATTACCCAACCAATGATCCTACTCAACCCAGTTTATCATTAACAATATAACCTCCTCCTAGTCCCCATCCCTCATTACCCAACCAACTATCCTCCTCATCCCATTCCCTCATTACTTATATAACTTCCTCCTAGTCCTCATCCCACATTACCCAACTAACTATCCCTCTCATCCCAGTCCCTCATTACCAATATAACCTCCTCCTAGTCCCCATCCCTCATTACCCAACCAACTATCCTCCTCATCCCAGTCCATAATTAACAATATAACCTCCTCCTAGTCCCTATCCCTCATTACCCAACCAACTATCCTCTGCCACCCACTCCATCATTACCAATAAAACCTCCTCCTAGTCCCCATCCCTCATTACCCAACCAACTATCCTTCTCATTCCAGTTCCTCATTACCAATATAACCTCCTCCTAGTCCCCATCCCTCATTACACAACCAACTATCCTCCTCATCCCAGTTCCTCATTACCAATATAACCTCATCCTCATCTCAGTTCCTCATTACCCAGGAAAATGTCATCCTCATCACAGTCCCGTTACCAATATAACCTCCTCCTAGTCCCCATCCCTCATTATCCAACCAACTGTCCTCTGCATCGCAGTCCCTCATTACCAATATAACCTCCTTCTAGTCCCCATCCCTCATTACCCAACCAACTATCCTCCTCATCCCAGTCCCTCACTACCAATACAACACCCTCTTAGTCCCCATCCCTCATTACCCAACAAACTATCCTCCTCATTCCAGTCCCTCATTACCAATATAACCTCCAACTAGTCCCCATCCCTCATTTCCCAACCAACTATCCTCCTCATCCCAGTCCTCTATTACCCAGGAAAATGTTATCCTCATCCCAGTCCCCTATTACCAATATAACCTCCTTCTAGTCCTCATCCCTCATTACCCAACCAACTATCATCCTCCTCCCAGTTCCTCATTACCAATATAACTTCCTCCTCATCTCAGTTCCTCATTACCCAGGAAAATGTCCTCCTCATCCCAGTCCCCGTTACCAATATAACCTCCTCCTAGTCCCCATCCCTCATTACCCAACCAACTATCCTCCTCATCCCAGTCCCTGTTACCAATATAACCTCATCCTTGTCCCCATCTTTCATTACCCAACCAACTATCCTCCGCATCCCAGTCCGTCATTACCAACATAACCTCCTCCTAGTCCCCATCCCTCATTACCCAACCAACTATCATTCTCATCCCAGTCCCCGTTACCAATATAACTTCCTCCCACTCCGCATCCCTTATTACCCAACTAACTATCCAACTCATCCCAGTTCCTCATTGCCAAAATAACCTCCTCCTAGTCCCCATCCCTCATTACCCAACCAACTATCCTCCTCATCCCAGTTCCTCAATACCAATATAACCTCCTCCTCATCTCAGTTCCTCATTACCCAGGAGAATGTCCTCCTCATCCCACTCCACGTTACCAATATAACCTCCTCCTAGTCCCCATCCCTCATTACCCAACCAACTATCCTCCTCATCCCAGTTCCTCATTGCCAAAATAACCTCCTCCTAGTCCCCATCCCTCATTACCCAACCAACTATCCTCCTCATCCCAGTTCCTCATTAACAATATAACCTCCTCGTCATCTCAGTTCCTCATTACCCAGGAGAATGTCCTCCTCATCCCACTCCACGTTACCAATATAACCTCCTCCTAGTCCCCATCCCTCATTACCCAACCAACTATCCTCCTCATTCCAGTCCCTCATTACCAATATAACCTCCAACTAGTCCCCATCCCTCATTTCCCAACCAACTATCCTCCTCATCCCAGTCCTCTATTACCCAGGAAAATGTTATCCTCATCCCAGTCCCCTATTACCAATATAACCTCCTTCTAGTCCTCATCCCTCATTACCCAACCAACTATCATCCTCCTCCCAGTTCCTCATTACCAATATAACTTCCTCCTCATCTCAGTTCCTCATTACCCAGGAAAATGTCCTCCTCATCCCAGTCCCCGTTACCAATATAACCTCCTCCTAGTCCCCATCCCTCATTACCCAACCAACTATCCTCCTCATCCCAGTCCCTGTTACCAATATAACCTCATCCTTGTCCCCATCTTTCATTACCCAACCAACTATCCTCCGCATCCCAGTCCGTCATTACCAACATAACCTCCTCCTAGTCCCCATCCCTCATTACCCAACCAACTATCCTCCTCATTCCAGTTCCTCATTACCAATATAACCTCCTCCTAGTCCCCATCCCTCATTACCCAACCAACTATCCTCCTCATCAAAGTTCCTCATTAACAATATAACCTCCTCCATATCTCAGTTCCTCATTACCCAGGAAAATGTCCTCCTCATCACAGTCCCGTTACCAATATAACCTCCTCCTAGTCCCCATCCCTCATTACCCAAAAAACTGTCCTCTGCATCCCAGTCCCTCATTACCAATATAACCTCCTCCTAGTCCCCATCCCTCATTACCCAACCAACTATCCTCCTCATCCCAGTCCCTCACTACCAATACAACACCCTCTTAGTCCCCATCCCTCATTACCCAACAAACTATTCTCCTCATCCCAGTCCCTTATTACCCAGGAAAATGTCCTCCTCATCCCAGTCCCCTATTACCAATATAAACTCCTTCTAGTCCCCATCCCTCATTACCCAACCAACTATCCTCCTCATCCCAGTCCCTCATTACCAATATAACCTCCTCCTAGTCCGCATCCCTCATTACCCAACCAATTATCCTCCTCATCCCAGTCCCTCTTTACCAATATAACCTCCTTCTAGTCCCCATCCCTCTTGCCCAACCAACTTCCCTCCTCATCCCAGTCCCTCATTACCAATATAACCTCCTCCTAGTCCCCATCCCACATTGCCCAACCAACTATCCTTCTCATCCCAGTCCCTGTTACCAATATAACCTCCTCCTGGTCCACATCCCTCATTACCCAACCAACTATCCTTGTCATCCCAGTTCCTCATTACCAATATAACCCCCTCCTAGTCCCCATCCCTCATTACCCAACCAACGATCCTCCTCATCCCAGTTCCTCATTACCAATATAACCTCCTCCTCCTCTCAGTTCCTCATTACCCAGGAAAATGTCCTCCTCATCCCAGTCCCTGTTACCAATATAACCTCCTCCTAGCCCGCATCCCTCATTACCAAACCAACTATCCTCCTCATCCCAGTCCATGTTACCAATATAACCTCATCCTAGTCTCCATCCCTCATTACCCAACCAACTATGCTCCTCCTCCCAGTCCCTCATTACCAATATAACCTCCTCCTAGTCCCCATCCCTCATTACCCAACCAACTATCCTCCTCATCCCAGTCCCTCATTACCAATATAACCTCCTCCTAGTCCCCATCCCTCATTACCCAACCAACTACCCTCCTCATCCCAGTCCCCCGTTACCAATATAATCTCCTCCTAGTCCCCATCCCTCATTACCCAACCAACTATCCTCCTCAACCCAGTCCATCATTAACAATATAAACTCCTCCTAGTCCCCATCCCTCATTACGCAACCAACTATCCCTCTCATCCCAGTCCCTCATTACCAATATAACCTCCTCCTAGTCCCCATCCCTCATTACCCAACCAAGTATCCTCCACATCCCAGTCCATCATTAACAATATAACCTCCTCCTAGTCCCTATCCCTCATTACCCAACCAACTATCCTCCACCACCCACTCCATCATTATCAATATAACCTCCTCCTAGTTCCCATCCCTCATTACTCAACCAACTATCCTCCTCATCCCAGTCCATCATTACCAATATAACCTCCTCCTAGTCCCCATCCCTCATTACCCAGCCAACTATCCTCCTCATCTCAGTCCCTCATTACAAATAAAACTTCCTCCTAGTCCTCATCCCTCATTACCCAAAAACTATCCTCCTCATCCCATTCCCTCATCACCAATATAAACTCCTCCTAGTCCCCATCCCTCTTTCCCCAACCAAATATCTCCTCATCCAAGTCCCTCATTACCAATATAACCTCCTTCTAGTCCACATCCCCCATTACCCAACCAACTATCCTCCTCATTCCAGTCCATCATTACCAATATAACCTCCTCCTAGTCCCCATCCCTAATTACCCAACCAACTACCTTCCTCATTCCAGTCCCTCATTAACAATATAACCTCCTCCTACTCCCCATCCCTCATTACCCAACCAGCTATCCTTCTCATCCCAGTCCCCGTTACCAATATAGCCACCTCCTAGTCCCCATCCCTCATTACCCAACCAACTATCCTACTCAACCCAGTTCCTCATTACCCATATAACATCCTACTAGTCCCCATCCCTCATTACCCAACCAACTATCCTCCTCATCCCAGTCCCTCATTACCAATATAACCTCCTCCTAATCCCCATCCCTCATTACCCAACCAACGATCCTTCTCATCCCAGTCCCCGTTACCAATATAACCTCCTCCTAGTCCCCATCCCTCATTACCCAACCAACTATCCTCCTCATTACAGTTCCTCATTACCAATATAACCTCCTCCTACTCCCCATCCCTCATTACCCAACCAACTATCCTCCTCATCCCAGTTCCTCATTACCAATATAACCTCCTCGTCATCTCAGTTCCTCATTACCCAGGAAAATGTCCTCCTCATCCCAGTCCCCGTTACCAATATAACCTCCTCCTATCCGGCATCCCTCATTACCCAACCAACTATCCTCCTCATCCCAGTCCCTGTTACCAATATAACCTCCTCCTAGTCCCCATCCCTCATTACCCAACCAACTATCCTCCTCCTCCCAGTCCCTCATTACCAATATAAACTCCTCCTAGTCCCCATCCCTCATTACCCAACCAACTATCCTCCTCATCCCTGTCCCACATTACCAATATAACCTCCTCCTAGTCCCCGTCCCTCATTACCCAACCAACTATTCTCCTCATCCCAGACCCTCATTACCAATATAACCTCCTCCTAGTCCTCATCCCTCATTACCCAACCAACTACCCTCCTCATCCCAGTCCCCCGTTACCAATATAATCTCCTCCTAGTCCCCATCCCTCATTACCCACCCAATTATCCTCCTCAACCCAGTCTATCATTAACAATATAACCTCCTCCTAGTCCCCATCCCTCATTACCCAACCAACTATCTTCCTCATCCCAGTCCCTCATTTCCAATATAACTTCCTCCTAGTCCTCATCCCTCATTACCCAACCAACTATCCTTCTAATACCAGTCCCTCATTACCAAAATAACCTCCTCCTAGTCCCCATCCCTCATTACCCAACCAATTATCCTCCTCATCCCAGTCCCTCATTACCAATATAACCTCCTCCTAGTCCTCATCCCTCATTACCCAACCAACTACCCTCCTCATCCCAGTCCCCCGTTACCAATATAATCTCCTCCGAGTCCCCATCCCTCATTACCCAACCAATGATCCTCCTCAACCCAGTTTATCATTAACAATATAACCTCCTCCTAGTCCCCATCCCTCATTACCCAACCAACTATCCTCCTCATCCCATTCTCTCATTACTTATATAACTTCCTCCTAGTCCTCATCCCTCATTACCCAACTAACTTTCCCTCTCATCCCAGTCCCTCATTACCAATATAACCTCCTCCTAGTCCCCATCCCTCATTACCCAACCAACTATCCTCCTCATCCCAGTCCATAATTAACAATATAACCTCCTCCTAGTCCCTATCCCTCATTACCCAACCAACTATCCTCTGCAACCCACTCCATCATTACCAATAAAACCTCCTCCTAGTCCCCTAGTCCCTCATTACCCAACCAACTATCCTTCTCATTCCAGTTCCTCATTACCAATATAACCTCCTCCTAGTCCCCATCCCTCATTACACAACCAACTATCCTCCTCATCCCAGTTCCTCATTACCAATATAACCTCATCCTCATCTCAGTTCCTCATTACCCAGGAAAATGTCCTCCTCATCACAGTCCCGTTACCAATATAACCTCCTCCTAGTCCCCATCCCTCATTACCCAACCAACTGTCCTCTGCATTGCAGTCCCTCATTACCAATATAACCTCCTCCTAGTCTCCATCCCTCATTACCCAAACAAATATCCTCCTCATCCCAGTCCCTCACTACCAATACAACACCCTCTTAGTCCCCATCCCTCATTACCCAACAAACTATCCTCCTCATTCCAGTCCCTCATTACCAATATAACCTCCAACTAGTCCCCATCCCTCATTTCCCAACCAACTATCCTCCTCATCCGAGTCCCCTATTACCCAGGAAAATGTTATCCTCATCCCAGTCCTCTATTACCAATATAACCTCCTTCTAGTCCTCATCCCTCATTACCCAACCAACTATCATCCTCATCCCAGTTCCTCATTACCAATATAACCTCCTCCTCATCTCAGTTCCTCATTACCCAGGAAAATGTCCTCCTCATCCCAGTCCCTGTTACCAATATAACCTCCTCCTAGCCTGCATCCCTCATTACCCAACCAACTATCGTCCTCATCCCAGTCCCTGTTACCAATATAACCTCCTCCTAGTCCCCATCCCTCATTACCCAACCAACTATCCTCCTCTTCCCAGTCCCTCATAACCAATATAACCTCCTCCTAGTCCCCATCCCTCATTACCCAACCAAGTATCCTCCTCATCCCACCCCTCATTACCAATATAACCTCCTCCTAGTCCCCATCCCTCTTTACCCAACCAACTACCCTCCTCATCCCAGTCCCCCGTTACCAATATAACCTCCTCCTAGTCCCCATCCCTCATTACCCAACCAAGTATCCTCCTCATCCCAACCCTCATTACCAATATAACCTCCTCCTAGTCCCCATCCCTCTTTACCCAACCAACTACCCTCCTCATCCCAGTCCCCCGTTACCAATATAACCTTCTCCTAGTCCCCATCCCTCATTACCCAACCAACTATCCTCCTCATCCCAGTCCCTCATTACCAATATAACTTCCTCCTAGTCCTCATCCCTCATTACCCAACCAACTATCCCTCTCATCCGAGTCCCTCATTACCAATATAACCTCCTCCTAGTCCCCATCCCTCATTACCCAACCAACTATCCTCCTCATCCCAGTCCATCATTAAGAATATAACCTCCTCCTAGTCCCTATCCCTCATTACCCAACCAACTATCATCCGCCACCCACTCCATCATTACCAATATAACCTCCTCCTAGTCCCCATCCCTCATTACCCAGCCAACTATCCTCCTCATCCCCGTCCCTTATTACCAATATAACCTCCTCCTAGTCCCCATCCCTCTTTACCCAACCAACTATCTCCTCATTCAAGTCCCTCATTACCAATATAACCTCCTCCTAGTCCCCATCCCTCATTACCCAACCAACTATCCTCCTCATCCCAATCCCTCATTACCAATATAACCTCCTCCAAGTCCCCATCCCTCATTACCCAACCAACTATCCTCCTCATGCCAATCCCTCATTACCAATATAACCTCCTCCTAATCCCATCCCTCATTACCCAACCAACTATCCTCCTCATCCCAGTCCCCCATTACCAATATAACCTCCTCATAGTCCACATCCCTCATTACCCAACCAACTATCGTCCTCATCCCAGTCCCTGTTACCAATATAACCTCCTCCTATTCCCCATCCCTCATTACCCAACCAACTATCCTCCTCATCCCAGTCCCTCATTACCAATATAACCTCCTCCTAGTCCCCATCCCTCATTACCCAACCAAGTATCCTCCTCATCCCACCCCTCATTACCAATATAACCTCCTCCTAGTCCCCATCCCTTTTTACCCAACCAACTACCCTCCTCATCCCAGTCCCCCGTTACCAATATAACCTCCTCCTAGTCCCCATCCCTCATTATCCAACCAACTATCCTCCTCAACCCAGTCCATCATTAACAATATAACCTCCTCCTAGTCCCCATCCCTCATTATCCAACCAACAATCCTCCTCATCCCAGTCCCTCATTACCAATATAACTTCCTCCTAGTCCTCATCCCTCATTACCCAACGAACTATCCCTCTCATCCGAGTCCCTCATTACCAATATAACCTCCTCCTAGTTCCCATCCCTCATTACCCAACCAACTATCCTCCTCATCCCAGTCCATCATTAAGAATATAACCTCCTCCTAGTCCCTATCCCTCATTACCCAACCAACTATCCTCCTCATCCCAGTCCATCATTACCAATATAACTTCCTCCTAGTCCCCATCCCTCATTACCCAGCCAACTATCCTCCTCATCCCCGTCCCTTATTACCAATATAACCTCCTCCTGGTCCCCATCCCTCTTTACCCAACCAACTATCTCCTCATCCAAGTCCCTCATTACCAATATAACCTCCTCCTAGTCCCCATCCCTCATTACCCAACCAACTATCCTCCTCATTCCAGTCCATCATTACCAATATAACCTCCTCCTAGTCCCCATCCCTCATTACCCAACCAACTATCCTCCTCATCCCAGTCCCTCATTACCAATATAACTTCCTCCTAGTCCTCATCCCTCATTACCCAACCAACTATCCCTCTCATCCGAGTCCCTCATTACCAATATAACCTCCTCCTAGTCCCCATCCCTCATTAACCAACCAACTATCCTCCTCATCCCAGTCCATCATTAAGTATATAACCTCCTCCTAGTCCCTATCCCTCATTACCCAACCAACTATCCTCCGCCACCCACTCCATCATTACCAATATAACCTCCTCCTAGGCCCCATCCTTCATTACTCAACCAACTATCCTCCTCATCCCAGTCCATCATTACCAATATAACTTCCTCCTAGTCCCCATCCCTCATTACCCAGCCAACTATCCTTCTCATCCCCGTCCCTTATTACCAATATAACCTCCTCCTAGTCCCCATCCCTCTTTACCCAACCAACTATCTCCTCATCCAAGTCCCTCATTACCAATATAACCTCCTCCTAGTCCCCATCCCTCATTACCCAACCAACTATCCTCCTCATCCCAGTCCCTCATTACCAATATAACCTCCTCCTAATCCCCATCCCTCATTACCCAACCAACGATCCTTCTCATCCCAGTCCCCGTTACCAATATAACCTCCTCCTAGTCCCCATCCCTCATTACCCAACCAACTATCCTCCTCATTACAGTTCCTCATTACCAATATAACCTCCTCCTACTCCCCATCCCTCATTACCCAACCAACTATCCTCCTAATCCCAGTTCCTCATTACCAATATAACCTCCTCGTCATCTCAGTTCCTCATTACCCAGGAAAATGTCCTCCTCATCCCAGTCCCCGTTACCAATATAACCTCCTCCTATCCGGCATCCCTCATTACCCAACCAACTATCCTCCTCATCCCAGTCCCTGTTACCAATATAACCTCCTCCTAGTCCCCATCCCTCATTACCCAACCAACTATCCTCCTCCTCCCAGTCCCTCATTACCAATATAAACTCCTCCTAGTCCCCATCCCTCATTACCCAACCAACTATCCTCCTCATCCCTGTCCCACATTACCAATATAACATCCTCCTAGTCCCCATCCCTCATTACCCAACCAACTATTCTCCTCATCCCAGACCCTCATTACCAATATAACCTCCTCCTAGTCCTCATCCCTCATTACCCAACCAACTACCCTCCTCATCCCAGTCCCCCGTTACCAATATAATCTCCTCCTAGTCCCCATCCCTCATTACCCACCCAACTATCCTCCTCAACCCAGTCCATCATTAACAATATAACCTCCTCCTAGTCCCCATCCCTCATTACCCAACCAACTATCTTCCTCATCCCAGTCCCTCATTTCCAATATAACTTCCTCCTAGTCCTCATCCCTCATTACCCAACCAACTATCCTTCTCATCCCAGTCCCTCATTACCAATATAACCTCCTCCTAGTCCACATCCCTCATTACCCAACCAACTATCCTCCTCATCCCAGTCCCTCATTACCAATATAACCTCCTCCTAGTCCCCATCCCTCATTACCCAACCAACTATCCTCCTCATCCCAGTTCCTCATTACCAATATAACCTCCTCCTAATCCCCATCCCTCATAACCCAACCAAGTTTCCTCCTCATCCCAGTTCCTCATTACCAATATAACCTCCTCCTCATCTCAGTTCCTCATTACCAAGGAAAATGAACTCCTCATCCCAGTGCCCGTTACCAATATAACCTCCCCCTAATCCCCTTCAGTCATTACCCAACCAACTATCGTCTTCATCCCAGTCCCTGTTACCAATATAACCTCATCCTAGAACCCATCCCTCATTCCCCAACCAACTATCCTCCGCATCCCATTCCCTCATTACCAATATAACCTCCTCCTAGTCCCCATCCCTCATTACCCAACCAACTATCCTCCTCATCCCAGTCCCTCATTACCAATATAACCTCCTCCTAGTCCCCATCCCTCATTACCCAACCAACTATCCTCCTCATCCCAGTCCCTCATTACCAATATAACCTCCTCCTAATCCCCATCCCTCATTACCCAACCAACTATCCTCCTCATCCCAGTCCCCTCATTACCAATATAACCTCCTCCTAGTCCCCATCCCTCAATACCCAACCATCTATCCTCCTCATCCCAGTCCCTCATTACCAATATAACCTCCTCCTAATCCCCATCCCTCATTACCCAACCAACGATCCTTCTCATCCCAGTCCCCGTTACCAATATAACCTCCTCCTAGTCCCCATCCCTCATTACCCAACCAACTATCCTCCTCATTACAGTTCCTCATTACCAATATAACCTCCTCCTACTCCCCATCCCTCATTACCCAACCAACTATCCTCCTCATCCGAGTCCCTCATTACCAATATAACCTCCTCCTAGTCCTCATCCCTCATTACCCAACCAACTACCCCCCTCATCCCAGTCCCCCGTTACCAATATAATCTCCTCCTAGTCCCCATCCCTCATTACCCACCCAAATATCCTCCTCAACCCAGTCCATCATTAACAATATAACCTCCTCCTAGTCCCCATCCCTCATTACCCAACCAACTATCTTCCTCATCCCAGTCCCTCATTACCAATATAACTTCCTCCTAGTCCTCATCCCTCATTACCCAACCAACTATCCTTCTCATCCCAGTCCCTCATTACCAATATAACCTCCTCCTAGTCCACATCCCTCATTACCCAACCAACTGTCCTCCTCATCCGAGTCCCTCATTACCAATATAACCTCCTCCTAGTCCCCATCCCTCATTACCCAACCAATTATCCTCCTCATCCCAGTCCCTCAATACCAATATAACCTCCTCCTAGTCCTCATCCCTCATTACCCAACCAACTACCGTCCTCATCCAAGTCCCCCGTTACCAATATAATCTCCTCCGAGTCCCCATCCCTCATTACCCAACCAATGATCCTACTCAACCCAGTTTATCATTAACAATATAACCTCCTCCTAGTCCCCATCCCTCATTACCCAACCAACTATCCTCCTCATCCCATTCCCTCATTACTTATATAACTTCCTCGTAGTCCTCATCCCACATTACCCAACTAACTATCCCTCTCATCCCAGTCCCTCATTACCAATATAACCTCCTCCTAGTCCCCATCCCTCATTACCCAACCAACTATCCTCCTCATCCCAGTCCATAATTAACAATATAACCTCCTCCTAGTCCCTATCCCTCATTACCCAACCAACTATCCTCTGCCACCCACTCCATCATTACCAATAAAACCTCCTCCTAGTCCCCATCCCTCATTACCCAACCAACTATCCTTCTCATTCCAGTTCCTCATTACCAATATAACCTCCTCCTAGTCCCCATCCCTCATTACACAACCAACTATCCTCCTCATCCCAGTTCCTCATTACCAATATAACCTCATCCTCATCTCAGTTCCTCATTACCCAGGAAAATGTCCTCCTCATCACAGTCCCGTTACCAATATAACCTCCTCCTAGTCCCCATCCCTCATTACCCAACCAACTGTCCTCTGCATCGCAGTCCCTCATTACCAATATAACCTCCTCCTAGTCCCCATCCCTCATTACCCAACCAACTATCCTCCTCATCCCAGTCCCTCACTACCAATACAACACCCTCTTAGTCCCCATCCCTCATTACCCAACAAACTATCCTCCTCATTCCATTCCCTCATTACCAATATAACCTCCAACTAGTCCCCATCCCTCATTTCCCAACCAACTATCCTCCTCATCCCAGTCCTCTATTACCCAGGAAAATGTTATCCTCATCCCAGTCCCCTATTACCAATATAACCTCTCCTATTCCGCTAAAGTCTTCCACATGCACTCTCATGCTTGCATTGTAACCACAGCATAGCATAACCTCTAAGCTCAATGTTTATTACCAATGTGAAATGTACTCGGTAACTCGGTTTACATCTGTAAACACATTCCTATGCTTGTGTTCATGACTAAGTCTGCTGTAACAGCGCCACGATGCCCCAGGGCAGTTCTGTGCGCTTTATAAATGCAAATAAATAAAATAAATAAATAAACCTCCTTCTAGTCCTCATCCCTCATTACCCAACCAACTATCATCCTCCTCCCAGTTCCTCATTACCAATATAACTTCCTCCTCATCTCAGTTCCTCATTACCCAGGAAAATGTCCTCCTCATCCCAGTCCCTGTTACCAATATAACCTCCTCCTAGTCCCCATCCCTCATTACCCAACCAACTATCCTCCTCATCCCAGTCCCTGTTACCAATATAACCTCATCCTTGTCCCCATCTTTCATTACCCAACCAACTATCCTCCGCATCCCAGTCCGTCATTACCAACATAACCTCCTCCTAGTCCCCATCCCTCATTACCCAACCAACTATCATTCTCATCCCAGTCCCCGTTACCAATATAACTTCCTCCCAGTCCGCATCCCTTATTACCCAACTAACTATCCAACTCATCCCAGTTCCTCATTGCCAAAATAACCTCCTCCTAGTCCCCATCCCTCATTACCCAACCAACTATCCTCCTCATCCCAGTTCCTCATTACCAATATAACCTCCTCCTCATCTCAGTTCCTCATTACCCAGGAGAATGTCCTCCTCATCCCACTCCACGTTACCAATATAACCTCCTCCTAGTCCCCATCCCTCATTACCCAACCAACTATCCTCCTCATCCCAGTTCCTCATTGCCAAAATAACCTCCTCCTAGTCCCCATCCCTCATTACCCAACCAACTATCCTCCTCATCCCAGTTCCTCATTAACAATATAACCTCCTCCTCATCTCAGTTCCTCATTACCCAGGAGAATGTCCTCCTCATCCCACTCCACGTTACCAATATAACCTCCTCCTAGTCCCCATCCCTCATTACCCAACCAACTATCCTCCTCATTCCAGTCCCTCATTACCAATATAACCTCCAACTAGTACCCATCCCTCATTTCCCAACCAACTATCCTCCTCATCCCAGTCCTCTATTACCCAGGAAAATGTTATCCTCATCCGAGTCCCCTATTACCAATATAACCTCCTTCTAGTCCTCATCCCTCATTACCCAACCAACTATCATCCTCCTCCCAGTTCCTCATTACCAATATAACTTCCTCCTCATCTCAGTTCCTCATTACCCAGGAAAATGTCCTCCTCATCCCAGTCCCCGTTACCAATATAACCTCCTCCTAGTCCCCATCCCTCATTACCCAACCAACTATCCTCCTCATCCCAGTCCCTGTTACCAATATAACCTCATCCTTGTCCCCATCTTTCATTACCCAACCAACTATCCTCCGCATCCCAGTCCGTCATTACCAACATAACCTCCTCCTAGTCCCATTCCCTCATTACCCAACCAACTATCATTCTCATCCCAGTCCCCGTTACCAATATAACTTCCTCCCAGTCCGCATCCCTTATTACCCAACTAACTATCCAACTCATCCCAGTTCCTCATTGCCAAAATAACCTACTCCTAGTCCCCATCCCTCATTACCCAACCAACTATCCTCCTCATCCCAGTTCCTCATTACCAATATAACCTCCTCCTCATCTCAGTTCCTCATTACCCAGGAGAATGTCCTCCTCATCCCACTCCACGTTACCAATATAACCTCCTCCTAGTCCCCATCCCTCATTACCCAACCAACTATCGTCCTCATTCCAGTTCCTCATTACCAATATAACCTCCTCCTAGTCCCCATCCCTCATTACCCAACCAACTATCCTCCTCATCAAAGTTCCTCATTAACAATATAACCTCCTCCTCATCTCAGTTCCTCATTACCCAGGAAAATGTCCTCCTCATCACAGTCCCGTTACCAATATAACCTCCTCCTAGTCCCCATCCCTCATTACCCAAAAAACTGTCCTCTGCATCCCAGTCCCTCATTACCAATATAACCTCCTCCTAGTCCCCATCCCTCATTACCCAACCAACTATCCTCCTCATCCCAGTCCCTCCCTACCAATACAACACCCTCTTAGTCCCCATCCCTCATTACCCAACAAACTATCCTCCTCATCCCAGTCCCTTATTACCCAGGAAAATGTCCTCCTCATCCCAGTCCCCTATTACCAATATAACCTCCTCCTAGTCCCCATCCCTCATTAACCAACCAATTATCCGCCTCATCCCAGTCCCTCATTACCAATATAACCTCCTCCTAGTCCGCATCCCTCATTACCCAACCAATTATCCTCCTCATCCCAGTCCCTCTTTACCAATATAACCTCCTTCTAGTCCCCATCCCTCTTGCCCAACCAACTTCCCTCCTCATCCCAGTCCCTCATTACCAATATAACCTCCTCCTAGTCCCCATCCCACATTGCCCAACCAACTATCCTTCTCATCCCACTCCCTGTTACCAATATAACCTCCTCCTGGTCCATATCCCTCATTACCCAACCAACTATCCTTGTCATTCCAGTTCCTCATTACCAATATAACCCCCTCCTAGTCCCCATCCCTCATTACCCAACCAACGATCCTCCTCATCCCAGTTCCTCATTACCAATATAACCTCCTCCTCCTCTCAGTTCCTCATTACCCAGGAAAATGTCCTCCTCATCCCAGTCCCCGTTACCAATATAACCTCCTCCTAGCCCGCATCCCTCATTACCAAACCAACTATCCTCCTCATCCCAGTCCATATTACCAATATAACCTCATCCTAGTCTCCATCCCTCATTACCCAACCAACTATGCTCCTCCTCCCAGTCCCTCATTACCAATATAACCTCCTCCTAGTCCCCATCCCTCATTACCCAACCAACTATCCTCCTCATCCCAGTCCCTCATTACCAATATAACCTCCTCCTAGTCCCCATCCCTCATTACCCAACCAACTACCCTCCTCATCCCAGTCCCCCGTTACCAATATAATCTCCTCCTAGTCCCCATCCCTCATTACCCAACCAACTATCCTCCTCAACCCAGTCCATCATTTACAATATAAACTCCTGCTAGTCCCCATCCCTCATTACGCAACCAACTATCCCTCTCATCCCAGTCCCTCATTACCAATATAACCTCCTCCTAGTCCCCATCCCTCATTACCCAACCAAGTATCCTCCACATCCCAGTCCATCATTAACAATATAACCTCCTCCTAGTCCCTATCCCTCATTACCCAACCAACTATCCTCCACCACCCACTCCATCATTACCAATATAACCTCCTCCTAGTTCCCATCCCTCATTACTCAACCAACTATCCTCCTCATCCCAGTCCATCATTACCAATATAACCTCCTCCTAGTCCCCATCCCTCATTACCCAGCCAACTATCCTCCTCATCTCAGTCCCTCATTACAAATAAAACTTCCTCCTAGTCCTCATCCCTCATTACCCAAAAACTATACTCCTCATCCCATTCCCTCATCACCAATGTAAACTCCTCCTAGTCCCCATCCCTCTTTCCCCAACCAAATATCTCCTCATCCAAGTCCCTCATTACCAATATAACCTCCTTCTAGTCCACATCCCCCATTACCCAACCAACTATCCTCCTCATTCCAGTCCATCATTACCAATATAACCTCCTCCTAGTCCCCATCCCTAATTACCCAACCAACTATCTTCCTCATTCCAGTCCCTCATTAACAATATAACCTCCTCCTACTCCCCATCCCTCATTACCCAACCAGCTATCCTTCTCATCCCAGTCCCCGTTACCAATATAGCCACCTCCTAGTCCCCATCCCTCATTACCCAACCAACTATCCTACTCAACCCAGTTCCTCATTACCCATATAGCATCCTACTAGTCCCCATCCCTCATTACCCAACCAACTATCCTCCTCATCCCAGTCCCTCATTACCAATATAACCTCCTCCTAATCCCCATCCCTCATTACCCAACCAACGATCCTTCTCATCCCAGTCCCCGTTACCAATATAACCTCCTCCTAGTCCCCATCCCTCATTACCCAACCAACTATCCTCCTCATTACAGTTCCTCATTACCAATATAACCTCCTCCTACTCCCCATCCCTCATTACCCAACCAACTATCCTCCTCATCCCAGTTCCTCATTACCAATATAACCTCCTCGTCATCTCAGTTCCTCATTACCCAGGAAAATGTCCTCCTCATCCCAGTCCCCATTACCAATATAACCTCCTCCTATCCGGCATCCCTCATTACCCAACCAACTATCCTCCTCATCCCAGTCCCTGTTACCAATATAACCTCCTCCTAGTCCCCATCCCTCATTACCCAACCAACTATCCTCCTCCTTCCAGTCCCTCATTACTAATATAAACTCCTCCTAGTCCCCATCCCTCATTACCCAACCAACTATCCTCCTCATCCCTGTCCCACATTACCAATATAACCTCCTCCTAGTCCCCATCCCTCATTACCCAACCAACTATTCTCCTCATCCCAGACCCTCATTACCAATATAACCTCCTCCTAGTCCTCATCCCTCATTACCCAACCAACTACCCTCCTCATCCCAGTCCCCCGTTACCAATATAATCTCCTCCTAGTCCCCATCCCTCATTACCCACCCAACTATCCTCCTCAACCCAGTCCATCATTAACAATATAACCTCCTCCTAGTCCCCATCCCTCATTACCCAACCAACTATCTTCCTCATCCCAGTCCCTCATTTCAAATATAACTTCCTCCTAGTCCTCATCGCTCATTACCCAACCAACTATCCTTCTCATCCCAGTCCCTCATTACCAATATAACCTCCTCCTAGTCCACATCCCTCATTACCCAACCAACTATCCTCCTCATCCCAGTCCCTCATTACCAATATAACCTCCTCCTAGTCCCCATCCCTCATTACCCAACCAATTATCCTCCTCATCCCAGTCCCTCATTACCAATATAACCTCCTCCTAGTCCTCATCCCTCATTACCCAACCAACTACCCTCCTCATCCCAGTCCCCCGTTACCAATATAATCTCCTCCGAGTCCCCATCCCTCATTACCCAACCAATGATCCTCCTCAACCCAGTTTAACATTAACAATATAACCTCCTCCTAGTCCCCATCCCTCATTACCCAACCAACTATCCTCCTCATCCCATTCTCTCATTACTTATATAACTTCCTCCTAGTCCTCATCCCTCATTACCCAACTAACTTTCCCTCTCATCCCAGTCCCTCATTACCAATATAACCTCCTCCTAGTCCCCATCCCTCATTACCCAACCAACTATCCTCCTCATCCCAGTCCATAATTAACAATATAACCTCCTCCTAGTCCCTATCCCTCATTACCCAACCAACTATCCTCTGCAACCCACTCCATCATTACCAATAAAACCTCCTCCTAGTCCCCATCCCTCATTACCCAACCAACTATCCTTCTCATTCCAGTTCCTCATTACCAATATAACCTCCTCCTAGTCCTCATCCCTCATTACACAACCAACTATCCTCCTCATCCCAGTTCCTCATTACCAATATAACCTCATCCTCATCTCAGTTCCTCATTACCCAGGAAAATGTCCTCCTCATCACAGTCCCGTTACCAATATAACCTCCTCCTAGTCCCCATCCCTCATTACCCAACCAACTGTCCTCTGCATTGCAGTCCCTCATTACCAATATAACCTCCTCCTAGTCTCCATCCCTCATTACCCAACCAACTATCCTCCTCATCCCAGTCCCTCACTACCAATACAACACCCTCTTAGTCCCCATCCCTCATTACCCAACAAACTATCCTCCTCATTCCAGTCCCTCATTACCAATATAACCTCCAACTAGTCCCCATCCCTCATTTCCCAACCAACTATCCTCCTCATCCGAGTCCCCTATTACCCAGGAAAATGTTATCCTCATCCCAGTCCTCTATTACCAATATAACCTCCTTCTAGTCCTCATCCCTCATTACCCAACCAACTATCATCCTCATCCCAGTTCCTCATTACCAATATAACCTCCTCCTCATCTCAGTTCCTCATTACCCAGGAAAATGTCCTCCTCATCCCAGTCCCTGTTACCAATATAACCTCCTCCTAGCCTGCATCCCTCATTACCCAACCAACTATCGTCCTCATCCCAGTCCCTGTTACCAATATAACCTCCTCCTAGTCCCCATCCCTCATTACCCAACCAACTATCCTCCTCTTCCCAGTCCCTCATAACCAATATAACCTCCTCCTAGTCCCCATCCCTCATTACCCAACCAAGTATCATCCTCATCCCACCCCTCATTACCAATATAACCTCCTCCTAGTCCCCATCCCTCTTTACCCAACCAACTACCCTCCTCATCCCAGTCCCCCGTTACCAATATAACCTCCTCCTAGTCCCCATCCCTCATTACCCAACCAAGTATCCTCCTCATCCCAACCCTCATTACCAATATAACCTCCTCCTAGTCCCCATCCCTCTTTACCCAACCAACTACCCTCCTCATCCCAGTCCCCCGTTACCAATATAACCTCCTCCTAGTCCCCATCCCTCATTACCCAACAAACTATCCTCCTCAACCGAGTCCATCATTAACAATATAACCTCCTCCTAGTCCCCATCCCTCATTACCCAACCAACTATCCTCCTCATCCCAGTCCCTCATTACCAATATAACTTCCTCCTAGTCCTCATCCCTCATTACCCAACCAACTATCCCTCTCATCCGAGTCCCTCATTACCAATATAACCTCCTCCTAGTCCCCATCCCTCATTACCCAACCAACTATCCTCCTCATCCCAGTCCATCATTAAGATTATAACCTCCTCCTAGTCCCTATCCCTCATTACCCAACCAACTATCATCCGCCACCCACTCCATCATTACCAATATAACCTCCTCCTAGTTCCCATCCTTCATTACTCAACCAACTATCCTCCTCATCCCAGTCCATCATTACCAATATAACTTCCTCCTAGTCCCCATCCCTCATTACCCAGCCAACTATCCTCCTCATCCCCGTCCCTTATTACCAATATAACCTCCTCCTAGTCCCCATCCCTCTTTACCCAACCAACTATCTCCTCATTCAAGTCCCTCATTACCAATATAACCTCCTCCTAGTCCCCATCCCTCATTACCCAACCAACTATCCTCCTCATCCCAATCCCTCATTACCAATATAACCTCCTCCAAGTCCCCATCCCTCATTACCCAACCAACTATCCTCCTCATGCCAATCCCTCATTACCAATATAACCTCCTCCTAATCCCATCCCTCATTACCCAACCAACTATCCTCCTCATCCCAGTCCCCCATTACCAATATAACCTCCTCATAGTCCACATCCCTCATTACCCAACCAACTATCGTCCTCATCCCAGTCCCTGTTACCAATATAACCTCCTCCTATTCCCCATCCCTCATTACCCAACCAACTATCCTTCTCATCCCAGTCCCTCATTACCAATATAACCTCCTCCTAGTCCCCATCCCTCATTACCCAACCAAGTATCCTCCTCATCCCACCCCTCATTACCAATATAACCTCCTCCTAGTCCCCATCCCTTTTTACCCAACCAACTACCCTCCTCATCCCAGTCCCCCGTTACCAATATAACCTCCTCCTAGTCCCCATCCCTCATTACCCAACCAACTATCCTCCTCAACCCAGTCCATCATTAACAATATAACCTCCTCCTAGTCCCCATCCCTCATTACCCAACCAACAATCCTCCTCATCCCAGTCCCTCATTACCAATATAACTTCCTCCTAGTCCTCATCCCTCATTACCCAACGAACTATCCCTCTCATCCGAGTCCCTCATTACCAATATAACCTCCTCCTAGTCCCCATCCCTCATTACCCAACCAACTATCCTCCTCATCCCAGTCCATCATTAAGAATATAACCTCCTCCTAGTCCCTATCCCTCATTACCCAACCAACTATCCTCCTCATCCCAGTCCATCATTACCAATATAACTTCCTCCTAGTCCCCATCCCTCATTACCCAGCCAACTATCCTCCTCATCCCCGTCCCTTATTACCAATATAACCTCCTCCTAGTCCCCATCCCTCTTTACCCAACCAACTATCTCCTCATCCAAGTCCCTCATTACCAATATAACCTCCTCCTAGTCCCGATCCCTCATTACCCAACCAACTATCCTCCTCATTCCAGTCCATCATTACCAATATAACCTCCTCCTAGTCCCCATCCCTCATTACCCAACCAACTATCCTCCTCATCCCAGTCCCTCATTACCAATATAACTTCCTCCTAGTCCTCATCCCTCATTACCCAACCAACTATCCCTCTCATCCGAGTCCCTCATTACCAATATAACCTCCTCCTAGTCCCCATCCCTCATTAACCAACCAACTATCCTCCTCATCCCAGTCCATCATTAAGAATATAACCTCCTCCTAGTCCCTATCCCTCATTACCCAACCAACTATCCTCCGCCACCCACTCCATCATTACCAATATAACCTCCTCCTAGGCCCCATCCTTCATTACTCAACCAACTATCCTCCTCATCCCAGTCCATCATTACCAATATAAGTTCCTCCTAGTCCCCATCCCTCATTACCCAGCCAACTATCCTTCTCATCCCCGTCCCTTATTACCAATATAACCTCCTCCTAGTCCCCATCCCTCTTTACCCAACCAACTATCTCCTCATCCAAGTCCCTCATTACCAATATAACCTCCTCCTAGTCCCCATCCCTCATTACCCAACCAACTATCCTCCTCATCCCAGTCCCTCATTACCAATATAACCTCCTCCTAATCCCCATCCCTCATTACCCAACCAACGATCCTTCTCATCCCAGTCCCCGTTACCAATATAACCTCCTCCTAGTCCCCATCCCTCATTACCCAATCAACTATCCTCCTCATTACAGTTCCTCATTACCAATATAACCTCCTCCTACTCCCCATCCCTCATTACCCAACCAACTATCCTCCTCATCCCAGTTCCTCATTACCAATATAACCTCCTCGTCATCTCAGTTCCTCATTACCCAGGAAAATGTCCTCCTCATCCCAGTCCCAGTTACCAATATAACCTCCTCCTATCCGGCATCCCTCATTACCCAACCAACTATCCTCCTCATCCCAGTCCCTGTTACCAATATAACCTCCTCCTAGTCCCCATCCCTCATTACCCAACCAACTATCCTCCTCCTCCCAGTCCCTCATTACCAATATAAACTCCTCCTAGTCCCCATCCCTCATTACCCAACCAACTATCCTCCTCATCCCTGTCCCACATTACCAATATAACCTCCTCCTAGTCCCCATCCCTCATTACCCAACCAACTTTTCTCCTCATCCCAGACCCTCATTACCAATATAACCTCCTCCTAGTCCTCATCCCTCATTACCCAACCAACTACCCTCCTCATCCCAGTCCCCCGTTACCAATATAATCTCCTCCTAGTCCCCATCCCTCATTACCCACCCAACTATCCTCCTCAACCCAGTCCATCATTAACAATATAACCTCCTCCTAGTCCCCATCCCTCATTACCCAACCAACTATCTTCCTCATCCCAGTCCCTCACTTCCAATATAACTTCCTCCTAGTCCTCATCCCTCATTACCCAACCAACTATCCTTCTCATCCCAGTCCCTCATTACCAATATAACCTCCTCCTAGTACACATCCCTCATTACCCAACCAACTATCCTCCTCATCCCAGTCCCTCATTACCAATATAACCTCCTCCTAGTCCCCATCCCTCATTACCCAACCAATTATCCTCCTCATCCCAGTCCCTCATTACCAATATAACCTCCTCCTAGTCCTCATCCCTCATTACCCAACCAACTACCCTCCTCATCCCAGTCCCCCGTTACCAATATAATCTCCTCCGAGTCCCCATCCCTCATTACCCAACCAATGATCCTCCTCAACCCAGTTTATCATTAACAATATAACCTCCTCCTAGTCCCCATCCCTCATTACCCAACCAACTATCCTCCTCATCCCATTCTCTCATTACTTATATAACTTCCTCCTAGTCCTCATCCCTCATTACCCAACTAACTTTCCCTCTCATCCCAGTCCCTCATTACCAATATAACCTCCTCCTAGTCCCCATCCCTCATTACCCAACCAACTATCCTCCTCATCCCAGTCCATAATTAACAATATAACCTCCTCCTAGTCCCTATCCCTCATTACCCTACCAACTATCCTCTGCAACCCACTCCATCATTACCAATAAAACCTCCTCCTAGTCCCCATCCCTCATTACCCAACCAACTATCCTTCTCATTCCAGTTCCTCATTACCAATATAACCTCCTCCTAGTCCCCATCCCTCATTACACAACCAACTATCCTCCTCATCCCAGTTCCTCATTACCAATATAACCTCATCCTCATCTCAGTTCCTCATTACCCAGGAAAATGTCCTCCTCATCACAGTCCCGTTACCAATATAACCTCCTCCTAGTCCCCATCCCTCATTACCCAACCAACTGTCCTCTGCATTGCAGTCCCTCATTACCAATATAACCTCCTCCTAGTCTCCATCCCTCATTACCCAACCAACTATCCTCCTCATCCCAGTCCCTCACTACCAATACAACACCCTCTTAGTCCCCATCCCTCATTACCCAACAAACTATCCTCCTCATTCCAGTCCCTCATTACCAATATAACCTCCAACTAGTCCCCATCCCTCATTTCCCAACCAACTATCCTCCTCATCCCAGTCCCCTATTACCCAGGAAAATGTTATCCTCATCCCAGTCCTCTATTACCAATATAACCCCCTTCTAGTCCTCATCCCTCATTACCCAACCAACTATCATCCTCATCCCAGTTCCTCATTACCAATATAACCTCCTCCTCATCTCAGTTCCTCATTACCCAGGAAAATGTCCTCCTCATCCCAGTCCCTGTTACCAATATAACCTCCTCCTAGCCTGCATCCCTCATTACCCAACCAACTATCGTCCTCATCCCAGTCCCTGTTACCAATATAACCTCCTCCTAGTCCCCATCCCTCATTACACAACCAACTATCCTCCTCTTCCCAGTCCCTCATAACCAATATAACCTCCTCCTAGTCCCCATCCCTCATTACCCAACCAAGTATCCTCCTCATCCCACCCCTCATTACCAATATAACCTCCTCCTAGTCCCCATCCCTCTTTACCCAACCAACTACCCTCCTCGTCCCAGTCCCCCGTTACCAATATAACCTCCTCCTAGTCCCCATCCCTCATTACCCAACCAAGTATCCTCCTCATCCCACCCCTCATTACCAATATAACCTCCTCCTAGTCCCCATCCCTCTTTACCCAACCAACTACCCTCCTCATCCCAGTCCCCCGTTACCAATATAACCTCCTCCTAGTCCCCATCCCTCATTACCCAACCAACTATCCTCCTCAACCGAGTCCATCATTAACAATATAACCTCCTCCTAGTCCCCATCCCTCATTACCCAACCAACTATCCTCCTCATCCCAGTCCCTCATTACCAATATAACTTCCTCCTAGTCCTCATCCCTCATTACCCAACCAACTATCCCTCTCATCCGAGTCCCTCATTACCAATATAACCTCCTCCTAGTCCCCATCCCTCATTACCCAACCAACTATCCTCCTCATCCCAGTCCATCATTAAGAATATAACCTCCTCCTAGTCCCTATCCCTCATTACGCAACCAACTATCATCCGCCACCCACTCCATCATTACCAATATAACCTCCTCCTAGTCCCCATCCTTCATTACTCAACCAACTATCCTCCTCATCCCAGTCCATCATTACCAATATAACTTCCTCCTAGTCCCCATCCCTCATTACCCAGCCAACTATCCTCCTCATCCCCGTCCCTTATTACCAATATAACCTCCTCCTAGTCCCCATCCCTCTTTACCCAACCAACTATCTCCTCATCCAAGTCCCTCATTACCAATATAACCTCCTCCTAGTCCCCATCCCTCATTACCCAACCAACTATCCTCCTCATCCCAATCCCTCATTACCAATATAACCTCCTCCAAGTCCCCATCCCTCATTACCCAACCAACTATCCTCCTCATGCCAATCCCTCATTACCAATATAACCTCCTCCTAATCCCATCCCTCATTACCCAACCAACTATCCTCCTCATCCCAGTCCCCCATTACCAATATAACCTCCTCATAGTCCACATCCCTCATTACCCAACCAACTATCGTCCTCATCCCAGTCCCTGTTACCAATATAACCTCCTCCTATTCCCCATCCCTCATTACCCAACCAACTATCCTCCTCATCCCAGTCCCTCATTACCAATATAACCTCCTCCTAGTCCCCATCCCTCATTACCCAACCAAGTATCCTCCTCATCCCACCCCTCATTACCAATATAACCTCCTCCTAGTCCCCATCCCTCTTTACCCAACCAACTACCCTCCTCATCCCAGTCCCCCGTTACCAATATAACCTCCTCCTAGTCCCCATCCCTCATTACCCAACCAACTATCCTCCTCAACCCAGTCCATCATTAACAATATAACCTCCTCCTAGTCCCCATCCCTCATTACCCAACCAACTATCCTCCTCATCCCAGTCCCTCATTACCAATATAACTTCCTCCTAGTCCTCATCCCTCATTACCCAACGAACTATCCCTCTCATCCGAGTCCCTCATTACCAATATAACCTCCTCCTAGTCCCCATCCCTCATTACCCAACCAACTATCCTCCTCATCCCAGTCCATCATTAAGAATATAACCTCCTCCTAGTCCCTATCCCTCATTACCCAACCAACTATCCTCCTCATCCCAGTCCATCATTACCAATATAACTTCCTCCTAGTCCCCATCCCTCATTGCCCAGCCAACTATCCTCCTCATCCCCGTCCCTTATTACCAATATAACCTCCTCCTAGTCCCCATCCCTCTTTACCCAACCAACTATCTCCTCATCCAAGTCCCTCATTACCAATATAACCTCCTCCTAGTCCCCATCCCTCATTACCCAACCAACTATCCTCCTCATTCCAGTCCATCATTACCAATATAACCTCCTCCTAGTCCCCATCCCTCATTACCCAACCAACTATCCTCCTCATCCCAGTCCCTCATTACCAATATAACTTCCTCCTAGTCCTCATCCCTCATTACCCAACCAACTATCCCTCTCATCCGAGTCCCTCATTACCAATATAACCTCCTCCTAGTCCCCATCCCTCATTAACCACCCAACTATCCTCCTCATCCCAGTCCATCATTAAGAATATAACCTCCTCCTAGTCCCTATCCCTCATTACCCAACCAACTATCCTCCGCCACCCACTCCATCATTACCAATATAACCTCCTCCTAGGCCCCATCCTTCATTACTCAACCAACTATCCTCCTCATCCCAGTCCATCATTACCAATATAACTTCCTCCTAGTCCCCATCCCTCATTACCCAGCCAACTATCCTTCTCATCCCCGTCCCTTATTACCAATATAACCTCCTCCTAGTCCCCATCCCTCTTTACCCAACCAACTATCTCCTCATCCAAGTCCCTCATTACCAATATAACCTCCTCCTAGTCCCCATCCCTCATTACCCAACCAACTATCCTCCTCATTCCAGTCCATCATTACCAATATAACCACCTCCTAGTCCCCATCCCTCATTACCCAACCAACTATCCTCCTCATTCCAGTCCCTCATTAACAATATAACCTCCTCCTAGTCCCCATCCCTCATTACCCAACCAACTATCTTTCTGATCCCAGTGCCCGTTACCAATATAACCTCCTCCTAGTCCCCATCCCTCATTACCCAACCAACTATCCTCCTCATCCCAGTTCCTCATTACCAATATAACCTCCTCCTAGTCCCCATCCCTCATTACCCAACCAACTATCCTCCTCATCCCAGTTCGTCATTATCAATATAACCTCCACCTAGTCCCCATCCCTCATTACCCAACCAACTATCCTCCTCATCCCAGTCCCTCACTACCAATACAATACCCTCTTAGTCCCCATCCCTCATTACCCAACCAACTATCCTCCTCATCCCAGTCCCTCACTACCAATACAATACCCTCTTAGTCCCCATCCCTCATTACCCAACAAACTATCCTCCTCATTCCAGTCCCTCATTACCAATATAACCTCCTCCTAGTCCCCATCCCTCATTACCCAACCAACTAACCTCCTCATCCCAGTCCCCTATTACCAATATAACCTCCTTCTAGTCCCCATCCCTCATTACCCAACCAACTATCCTCCTCATCCCAGTTCCTCATTACCAATTTAACCTCCTCCTCATCTCAGTTCCTCGTTACCCAGGAAAACGTCGTCCTCATCCCAGTCCCCGTTACCAATATAACCTCCTCCTAGTCCCCATACCTCATTACACAACCAACTATCCTCCTCATCCCAGTCCCTGTTACCAATATAACCTCATCCTTGTCCCCATCTTTCAATACCCAACCAACTATCCTCCGCATCCCAGTCCCTCATTATCAACATAACCTCCTCCTAGTCCCCATCCCTCATTACCCAACCAACTATCCTTCTCATCCCAGTCCCTGTTACCAATATAACCTCCTCCCAGTCCGCATCCCTAATTACCCAACTAACTATCCTCCTCATCCCAGTTCCTCATTGCCAAAATAACCTCCTCCTAGTCCCCATCCCTCATTACCCAACCAACTATCCTCCTCATCCCAGTTCCTCATTACCAATATAACCTCCTCCTCATCTCAGTTCCTCATTACCCAGGAGAATGTCCTCCTCATCCCACTCCCCGTTACCAATATAACTTCCTCCTAGTCCCCATCCCTCATTACCCAACCAACTATCCTCCTCATCCCAGTCCCTCATTACCAATATAACCTCCTCCTAGTCCCCATCCCTCATTACCCAACCAACTATCCTCCTCAAGCCCAATCCCTCATTACCAATATAACCTCCTCCTAGTCCCCATCCCTCATTACCCAACCAACTATCCTCCTCATCCCAATCCCTCATTACCAATATAACCTCCTCCTAATCCCATCCCTCATTACCCAACCAACTATCCTCCTCATCCCAGTCCCCCATTACCAATATGACCTCCTCATCGTCCCCATCCCTCATTACCCAACCAACTATCCTTCTCATCCCAGTCCCTGTTACCAATATAACCTCCTCATAGTCCACATCCCTCATTACCCAACAAACTATCCTCGTCATCCCAGTTCCTCATTACCAATATAACCCCCTGCTAGTCCCCATCTCTCATTACCCAACCAACTATCCTCCTCATCCCAGTTCCTCATTACCAATATACCCTCCTCCTCATCTCAGTTCCTCATTACCCAGGAGAATGTCCTTCTCATCCCAGTCCCTGTTACCAATATAACCTCCTCATAGTCCACATCCCTCATTACCCAACAAACTATCCTCGTCATCCCAGTTCCTCATTACCAATATAACCCCCTGCTAGTCCCCATCTCTCATTACCCAACCAACTATCCTCCTCATCCCAGTCCCTCATTACCAATATAACCTCCTCCTAGTCCCCATCCCTCATTACCCAACCAAGTATCCTCCTCATCCCACCCCTCATTACCAATATAACCTCCTCCTAGTCCCCATCCCTCTTTACCCAACCAACTACCCTCCTCAACCAAGTCCCCCATTACCAATATAACCTCCTCCTAGTCCCCATCCCTCATTACCCAACCAACTATCGTCCTCATCCCAGTCCCTGTTACCAATATAACCTATTCCTAGTACCCATTCCTCATTACCCAACCAACTATCCTCCTCATCCCAGTCCCTCATTACCAATATAACCTCCTCCTAGTCCCCATCCCTCATTACCCAACCAAGTATCCTCCTCATCCCACCCCTTATTACCAATATAACCTCCTCCTAGTCCCCATCCCTCTTTACCCAACCAACTACCCTCCTCAACCAAGTCCCCCATTACCAATATAACCTCCTCCTAGTCCCCATCCCTCATTACCCAACCAACTATCCTCCTCAACCCAGTCCATCATTAACAATATAACCTCCTCCTAGCCCCCATCCCTCATTACCCAACCAACTATCCTCCTCATCCCAGTCCTTCATTACCAATATAACTTCCTCCTAGTCCTCATCCCTCATTACCCAACCAACTATCCCTCTCATCCGAGTCCCTCATTACCAATATAACCTCCTCCTAGTCCCCATCCCTCATTACCCAACCAACTATCCTCCTCATCCCAGTCCATCATTAAGAATATAACCTCCTCCTAGTCCCTATCCCTCATTACCCAACCAAGTATCCTCCTCATCCCACCCCTCATTACCAATATAACCTCCTCCTAGTCCCCATCCCTCTTTACCCAACCAACTACCCTCCTCATCCCAGTCCCCCGTTACCAATATAACCTCCTCCTAGTCCCCATCCCTCATTACCCAACCAACTATCCTCCTCAACCCAGTCCATCATTAACAATATAACCTCCTCCTAGTCCCCATCCCTCATTACCCAACCAACTATCCTCCTCATCCCAGTCCCTCATTACCAATATAACTTCCTCCTAGTCCTCATCCCTCATTACCCAACCAACTATCCCTCTCATCCGAGTCCCTCATTACCAATATAACCTCCTCCTAGTCCCCATCCCTCATTACCCAACCAACTATCCTCCTCATCCCAGTCCATCATTAAGAATATAACCTCCTCCTAGTCCCTATCCCTCATTACCCAACCAACTATCCTCCGCCACCCACTCCATCATTACCAATATAACCTCCTCCTAGTCCCCATCCTTCATTACTCAACCAACTATCCTCCTCATCCCAGTCCATCATTACCAATATAACTTCCTCCTAGTCCCCATCCCTCATTACCCAGCCAACTATCCTCCTCATCCCCGTCCCTTATTACCAATATAACCTCCTCCTAGTCCCCATCCCTCTTTACCCAACCAACTATCTCCTCATCCAAGTCCCTCATTACCAATATAACCTCCTCCTAGTCCCCATCCCTCATTACCCAACCAACTATCCTCCTCATTCCAGTCCATCATTACCAATATAACCTCCTCCTAGTCCCCATCCCTCATTACCCAACCAACTATCCTCCTCATTCCAGTCCCTCATTAACAATATAACCTCCTCCTATATCCCATCCCTCATTACCCAACCAACTATCTTTCTCATCCCAGTCCCTGTTACCAATATAACCTCCTCCTAGTCCCAATCCCTCATTACCCAACCAACTATCCTCCTCATCCCAGTTCCACATTACCAATATAACCTCCTCCTAGTCCCCATCCCTCATTACCCAACCAACTATCCTCCTCATCCCAGTTCCTCATTACCAATATAACCTCCTCCTCATCTCAGTTCCTCATTACACAGGAAAATGTCCTCCTCATCCCAGTACCCGTTACCAATATAACGTCCTCCTAGTCCCCTTCCCTCATTACCCAACGAACTATCCTCCTCATCCCAGTCCCTGTTACCAATATAACCTCATCCTAGAACTGATCCCTCATTACCCAACCAACTATCCTCCTCATTCCAGTCCATCATTACCAATATAACCTCCTCCTAATCCCCATCCCTCATTATCCAACCAACTATCCTCCTCATCCCAGTTCCTCATTACCAATATAACCTCCTCCTAATCCTCATCCCTCATAACCCAACCAACTATGCTCCTCATCCCAGTTCCTCATTTCCAATATAACCTCCTCCTCATCTCAGTTCCTCATTACCAAGGAAAATGAACTCCTCATCCCAGTGCCCGTTACCAATATAACTCCTCCTAGTCCCCATCCTTCATTACTCAACCAAATATCCTCCTCATCCCAGTTCCTCATTACCAATATAACCTCCTCGTCATCTCAGTTCCTCATTACCCAGGAAAATGTCCTCCTCATCCCAGTCCCCATTACCAATATAACCTCCTCCTATCCGGCATCCCTCATTACCCAACCAACTATCCTCCTCATCCCAGTCCCTGTTACCAATATAACCTCCTCCTAGTCCCCATCCCTCATTACCCAACCAACTATCCTCCTCCTTCCAGTCCCTCATTACTAATATAAACTCCTTCTAGTCCCCATCCCTCATTACCCAACCAACTATCCTCCTCATCCCTGTCCCACATTACCAATATAACCTCCTCCTAGTCCCCATCCCTCATTACCCAACCAACTATTCTCCTCATCCCAGACCCTCATTACCAATATAACCTCCTCCTAGTCCTCATCCCTCATTACCCAACCAACTACCCTCCTCATCCCAGTCCCCCGTTACCAATATAATCTCCTCCTAGTCCCCATCCCTCATTACCCACCCAACTATCCTCCTCAACCCAGTCCATCATTAACAATATAACCTCCTCCTAGTCCCCATCCCTCATTACCCAACCAACTATCTTCCTCATCCCAGTCCCTCATTTCAAATATAACTTCCTCCTAGTCCTCATCGCTCATTACCCAACCAACTATCCTTCTCATCCCAGTCCCTCATTACCAATATAACCTCCTCCTAGTCCACATCCCTCATTACCCAACCAACTATCCTCCTCATCCCAGTCCCTCATTACCAATATAACCTCCTCCTAGTCCCCATCCCTCATTACCCAACCAATTATCCTCCTCATCCCAGTCCCTCATTACCAATATAACCTCCTCCTAGTCCTCATCCCTCATTACCCAACCAACTACCCTCCTCATCCCAGTCCCCCGTTACCAATATAATCTCCTCCGAGTTCCCATCCCTCATTACCCAACCAATGATCCTCCTCAACCCAGTTTATCATTAACAATATAACCTCCTCCTAGTCCCCATCCCTCATTACCCAACCAACTATCCTCCTCATCCCATTCTCTCATTACTTATATAACTTCCTCCTAGTCCTCATCCCTCATTACCCAACTAACTTTCCCTCTCATCCCAGTCCCTCATTACCAATATAACCTCCTCCTAGTCCCCATCCCTCATTACCCAACCAACTATCCTCCTCATCCCAGTCCATAATTAACAATATAACCTCCTCCTAGTCCCTATCCCTCATTACCCAACCAACTATCCTCTGCAACCCACTCCATCATTACCAATAAAACCTCCTCCTAGTCCCCATCCCTCATTACCCAACCAACTATCCTTCTCATTCCAGTTCCTCATTACCAATATAACCTCCTCCTAGTCCCCATCCCTCATTACACAACCAACTATCCTCCTCATCCCAGTTCCTCATTACCAATATAACCTCATCCTCATCTCAGTTCCTCATTACCCAGGAAAATGTCCTCCTCATCACAGTCCCGTTACCAATATAACCTCCTCCTAGTCCCCATCCCTCATTACCCAACCAACTGTCCTCTGCATTGCAGTCCCTCATTACCAATATAACCTCCTCCTAGTCTCCATCCCTCATTACCCAACCAACTATCCTCCTCATCCCAGTCCCTCACTACCAATACAACACCCTCTTAGTCCCCATCCCTCATTACCCAACAAACTATCCTCCTCATTCCAGTCCCTCATTACCAATATAACCTCCAACTAGTCCCCATCCCTCATTTCCCAACCAACTATCCTCCTCATCCGAGTCCCCTATTACCCAGGAAAATGTTATCCTCATCCCAGTCCTCTATTACCAATATAACCTCCTTCTAGTCCTCATCCCTCATTACCCAACCAACTATCATCCTCATCCCAGTTCCTCATTACCAATATAACCTCCTCCTCATCTCAGTTCCTCATTACCCAGGAAAATGTCCTCCTCATCCCAGTCACTGTTACCAATATAACCTCCTCCTAGCCTGCATCCCTCATTACCCAACCAACTATCGTCCTCATCCCAGTCCCTGTTACCAATATAACCTCCTCCTAGTCCCCATCCCTCATTACCCAACCAACTATCCTCCTCTTCCCAGTCCCTCATAACCAATATAACCTCCTCCTAGTCCCCATCCCTCATTACCCAACCAAGTATCATCCTCATCCCACCCCTCATTACCAATATAACCTCCTCCTAGTCCCCATCCCTCTTTACCCAACCAACTACCCTCCTCATCCCAGTCCCCCGTTACCAATATAACCTCCTCCTAGTCCCCATCCCTCATTACCCAACCAAGTATCCTCCTCATCCCAACCCTCATTACCAATATAACCTCCTCCTAGTCCCCATCCCTCTTTACCCAACCAACTACCCTCCTCATCCCAGTCCCCCGTTACCAATATAACCTCCTCCTAGTCCCCAATCCCTCATTACCCAACAAACTATCCTCCTCAACCGAGTCCATCATTAACACTATAACCTCCTCCTAGTCCCCATCCCTCATTACCCAACCAACTATCCTCCTCATCCCAGTCCCTCATTACCAATATAACTTCCTCCTAGTCCTCATCCCTCATTACCCAACCAACTATCCCTCTCATCCGAGTCCCTCATTACCAATATAACCTCCTCCTAGTCCCCATCCCTCATTACCCAACCAACTATCCTCCTCATCCCAGTCCATCATTAAGAATATAACCTCCTCCTAGTCCCTATCCCTCATTACCCAACCAACTATCATCCGCCACCCACTCCATCATTACCAATATAACCTCCTCCTAGTTCCCATCCTTCATTACTCAACCAACTATCCTCCTCATCCCAGTCCATCATTACCAATATAACTTCCTCCTAGTCCCCATCCCTCATTACCCAGCCAACTATCCTCCTCATCCCCGTCCCTTATTACCAATATAACCTCCTCCTAGTCCCCATCCCTCTTTACCCAACCAACTATCTCCTCATTCAAGTCCCTCATTACCAATATAACCTCCTCCTAGTCCCCATCCCTCATTACCCAACCAACTATCCTCCTCATCCCAATCCCTCATTACCAATATAACCTCCTCCAAGTCCCCATCCCTCATTACCCAACCAACTATCCTCCTCATGCCAATCCCTCATTACCAATATAACCTCCTCCTAATCCCATCCCTCATTACCCAACCAACTATCCTCCTCATCCCAGTCCCCCATTACCAATATAACCTCCTCATAGTCCACATCCCTCATTACCCAACCAACTATCGTCCTCATCCCAGTCCCTGTTACCAATATAACCTCCTCCTATTCCCCATCCCTCATTACCCAACCAACTATCCTTCTCATCCCAGTCCCTCATTACCAATATAACCTCCTCCTAGTCCCCATCCCTCATTACCCAACCAAGTATCCTCCTCATCCCACCCCTCATTACCAATATAACCTCCTCCTAGTCCCCATCCCTTTTTACCCAACCAACTACCCTCCTCATCCCAGTCCCCCGTTACCAATATAACCTCCTCCTAGTCCCCATCCCTCATTACCCAACCAACTATCCTCCTCAACCCAGTCCATCATTAACAATATAACCTCCTCCTAGTCCCCATCCCTCATTACCCAACCAACAATCCTCCTCATCCCAGTCCCTCATTACCAATATAACTTCCTCCTAGTCCTCATCCCTCATTACCCAACGAACTATCCCTCTCATCCGAGTCCCTCATTACCAATATAACCTCCTCCTAGTCCCCATCCCTCATTACCCAACCAACTATCCTCCTCATCCCAGTCCATCATTAAGAATATAACCTCCTCCTAGTCCCTATCCCTCATTACCCAACCAACTATCCTCCTCATCCCAGTCCATCATTACCAATATAACTTCCTCCTAGTCCCCATCCCTCATTACCCAGCCAACTATCCTCCTCATCCCCGTCCCTTATTACCAATATAACCTCCTCCTAGTCCCCATCCCTCTTTACCCAACCAACTATCTCCTCATCCAAGTCCCTCATTACCAATATAACCTCCTCCTAGTCCCCATCCCTCATTACCCAACCAACTATCCTCCTCATTCCAGTCCATCATTACCAATATAACCTCCTCCTAGTCCCCATCCCTCATTACCCAACCAACTATCCTCCTCATCCCAGTCCCTCAATACCAATATAACTTCCTCCTAGTCCTCATCCCTCATTACCCAACCAACTATCCCTCTCATCCGAGTCCCTCATTACCAATATAACCTCCTCCTAGTCCCCATCCCTCATTAACCAACCAACTATCCTCCTCATCCCAGTCCATCATTAAGAATATAACCTCCTCCTAGTCCCTATCCCTCATTACCCAACCAACTATCCTCCGCCACCCACTCCATCATTACCAATATAACCTCCTCCTAGGCCCCATCCTTCATTACTCAACCAACTATCCTCCTCATCCCAGTCCATCATTACCAATATAACTTCCTCCTAGTCCCCATCCCTCATTACCCAGCCAACTATCCTTCTCATCCCCGTCCCTTATTACCAATATAACCTCCTCCTAGTCCCCATCCCTCTTTACCCAACCAACTATCTCCTCATCCAAGTCCCTCATTACCAATATAACCTCCTCCTAGTCCCCATCCCTCATTACCCAACCAACTATCCTCCTCATCCCAGTCCCTCATTACCAATATAACCTCCTCCTAATCCCCATCCCTCATTACCCAACCAACGATCCTTCTCATCCCAGTCCCCGTTACCAATATAACCTCCTCCTAGTCCCCATCCCTCATTACCCAATCAACTATCCTCCTCATTACAGTTCCTCATTACCAATATAACCTCCTCCTACTCCCCATCCCTCATTACCCAACCAACTATCCTCCTCATCCCAGTTCCTCATTACCAATATAACCTCCTCGTCATCTCAGTTCCTCATTACCCAGGAAAATGTCCTCCTCATCCCAGTCCCCGTTACCAATATAACCTCCTCCTATCCGGCATCCCTCATTACCCAACCAACTATCCTCCTCATCCCAGTCCCTGTTACCAATATAACCTCCTCCTAGTCCCCATCCCTCATTACCCAACCAACTATCCTCCTCCTCCCAGTCCCTCATTACCAATATAAACTCCTCCTAGTCCCCATCCCTCATTACCCAACCAACTATCCTCCTCATCCCTGTCCCACATTACCAATATAACCTCCTCCTAGTCCCCATCCCTCATTACCCAACCAACTTTTCTCCTCATCCCAGACCCTCATTACCAATATAACCTCCTCCTAGTCCTCATCCCTCATTACCCAACCAACTACCCTCCTCATCCCAGTCCCCCGTTACCAATATAATCTCCTCCTAGTCCCCATCCCTCATTACCCACCCAACTATCCTCCTCAACCCAGTCCATCATTAACAATATAACCTCCTCCTAGTCCCCATCCCTCATTACCCAACCAACTATCTTCCTCATCCCAGTCCCTCACTTCCAATATAACTTCCTCCTAGTCCTCATCCCTCATTACCCAACCAACTATCCTTCTCATCCCAGTCCCTCATTACCAATATAACCTCCTCCTAGTACACATCCCTCATTACCCAACCAACTATCCTCCTCATCCCAGTCCCTCATTACCAATATAACCTCCTCCTAGTCCCCATCCCTCATTACCCAACCAATTATCCTCCTCATCCCAGTCCCTCATTACCAATATAACCTCCTCCTAGTCCTCATCCCTCATTACCCAACCAACTACCCTCCTCATCCCAGTCCCCCGTTACCAATATAATCTCCTCCGAGTCCCCATCCCTCATTACCCAACCAATGATCCTCCTCAACCCAGTTTATCATTAACAATATAACCTCCTCCTAGTCCCCATCCCTCATTACCCAACCAACTATCCTCCTCATCCCATTCTCTCATTACTTATATAACTTCCTCCTAGTCCTCATCCCTCATTACCCAACTAACTTTCCCTCTCAACCCAGTCCCTCATTACCAATATAACCTCCTCCTAGTCCCCATCCCTCATTACCCAACCAACTATCCTCCTCATCCCAGTCCATAATTAACAATATAACCTCCTCCTAGTCCCTATCCCTCATTACCCAACCAACTATCCTCTGCAACCCACTCCATCATTACCAATAAAACCTCCTCCTAGTCCCCATCCCTCATTACCCAACCAACTATCCTTCTCATTCCAGTTCCTCATTACCAATATAACCTCCTCCTAGTCCCCATCCCTCATTACACAACCAACTATCCTCCTCATCCCAGTTCCTCATTACCAATATAACCTCATCCTCATCTCAGTTCCTCATTACCCAGGAAAATGTCCTCCTCATCACAGTCCCGTTACCAATATAACCTCCTCCTAGTCCCCATCCCTCATTACCCAACCAACTGTCCTCTGCATTGCAGTCCCTCATTACCAATATAACCTCCTCCTAGTCTCCATCCCTCATTACCCAACCAACTATCCTCCTCATCCCAGTCCCTCACTACCAATACAACACCCTCTTAGTCCCCATCCCTCATTACCCAACAAACTATCCTCCTCATCCCAGTCCCCTATTACCCAGGAAAATGTTATCCTCATCCCAGTCCTCTATTACCAATATAACCTCCTTCTAGTCCTCATCCCTCATTACCCAACCAACTATCATCCTCATCCCAGTTCCTCATTACCAATATAACCTCCTCCTCATCTCAGTTCCTCATTACCCAGGAAAATGTCCTCCTCATCCCAGTCCCTGTTACCAATATAACCTCCTCCTAGCCTGCATCCCTCATTACCCAACCAACTATCGTCCTCATCCCAGTCCCTGTTACCAATATAACCTCCTCCTAGTCCCCATCCCTCATTACACAACCAACTATCCTCCTCTTCCCAGTCCCTCATAACCAATATAACCTCCTCCTAGTCCCCATCCCTCATTACCCAACCAAGTATCCTCCTCATCCCACCCCTCATTACCAATATAACCTCCTCCTAGTCCCCATCCCTCTTTACCCAACCAACTACCCTCCTCGTCCCAGTCCCCCGTTACCAATATAACCTCCTCCTAGTCCCCATCCCTCATTACCCAACCAAGTATCCTCCTCATCCCACCCCTCATTTCCAATATAACCTCCTCCTAGTCCCCATCCCTCTTTACCCAACCAACTACCCTCCTCATCCCAGTCCCCCGTTACCAATATAACCTCCTCCTAGTCCCCATCCCTCATTACCCAACCAACTATCCTCCTCAACCGAGTCCATCATTAACAATATAACCTCCTCCTAGTCCCCATCCCTCATTACCCAACCAACTATCCTCCTCATCCCAGTCCCTCATTACCAATATAACTTCCTCCTAGTCCTCATCCCTCATTACCCAACCAACTATCCCTCTCATCCGAGTCCCTCATTACCAATATAACCTCCTCCTAGTCCCCATCCCTCATTACCCAACCAACTATCCTCCTCATCCCAGTCCATCATTAAGAATATAACCTCCTCCTAGTCCCTATCCCTCATTACGCAACCAACTATCATCCGCCACCCACTCCATCATTACCAATATAACCTCCTCCTAGTCCCCATCCTTCATTACTCAACCAACTATCCTCCTCATCCCAGTCCATCATTACCAATATAACTTCCTCCTAGTCCCCATCCCTCATTACCCAGCCAACTATCCTCCTCATCCCCGTCCCTTATTACCAATATAACCTCCTCCTAGTCCCCATCCCTCTTTACCCAACCAACTATCTCCTCATCCAAGTCCCTCATTACCAATATAACCTCCTCCTAGTCCCCATCCCTCATTACCCAACCAACTATCCTCCTCATCCCAATCCCTCATTACCAATATAACCTCCTCCAAGTCCCCATCCCTCATTACCCAACCAACTATCCTCCTCATGCCAATCCCTCATTACCAATATAACCTCCTCCTAATCCCATCCCTCATTACCCAACCAACTATCCTCCTCATCCCAGTCCCCCATTACCAATATAACCTCCTCATAGTCCACATCCCTCATTACCCAACCAACTATCGTCCTCATCCCAGTCCCTGTTACCAATATAACCTCCTCCTATTCCCCATCCCTCATTACCCAACCAACTATCCTCCTCATCCCAGTCCCTCATTACCAATATAACCTCCTCCTAGTCCCCATCCCTCATTACCCAACCAAGTATCCTCCTCATCCCACCCCTCATTACCAATATAACCTCCTCCTAGTCCCCATCCCTCTTTACCCAACCAACTACCCTCCTCATCCCAGTCCCCCGTTACCAATATAACCTCCTCCTAGTCCCCATCCCTCATTACCCAACCAACTATCCTCCTCAACCCAGTCCATCATTAACAATATAACCTCCTCCTAGTCCCCATCCCTCATTACCCAACCAACTATCCTCCTCATCCCAGTCCCTCATTACCAATATAACTTCCTCCTAGTCCTCATCCCTCATTACCCAACGAACTATCCCTCTCATCCGAGTCCCTCATTACCAATATAACCTCCTCCTAGTCCCCATCCCTCATTACCCAACCAACTATCCTCCTCATCCCAGTCCATCATTAAGAATATAACCTCCTCCTAGTCCCTATCCCTCATTACCCAACCAACTATCCTCCTCATCCCAGTCCATCATTACCAATATAACTTCCTCCTAGTCCCCATCCCTCATTGCCCAGCCAACTATCCTCCTCATCCCCGTCCCTTATTACCAATATAACCTCCTCCTAGTCCCCATCCCTCTTTACCCAACCAACTATCTCCTCATCCAAGTCCCTCATTACCAATATAACCTCCTCCTAGTCCCCATCCCTCATTACCCAACCAACTATCCTCCTCATTCCAGTCCATCATTACCAATATAACCTCCTCCTAGTCCCCATCCCTCATTACCCAACCAACTATCCTCCTCATCCCAGTCCCTCATTACCAATATAACTTCCTCCTAGTCCTCATCCCTCATTACCCAACCAACTATCCCTCTCATCCGAGTCCCTCATTACCAATATAACCTCCTCCTAGTCCCCATCCCTCATTAACCACCCAACTATCCTCCTCATCCCAGTCCATCATTAAGAATATAACCTCCTCCTAGTCCCTATCCCTCATTACCCAACCAACTATCCTCCGCCACCCACTCCATCATTACCAATACAACCTCCTCCTAGGCCCCATCCTTCATTACTCAACCAACTATCCTCCTCATCCCAGTCCATCATTACCAATATAACTTCCTCCTAGTCCCCATCCCTCATTACCCAGCCAACTATCCTTCTCATCCCCGTCCCTTATTACCAATATAACCTCCTCCTAGTCCCCATCCCTCTTTACCCAACCAACTATCTCCTCATCCAAGTCCCTCATTACCAATATAACCTCCTCCTAGTCCCCATCCCTCATTACCCAACCAACTATCCTCCTCATTCCAGTCCATCATTACCAATATAACCACCTCCTAGTCCCCATCCCTCATTACCCAACCAACTATCCTCCTCATTCCAGTCCCTCATTAACAATATAACCTCCTCCTAGTCCCCATCCCTCATTACCCAACCAACTATCTTTCTGATCCCAGTGCCCGTTACCAATATAACCTCCTCCTAGTCCCCATCCCTCATTACCCAACCAACTATCCTCCTCATCCCAGTTCCTCATTACCAATATAACCTCCTCCTAGTCCCCATCCCTCATTACCCAACCAACTATCCTCCTCATCCCAGTTCGTCATTATCAATATAACCTCCACCTAGTCCCCATCCCTCATTACCCAACCAACTATCCTCCTCATCCCAGTCCCTCACTACCAATACAATACCCTCTTAGTCCCCATCCCTCATTACCCAACCAACTATCCTCCTCATCCCAGTCCCTCACTACCAATACAATACCCTCTTAGTCCCCATCCCTCATTACCCAACAAACTATCCTCCTCATTCCAGTCCCTCATTACCAATATAACCTCCTCCTAGTCCCCATCCCTCATTACCCAACCAACTAACCTCCTCATCCCAGTCCCCTATTACCAATATAACCTCCTTCTAGTCCCCATCCCTCATTACCCAACCAACTATCCTCCTCATCCCAGTTCCTCATTACCAATTTAACCTCCTCCTCATCTCAGTTCCTCGTTACCCAGGAAAACGTCGTCCTCATCCCAGTCCCCGTTACCAATATAACCTCCTCCTAGTCCCCATACCTCATTACACAACCAACTATCCTCCTCATCCCAGTCCCTGTTACCAATATAACCTCATCCTTGTCCCCATCTTTCAATACCCAACCAACTATCCTCCGCATCCCAGTCCCTCATTATCAACATAACCTCCTCCTAGTCCCCATCCCTCATTACCCAACCAACTATCCTTCTCATCCCAGTCCCTGTTACCAATATAACCTCCTCCCAGTCCGCATCCCTAATTACCCAACTAACTATCCTCCTCATCCCAGTTCCTCATTGCCAAAATAACCTCCTCCTAGTCCCCATCCCTCATTACCCAACCAACTATCCTCCTCATCCCAGTTCCTCATTACCAATATAACCTCCTCCTCATCTCAGTTCCTCATTACCCAGGAGAATGTCCTCCTCATCCCACTCCCCGTTACCAATATAACTTCCTCCTAGTCCCCATCCCTCATTACCCAACCAACTATCCTCCTCATCCCAGTCCCTCATTACCAATATAACCTCCTCCTAGTCCCCATCCCTCATTACCCAACCAACTATCCTCCTCAAGCCCAAAACCTCATTACCAATATAACCTCCTCCTAGTCCCCATCCCTCATTACCCAACCAACTATCCTCCTCATCCCAATCCCTCATTACCAATATAACCTCCTCCTAATCCCATCCCTCATTACCCAACCAACTATCCTCCTCATCCCAGTCCCCCATTACCAATATGACCTCCTCATCGTCCCCATCCCTCATTACCCAACCAACTATCCTTCTCATCCCAGTCCCTGTTACCAATATAACCTCCTCATAGTCCACATCCCTCATTACCCAACAAACTATCCTCGTCATCCCAGTTCCTCATTACCAATATAACCCCCTGCTAGTCCCCATCTCTCATTACCCAACCAACTATCCTCCTCATCCCAGTCCCTCATTACCAATATAACCTCCTCCTAGTCCCCATCCCTCATTACCCAACCAAGTATCCTCCTCATCCCACCCCTCATTACCAATATAACCTCCTCCTAGTCCCCATCCCTCTTTACCCAACCAACTACCCTCCTCAACCAAGTCCCCCATTACCAATATAACCTCCTCCTAGTCCCCATCCCTCATTACCCAACCAACTATCGTCCTCATCCCAGTCCCTGTTACCAATATAACCTATTCCTAGTACCCATTCCTCATTACCCAACCAACTATCCTCCTCATCCCAGTCCCTCATTACCAATATAACCTCCTCCTAGTCCCCATCCCTCATTACCCAACCAAGTATCCTCCTCATCCCACCCCTCATTACCAATATAACCTCCTCCTAGTCCCCATCCCTCTTTACCCAACCAACTACCCTCCTCAACCAAGTCCCCCATTACCAATATAACCTCCTCCTAGTCCCCATCCCTCATTACCCAACCAACTATCCTCCTCAACCCAGTCCATCATTAACAATATAACCTCCTCCTAGCCCCCATCCCTCATTACCCAACCAACTATCCTCCTCATCCCAGTCCTTCATTACCAATATAACTTCCTCCTAGTCCTCATCCCTCATTACCCAACCAACTATCCCTCTCATCCGAGTCCCTCATTACCAATATAACCTCCTCCTAGTCCCCATCCCTCATTACCCAACCAACTATCCTCCTCATCCCAGTCCATCATTAAGAATATAACCTCCTCCTAGTCCCTATCCCTCATTACCCAACCAAGTATCCTCCTCATCCCACCCCTCATTACCAATATAACCTCCTCCTAGTCCCCATCCCTCTTTACCCAACCAACTACCCTCCTCATCCCAGTCCCCCGTTACCAATATAACCTCCTCCTAGTCCCCATCCCTCATTACCCAACCAACTATCCTCCTCAACCCAGTCCATCATTAACAATATAACCTCCTCCTAGTCCCCATCCCTCATTACCCAACCAACTATCCTCCTCATCCCAGTCCCTCATTACCAATATAACTTCCTCCTAGTCCTCATCCCTCATTACCCAACCAACTATCCCTCTCATCCGAGTCCCTCATTACCAATATAACCTCCTCCTAGTCCCCATCCCTCATTACCCAACCAACTATCCTCCTCATCCCAGTCCATCATTAAGAATATAACCTCCTCCTAGTCCCTATCCCTCATTACCCAACCAACTATCCTCCGCCACCCACTCCATCATTACCAATATAACCTCCTCCTAGTCCCCATCCTTCATTACTCAACCAACTATCCTCCTCATCCCAGTCCATCATTACCAATATAACTTCCTCCTAGTCCCCATCCCTCATTACCCAGCCAACTATCCTCCTCATCCCCGTCCCTTATTACCAATATAACCTCCTCCTAGTCCCCATCCCTCTTTACCCAACCAACTATCTCCTCATCCAAGTCCCTCATTACCAATATAACCTCCTCCTAGTCCCCATCCCTCATTACCCAACCAACTATCCTCCTCATTCCAGTCCATCATTACCAATATAACCTCCTCCTAGTCCCCATCCCTCATTACCCAACCAACTATCCTCCTCATTCCAGTCCCTCATTAACAATATAACCTCCTCCTATATCCCATCCCTCATTACCCAACCAACTATCTTTCTCATCCCAGTCCCTGTTACCAATATAACCTCCTCCTAGTCCCCATCCCTCATTACCCAACCAACTATCCTCCTCATCCCAGTTCCACATTACCAATATAACCTCCTCCTAGTCCCCATCCCTCATTACCCAACCAACTATCCTCCTCATCCCAGTTCCTCATTACCAATATAACCTCCTCCTCATCTCAGTTCCTCATTACACAGGAAAATGTCCTCCTCATCCCAGTACCCCTTACCAATATAACGTCCTCCTAGTCCCCTTCCCTCATTACCCAACGAACTATCCTCCTCATCCCAGTCCCTGTTACCAATATAACCTCATCCTAGAACTGATCCCTCATTACCCAACCAACTATCCTCCTCATTCCAGTCCATCATTACCAATATAACCTCCTCCTAATCCCCATCCCTCATTATCCAACCAACTATCCTCCTCATCCCAGTTCCTCATTACCAATATAACCTCCTCCTAATCCTCATCCCTCATAACCCAACCAACTATGCTCCTCATCCCAGTTCCTCATTTCCAATATAACCTCCTCCTCATCTCAGTTCCTCATTACCAAGGAAAATGAACTCCTCATCCCAGTGCCCGTTACCAATATAACTCCTCCTAGTCCCCATCCTTCATTACTCAACCAAATATCCTCCTCATCCCAGTCCATCATTACCAATATAACTTCCTCCTAGTCCCCATCCCTCATTACCCAGCCAACTATCCTCCTAATCCCCGTCCCTTATTACCAATATAACCTCCTCCTAGTCCCCACCCCTCTTTACCCAACCAACTATCTCCTCATCCAAGTCCCTCATTACCAATATAACCTCCTTCTAGTCCCCATCCCTCATTACCCAACCAACTATCCTCCTCATTCCAGTCCATCATTACCAATATAACCTCCTCCTAGTCCCCATCCCTCATTACCCAACCAACTATCCTCCTCATTCCAGTCCCTCATTAACAATATAACCTCCTCCTATATCCCATCCATCATTACCCAACCAACTATCTTTCTCATCCCAGTCCCTGTTACCAATATAACCTCCGCCTAGTCCCCATCCCTCATTACCCAACCAACTATCCTCCTCATCCCAGTTCCACATTACCAATATAACCTCCTCCTAGTCCCCATCCCTCATTACCCAACCAACTATCCTCGTCATCCCAGTTCCTCATTACCAATATAACCTCCTCCTCATCTCAGTTCCTCATTACACAGGAAAATGTCCTCCTCATCCCAGTACCCGTTACCAATATAACGTCCTCCTAGTCCCCTTCCCTCATTACCCAACGAACTATCCTCCTCATCCCAGTCCCTGTTACCAATATAACCTCATCCTAGAACCGATCCCTCATTACCCAACCAACTATCCTCCTCATTCCAGTCCATCATTACCAATATAACCTCCTCCTAGTCCCCATCCCTCATTACCCAACCAACTATCCTCCTCATCCCATTCCCTCATTACCAATAAAACCTCCTCCTAATCCCCATCCCTCATTATCCAACCAACTATCCTCCTCATCCCAGTTCCTCATTACCAATATAACCTCCTCCTAATCCTCATCCCTCATAACCCAACCAACTATGCTCCTCATCCCAGTTCCTCATTTCCAATATAACCTCCTCCTCATCTCAGTTCCTCATTACCAAGGAAAATGAACTCCTCATCCCAGTGCCCGTTACCAATATAACCTCCTCCTAGTCCCCTTCCCTCATTACCCAACCAACTATCCTCCTCATCCCAGTCCCTGTTACCAATATAACCTCATCCTAGAACCCATCCCTCATTACCCAACCAACTATCCTCCTCATCCCAGTCCCTGTTACCAATATAACCTCCTCCTAGTCCCCATCATCATTACCCAACCAACTATCCTCCTCATCCCAGTCCCTCATTACCAATATAACCTCCTCCTAGTCCCCATCCCTCTTTACTCAACCAACTATCCTGCTCATCCCAGTCCCTCATTACCAATATAACCTCCTCCTAGTCCCCATCCCTCATTACCCAACCAACTACCCTCCTCATCCCAGTCCCCCGTTACCAATATAACCTCCTCCTAGTCCCCATCCCTCATTACCCAACCAACTATCCTCCTCAACCCAGTCCATCAATAACAATATAACCTCCTCCTAGTCCCCATCCCTCATTACCCAACCAACTATCCTGATCATCCCAGTCCCTCATTACCAATATAACCTCCTCCTAGTCCCCATCCCTCATTACCCAACCAACTACCCTCCTCATCCCAGTCCCCCGTTACCAATATAACCTCCTCCTAGTCCCCATCCCTCATTACCCAACCAACTATCCTCCTCAACCCAGTCCATCAATAACAATATAACCTCCTCCTAGTCCCCATCCCTCATTACCCAACCAACTATCCTCCTCCTCCCAGTCCCTCATTACCAATATAACCTCCTCCTAGTCCCCATCCCTCATTACCCAACCAACTATCCTCCTCATCCCAGTCCATCATTAACAATATAACCTACTCCTAGTCCCCATCCCTCATTATCCAACCAACTATCCTCCTCATCCCAGTCCATCATTAACAATATAACCTCCTCCTAGTCCCCATCCCTCATTACTCAACCAACTATCCTCCTCATCCCAGTCCATCATTACAAATATAACTTCCTCCTAGTCCCCATCCCTCATTACCAAGCCAACTATCCTCCTCATCTCAGTCCCTCATTACCAATACAACTTCCTCCTAGTCCTCATCCCTCATTACCCAACCAACTATCATCCTCATCCCTGTCCTTCATTACCAATATAACCTCCTCCTAGTCCCCATCCCTCTTTACCCAACCAACTATCTCCTCATCCAAGTCCCTCATTAACAATATAACCTCCTCCTAGTCCCCATCCCTCATTACCCAACCAACTATCCTCATCCCAGTCCCAGTTACCAATATAACCTCCTCCTAGTCCCCATCCCTCATTACCCAACCAACTATCCTCCTCATCCCAGTTCCTCATTACCAATATAACCTCCTCCTAATCCCCATCCCTCATAACCCAACCAACTTTCCTCCTCATCCCAGTTCCTCATTACCAATATAACCTCCTCCTCATCTCAGTTCCTCATTACCAAGGAAAATGAACTCCTCATCCCAGTGCCCGTTACCAATATAACCTCCTCCTAGTCCCCTTCCCTCATTACCCAACCAACTATCGTCTTCATCCCAGTCCCTGTTACCAATATAACCGCATCCTAGAACCCATCCCTCATTACCCAACCAACTATCCTCCGCATCCCAGTCCCTCATTACCAATATAACCTCCTCCTAGTCCCCATCCCTCATTACCCAACCAACTATCCTCCTCATCCCAGTCCCTCATTACCAATATAACCTCCTCCTAGTCCCATCCCTCATTACCCAACCAACTATCCTCCTCATCCCAGTCCCTCATTACCAATATAACCTCCTCCTAATCCCCATCCCTCATTACCCAACCAACTATCCTCCTCATCCCAGTCCCCCATTACCAATATAACCTCCTCCTAGTCCCCATCCCTCAATACCCAACCAACTATCCTCCTCATCCCAGTCCCTCATTACCAATATAACCTCCTCCTAATCCCCATCCCTCATTACCCAGCCAACGATCCTTCTCATCCCAGTCCCCGTTACCAATATAACCTCCTCCTAGTCCCCATCCCTCATTACCCAACCAACTATCCTCCTCATTACAGTTCCTCATTACCAATATAACCTCCTCCTACTCCCCATCCCTCATTACCCAACCAACTATCCTCCTCATCCCAGTTCCTCATTACCAATATAACCTCCTCGTCATCTCAGTTCCTCATTACCCAGGAAAATGTCCTCCTCATCCCAGTCCCCGTTACCAATATAACCTCCTCCTATCCGGCATCCCTCATTACCCAACCAACTATCCTCCTCATCCCAGTCCCTGTTACCAATATAACCTCCTCCTAGTCCCCATCCCTCATTACCCAACCAACTATCCTCCTCATCCCTGTCCCACATTACCAATATAACCTCCTCCTAGTCCCATCCCTCATTATCCAACCAACTATTCTCCTCATCCCAAACCCTCATTACCAATATAACCTCCTCCTAGTCCTCATCCCTCATTACCCAACCAACTACCCCCCTCATCCCAGTCCCCCGTTACCAATATAATCTCCTCCTAGTCCCCATCCCTCATTACCCACCCAACTATCCTCCTCAACCCAGTCCATCATTAACAATATAACCTCCTCCTAGTCCCCATCCCTCATTACCCAATCAACTATCTTCCTCATCCCAGTCCCTCATTACCAATATAACTTCCTCCTAGTCCTCATCCCTCATTACCCAACCAACTATCCTTCTCATCCCAGTCCCTCATTACCAATATGACCTCCTCCTAGTCCACATCCCTCATTACCCAACCAACTGTCCTCCTCATCCGAGTCCCTCATTACCAATATAACCTCCTCCTAGTCCCCATCCCTCATTACCCAACCAATTATCCTCCTCATCCCAGTCCCTCAATACCAATATAACCTCCTCCTAGTCCACATCCCTCATTACCCAACCAACTACCGTCCTCATCCAAGTCCCCCGTTACCAATATAATCTCCTCCGAGTCCCCATCCCTCATTACCCAACCAATGATCCTACTCAACCCAGTTTATCATTAACAATATAACCTCCTCCTAGTCCCCATCCCTCATTACCCAACCAACTATCCTCCTCATCCCATTCCCTCATTACTTATATAACTTCCTCCTAGTCCTCATCCCTCATTACCCAACTAACTATCCCTCTCATCCCAGTCCCTCATTACCAATATAACCTCCTCCTAGTCCCCATCCCTCATTACCCAACCAACTATCCTCCTCATCCCAGTCCATAATTAACAGTATAACCTCCTCCTAGTCCCTATCCCTCATTACCCAACCAACTATCCTCTGCCACCCACTCCATCATTACCAATAAAACCTCCTCCTAGTCCCCATCCCTCATTACCCAACCAACTATCCTTCTCATTCCAGTTCCTCATTACCAATATAACCTCCTCCTAGTCCCCATCCCTCATTACACAACCAACTATCCTCCTCATCCCAGTTCCTCATTACCAATATAACCTCATCCTCATCTCAGTTCCTCATTACCCAGGAAAATGTCCTCCTCATCACAGTCCCGTTACCAATATAACCTCCTCCTAGTCCCCATCCCTCATTACCCAACCAACTGTCCTCTGCATCGCACTCCCTCATTACCAATATAACCTCCTCCTAGTCCCCATCCCTCATTACCCAACCAACTATCCTCCTCATCCCAGTCCCTCACTACCAATACAACACCCTCTTAGTCCCCATCCCTCATTACCCAACAAACTATCCTCCTCATTCCAGTCCCTCATTACCAATATAACCTCCAACTAGTCCCCATCCCTCATTTCCCAACCAACTATCCTCCTCATCCCAGTCCTCTATTACCCAGGAAAATGTTATCCTCATCCCAGTCCACTATTACCAATATAACCTCCTTCTAGTCCTCATCCCTCATTACCCAACCAACTATCATCCTCATCCCAGTTCCTCATTACCAATATAACCTCCTCCTCATCTCAGTTCCTCATTACCCAGGAAAATGTCCTCCTCATCCCAGTCCCCGTTACCAATATAACCTCCTCCTAGTCCCCATCCCTCATTACCCAACCAACTATCCTCCTCATCCCAGTCCCTGTTACCAATATAACCTCATCCTTGTCCCCATCTTTCATTACCCAACCAACTATCCTCCGCATCCCAGTCCGTCATTACCAACATAACCTCCTCCTAGTCCCCATCCCTCATTACCCAACCAACTATCATTCTCATCCCAGTCCCCGTTACCAATATAACTTCCTCCCAGTCTACATCCCTTATTACCCAACTAACTATCCAACTCATCCCAGTTCCTCATTGCCAAATGAACCTCCTCCTAGTCCCCATCCCTCATTACCCAACCAACTATCCTCCTCATCCCAGTTCCTCATTACCAATATAACCTCCTCCTCATCTCAGTTCCTCATTACCCAGGAGAATGTCCTCCTCATCCCACTCCCCGTTACCAATATAACCTCCTCCTAGTCCCCATCCCTCATTACCCAACCAACTATCCTCCTCATTCCAGTTCCTCATTACCAATATAACCTCCTCCTAGTCCCCATCCCTCATTACCCAACCAACTATCCTCCTCATCAAAGTTCCTCATTAACAATATAACCTCCTCCTCATCTCAGTTCCTCATTACCCAGGAAAATGTCCTCCTCATCACAGTCCCGTTACCAATATAACCTCCTCCTAGTCCCCATCCCTCATTACCCAAAAAACTGTCCTCTGCATCCCAGTCCCTCATTACCAATATAACCTCCTCCTAGTCCCCATCCCTCATTACTCAACCAACTATCCTCCTCATCCCAGTCCCTCACTACCAATACAACACCCTCTTAGTCCCCATCCCTCATTACCCAACAAACTATCCTCCTCATCCCAGTCCCTTATTACCCAGGAAAATGTCCTCCTCATCCCAGTCCCCTATTACCAATATAAACTCCTTCTAGTCCCCATCCCTCATTACCCAACCAACTATCCTCCTCATCCCAGTCCCTCATTACCAATATAACCTCCTCCTAGTCCGCATCCCTCATTACCCAACCAATTATCCTCCTCATCCCAGTCCCTCTTTACCAATATAACCTCCTTCTAGTCCCCATCCCTCATTACCCAACCAACTTCCCTCCTCATCCCAGTCCCGTTACCAATATAACCTCCTCCTAGTCCCCATCCCTCATTACCCAAAAAACTGTCCTCTGCATCCCAGTCCCTCATTACCAATATAACCTCCTCCTAGTCCCCATCCCTCATTACTCAACCAACTATCCTCCTCATCCCAGTCCCTCACTACCAATACAACACCCTCTTAGTCCCCATCCCTCATTACCCAACAAACTATCCTCCTCATCCCAGTCCCTTATTACCCAGGAAAATGTCCTCCTCATCCCAGTCCCCTATTACCAATATAAACTCCTTCTAGTCCCCATCCCTCATTACCCAACCAACTATCCTCCTCATCCCAGTCCCTCATTACCAATATAACCTCCTCCTAGTCCGCATCCCTCATTACCCAACCAATTATCCTCCTCATCCCAGTCCCTCTTTACCAATATAACCTCCTTCTAGTCCCCATCCCTCATTACCCAACCAACTTCCCTCCTCATCCCAGTCCCTCATTACCAATATAACCTCCTCCTAGTCCCCATCCCACATTGCCCAACCAACTATCCTTCTCATCCCAGTCCCTGTTACCAATATAACCTCCTCCTGGTCCACATCCCTCATTACCCAACCAACTATCCTTGTCATCCCAGTTCCTCATTACCAATATAACCCCCTCCTAGTCCCCATCCCTCATTAAACAACCAACGATCCTCCTCATCCCAGTTCCTCATTACCAATATAACCTCCTCCTCATCTCAGTTCCTCATTACCCAGGAAAATGTCCTCCTCATCCCAGTCCCCGTTACCAATATAACCTCCTCCTAGCCCGCATCCCTCATTACCAAACCAACTATCCTCCTCATCCCAGTCCATGTTACCAATATAACCTCATCCTAGTCCCCATCCCTCATTACCCAACCAACTATGCTCCTCCTCCCAGTCCCTCATTACCAATATAACCTCCTCCTAGTCCCCATCCCTCATTACCCAACCAACTATCCTCCTCATCCCAGTCCCTCATTACCAATATAACCTCCTCCTAGTCCCCATCCCTCATTACCCAACCAACTATCCTCCTCATCCCAGTCCCTCATTACCAATATAACCTCCTCCTAGTCCCCATCCCTCATTACCCAACCAACTACCCTCCTCATCCCAGTCCCCCGTTACCAATATAATCTCCTCCTAGTCCCCATCCCTCATTACCCAACCAACTATCCTCCTCAACCCATTCCATCATTAACAATATAAACTCCTCCTAGTCCCCATCCCTCATTAACCAACCAACTATCCCTCTCATCCCAGTCCCTCATTACCAATATAACCTCCTCCTAGTCCCCATCCCTCATTACCCAACCAAGTATCCTCCACATCCCAGTCTATCATTAACAATATAACCTCCTCCTAGGCCCTATCCCTCATTACCCAACCAACTATCCTCTACCACCCACTCCATCATTACCAATATAACCTCCTCCTAGTTCCCATCCCTCATTACTCAACCAACTATCCTCCTCATCCCAGTCCATCATTACCAATATAACCTCCTCCTAGTCCCCATCCCTCATTACCCAGCCAACTATCCTCCTCATCCCAGTCCCTCATTACAAATAAAACTTCCTCCTAGTCCTCATCCCTCATTACCCAAAAACTATCCTCCTCATCCCATTCCCTCATTACCAATATAAACTCCTCCTAGTCCCCATCCCTCTTTCCCCAACCAAATATCTCCTCATCCAAGTCCCTCATTACCAATATAACCTCCTTCTAGTCCCCATCCCCCATTACCCAACCAACTATCCTCCTCATTCCAGTCCATCATTACCAATATAACCTCCTCCTAGTCCCCATCCCTAATTACCCAACCAACTATCTTCCTCATTCCAGTCCCTCATTAACAATATAACCTCCTCCTACTCCCCATCCCTCATTACCCAACCAGCTATCCTTCTCATCCCAGTCCCCGTTACCAATATAGCCACCTCCTAGTCCCCATCCCTCATTACCCAACCAACTATCCTACTCAACCCAGTTCCTCATTACCCATATAACATCCTACTAGTCCCCATCCCTCATTACCCAACCAACTATCCTCCTCATCCCAGTCCCTCATTACCAATATAACCTCCTCCTAATCCCCATCCCTCATTACCCAACCAACGATCCTTCTCATCCCAGTCCCCGTTACCAATATAACCTCCCCCTAGTCCCCATCCCTCATTACCCAACCAACTATCCTCCTCATTACAGTTCCTCATTACCAATATAACCTCCTCCTACTCCCCATCCCTCATTACCCAACCAACTATCCTCCTCATCCCAGTTCCTCATTACCAATATAACCTCCTCGTCATCTCAGTTCCTCATTACCCAGAAAAATGTCCTCCTCATCCCAGTCCCCGTTACCAATATAACCTCCTCCTATCCGGCATCCCTCATTACCCAACCAACTATCCTCCTCATCCCAGTCCCTGTTACCAATATAACCTCCTCCTAGTCCCCATCCCTCATTACCCAACCAACTATCCTCCTCCTCCCAGTCCCTCATTACCAATATAAACTCCTCCTAGTCCCCATCCCTCATTACCCAACCAACTATCCTCATCATCCCTGTCCCACATTACCAATATAACCTCCTCCTAGTCCCCATCCCTCATTACCCAACCAACTATTCTCCTCATTCCAGACCCTCATTACCAATATAACCTCCTCCTAGTCCTCATCCCTCATTACCCAACCAACTACCCTCCTCATCCCAGTCCCCCGTTACCAATATAATCTCCTCCTAGTCCCCATCCCTCATTACCCACCCAACTATCCTCCTCAACCCAGTCCATCATTAACAATATAACCTCCTCCTAGTCCCCATCCCTCATTACCCAACCAACTATCTTCCTCATCCCAGTCCCTCATTACCAATATAACTTCCTCCTAGTCCTCATCCCTCATTACCCAACCAACTATCCTTCTCATCCCAGTCCCTCATTACCAATATAACCTCCTCCTAGTCCTCATCCCTCATTACCCAACCAACTACCCTCCTAATCCCAGTCCCCCGTTACCAATATAATCTCCTCCGAGTCCCCATCCCTCATTACCCAACCAATGATCCTCCTCAACCCAGTTTATCATTAACAATATAACCTCCTCCTAGTCCCCATCCCTCATTACCCAACCAACTATCCTCCTCATCCCATTCCCTCATTACTTATATAACTTCCTCCTAGTCCTCATCCCTCATTACCCAACTAACTTTCCCTCTCATCCCAGTCCCTCATTACCAATATAACCTCCTCCTAGTCCCCATCCCTCATTACCCAACCAACTATCCTCCTCATCCCAGTCCATAATTAACAATATAACCTCCTCCTAGTCCCTATCCCTCATTACCCAACCAACTATCCTTCTCATTCCAGTTCCTCATTACCAATATAACCTCCTCCTAGTCCCCATCCCTCATTACCCAACCAATGATCCTCCTCAACCCAGTTTATCATTAACAATATAACCTCCTCCGAGTCCCCATCCCTCATTACCCAACCAATGATCCTCCTCAACCCAGTTTATCATTAACAATATAACCTCCTCCTAGTCCCCATCCCTCATTACCCAACCAACTATCCTCCTCATCCCATTCCCTCATTACTTATATAACTTCCTCCTAGTCCTCATCCCTCATTACCCAACTAACTTTCCCTCTCATCCCAGTCCCTCATTACCAATATAACCTCCTCCTAGTCCCCATCCCTCATTACCCAACCAACTATCCTCCTCATCCCAGTCCATAATTAACAATATAACCTCCTCCTAGTCCCTATCCCTCATTACCCAACCAACTATCCTCTGCAACCCACTCCATCATTACCAATAAAACCTCCTCCTAGTCCCCATCCCTCTTTACACAACCAACTATCCTCCTCATCCCAGTTCCTCATTACCAATATAACCTCATCCTCATCTCAGTTCCTCATTACCCAGGAAAATGTCCTCCTCATCACAGTCCCGTTACCAATATAACCTCCTCCTAGTCCCCATCCCTCATTACCCAACCAACTGTCCTCTGCATCGCAGTCCCTCATTACCAATATAACCTCCTCCTAGTCTCCATCCCTCATTACCCAACCAACTATCCTCCTCATCCCAGTCCCTCACTACCAATACAACACCCTCTTAGTCCCCATCCCTCATTACCCAACAAACTATCCTCCTCATTCCAGTCCCTCATTACCAATATAACCTCCAACTAGTCCCCATCCCTCATTTCCCAACCAACTATCCTCCTCATCCCAGTCCCCTATTACCCAGGAAAATGTTATCCTCATCCCAGTCCCCTATTACCAATATAACCTCCTTCTAGTCCTCATCCCTCATTACCCAACCAACTATCATCCTCATCCCAGTTCCTCATTACCAATATAACCTCCTCCTCATCTCAGTTCCTCATTACCCAGGAAAATGTCCTCCTCATCCCAGTCCCCGTTACCAATATAACCTCCTCCTAGTCCCCATCCCTCATTACCCAACCAACTATCCTCCTCATCCCAGTCCCTGTTACCAATATAACCTCATCCTTGTCCCCATCTTTCATTACCCAACCAACTATCCTCCGCATCCCAGTCCGTCATTACCAACATAACCTCCTCCTAGTCCCCATCCCTCATTACCCAACCAACTATCATTCTCATCCCAGTCCCTGTTACCAATATAACTTCCTCCCAGTCTGCATCCCTTATTACCCAACTAACTATCCAACTCATCCCAGTTCCTCATTGCCAAAATAACCTCCTCCTAGTCCCCATCCCTCATTACCCAACCAACTATCCTCCTCATCCCAGTTCCTAATTACCAATATAACGTCCTCCTCATCTCAGTTCCTCATTACCCAGGAGAATGTCCTCCTCATCCCACTCCCTGTTACCAATATAACCTCCTCCTAGTCCCCATCCCTCATTACCCAACCAACTATCCTCCTCATTCCAGTTCCTCATTACCAATATAACCTCCTCCTAGTCCCCATCCCTCATTACCCACCCAACTATCCTCCTCATCAAAGTTCCTCATTAACAATATAACCTCCTCCTCATCTCAGTTCCTCATTACCCAGGAAAATGTCCTCCTCATCACAGTCCCGTTACCAATATAACCTCCTCCTAGTCCCCATCCCTCATTACCCAAAAAACTGTCCTCTGCATCCCAGTCCCTCATTACCAATATAACCTCCTCCTAGTCCCCATCCCTCATTACCCAACCAACTATCCTCCTCATCCCAGTCCCCTATTACCCAGGAAAATGTCCTCCTCATCCCAGTCCCCTATTACCAATATAAACTCATTCTAGTCCCCATCCCTCATTACCCAACCAACTATCCTCCTCATCCCAGTCCCTCATTACCAATATAATCTCATCCTAGTCCCCATCCCTCATTACCCAAACAATTATCCTCCTCATCCCAGTCCCTCTTTACCAATATAACCTCCTTCTAGTCCCCATCCCTCATTACCCAACCAACTTCCCTCCTCATCCCAGTCCCTCATTACCAATATAACCTCCTCCTAGTCCCCATTCCACATTGCCCAACCAACTATCCTTCTCATCCAAGTCCCTGTTACCAATATAACCTCCTCCTGGTCCACATCCCTCATTACCCAACCAACTATCCTTGTCATCCCAGTTCCTCATTACCAATATAACCCCCTCCTAGTCCCCATCCCTCATTACCCAACCAACGATCCTCCTCATCCCAGTTCCTCATTACCAATATAACCTCCTCCTCATCTCAGTTCCTCATTACCCAGGAAAATGTCCTCCTCATCCCAGTCCCCGTTACCAATATAACCTCCTCCTAGCCCGCATCCCTCATTACCAAACAAACTAGCCTCCTCATCCCAGTCCATGTTACCAATATAACCTCATCCTAGTCCCCATCCCTCATTACCCAACCAACTATGCTCCTCCTCCCAGTCCCACATTACCAATATAACCTCCTCCTAGTCCCCATCCCTCATTACCCAACCAACTATCCTCCTCATCCCAGTCCCTCATTACCAATATAACCTCCTCCTAGTCCCCATCCCTCATTACCCAACCAACTATCCTCCTCATCCCATTCCCTCATTACCAATATAACCTCCTCCTAGTCCCCATCCCTCATTACCCAACCAACTACCCTCCTCATCCCACTCCCCCGTTACCAATATAATCTCCTCCTAGTCCCCATCCCTCATTACCCAACCAACTATCCTCCTCAACCCAGTCCATCATTAACAATATAACCTCCTCCTAGTTCCCATCCCTCATTACTCAACCAACTATCCTCCTCATCCCAGTCCATCATTACCAATATAACCTCCTCCTAGTCCCCATCCCTCATTACCCAGCCAACTATCCTCCTCATCTCAGTCCCTCATTACAAATAAAACTTCCTACTAGTCCTCATCCCTCATTACCCAAAAACTATCCTCCTCATCCCATTCCCTCATTACCAATATAACCTCCTCCTAGTCCCCATCCCTCTTTACCCAACCAAATATCTCCTCATCCAAGTCCCTCATTACCAATATAACCTCCTTCTAGTCCCCATCCCCCATTACCCAACCAACTATCCTCCTCATTCCAGTCCATCATTACCAATATAACCTCCTCCTAGTCCACATCCCTAATTACCCAACCAACTATCCTCCTCATTCCAGTCCCTCATTAACAATATAACCTCCTCCTAGTCCCCATCCCTCATTACCCAACCAGCTATCCTTCTCATCCCAGTCCCCGTTACCAATATAACCACCTCCTAGTCCCCATCCCTCATTACCCAACCAACTATCCTCCTCATCCCAGTTCCTCATTACCAATATAACATCCTACTAGTCCCCATACCTCATTACCCAACCAACTATCCTCCTCATCCCAGTTCCTCATTACCAATATAACCTCCTCCTCATCTCAGTTCCTCATTACCCAGAAAAATGTCCTCCTCATCCCAGTACCTCATTACCAATATAACCTCCTCTTAGTCCCCATCCCTCATTACCCAACCAACTACCCTCCTCATCACAGTCCCCCGTTACCAATATAATCTCCTCCTAGTCCACATCCCTCATTACCCAACCAACTACCCTCCTCAACCCAGGCCATCATTAACAATATAACCTCCTCCTAGTCCCCATCCCTCATTACCCAACCAACTATCCTCCTCATCCCAGTCCCTCATTACCAATATAACTTCCTCCTAGTCCTCATCCCTTATTACCCAACCAACTATCCCTCTCATCCCAGTCCCTCATTACCAATATAACCTCCTCCTAGTCCCCATCCCTCATTACCCAACCAACTATCCTCCACATCCCAGTCCATCATTACCAATATAACCTCCTCCTAGTCCCCATCCCTCATTACCCAACCAACTACCCTCCTCATCCCATCCCTCACTACCAATACAACACCCTCTTAGTCCCCATCCCTCATTACCCAACAAACTATCCTCCTCATTCCAGTCCCTCATTACCAATATAACCTCCAACTAGTCCCCATCCCTCATTTCCCAACCAACTATCCTCCTCATCCCAGTCCCCTATTACCCAGGAAAATGTTCTCCTCATCCCAGTCCCCTATTACCAATATAATCTCCTTCTAGTCCTCATCCCTCATTACCCAACCAACTATCATCCTCATCCCAGTTCCTCATTACCAATATAACCTCCTCCTCATCTCAGTTCCTCATTACCCAGGAAAATGTTCTCCTCATCCCAGTCCCCTATTACCAATATAACCTCCTCCTAGTCCCCATCCCTCATTACCCAACCAACTACCCTCCTCATCCCAGTCCCTTTTACCAATATAACCTCATCCTTGTCCCAATCTTTCATTATCCAACCAACTATCCTCCTCATCCCAGTCCGTCATTACCAACATAACCTCCTCCTAGTCCCCATCCCTCATTACCCAACCAACTATCATTCTCATCCCTGTCCCCGTTACCAATATAACTTCCTCCCAGTCCGCATCCCTTATTACCCAACTAACTATCCTCCTCATCCCAGTTCCTCATTGCCAAAATAACCTCCTCCTAGTCCCCATCCCTCATTACCCAACCAACTATCCTCCTCATCCCAGTTCCTCATTACCAATATAACCTCCTCCTCATCTCAGTTCCTCATTACCCTGGAGAATGTACTCCTCATCCCACTCCCCGTTACCAATATAACCTCCTCCTAGTCCCCATCCCTCATTACCCAACCAACTATCCTCCTCATTCCAGTTCCTCATTACCAATATAACCTCCTCCTAGTCCCCATCCCTCATTACCCAACCAACTATCCTCCTCATCAAAGTTCCTCATTAACAATATAACCTCCTCCTCATCTCAGTTCCTCATTACCCAGGAAAATGTCCTCCTCATCACAGTCCCGTTACCAATAAAACCTCCTCCTAGTCCCCATCCCTCATTACCCAAACAACTGTCCTCTGCATCCCAGTCCCTCATTACCAATATAACCTCCTCCTAGTCCCCATCCCTCATTACCCAACCAACTATCCTCCTCATCCCAGTCCCTCACTACCAATACAACACCCTCTTAGTCCCCATCCCTCATTACCCAACAAACTATCCTCCTCATTCCAGTCCCTCATTACCAATATAACCTCCTCCTAGTCCCCATCCCTCATTACCCAACCAAGTATCCTCCACATCCCTGTCCATCATTAACAATATAACCTCCTCGTAGTCCCTATCCCTCATTACCCAACCAACTATCCTCTGCCACCCACTCCATCATTACCAATATAACCTCCTCCTAGTTCCCATCCCTCATTACTCAACCAACTATCCTCCTCATCCCAGTCCATCATTACCAATATAACCTCCTCCTAGTCCCCATCCCTCATTACCCAGCCAACTATCCTCCTCATCTCAGTCCCTCATTACAAATAAAACGTCCTCCTAGTCCTCATCCCTCATTACCCAAAAACTATCCTCCTCATCCCATTCCCTCATTACCAATATAAACTCCTCCTAGTCCCCATCCCTCTTTCCCCAACCAAATATCTCCTCATCCAAGTCCCTCATTACCAATATAACCTCCTTCTAGTCCCCATCCCCCATTACCCAACCAACTATCCTCCCCATTCCAGTCCATCATTACCAATATAACCTCCTCCTAGTCCCCATCCCTAATTACCCAACCAACTATCTTCCTCATTCCAGGCCCTCATTAACAATATAACCTCCTCCTAGTCCCCATCCCTCATTACCCAACCAGCTATCCTTCTCATCCCAGTCCCCGTTACCAATATAGCCACCTCCTAGTCCCCATCCCTCATTACCCAACCAACTATCCTACTCATCCCAGTTCCTCTTTACCAATATAACCTCCTTCTAGTCCCCATCCCTCATTACCCAACCAACTTCCCTCCTCATCCCAGTCCCTCATTACCAATATAACCTCCTCCTAGTCCCCATTCCACATTGCCCAACCAACTATCCTTCTCATCCCAGTCCCTGTTACCAATATAACCTCCTCCTGGTCCACATCCCTCATTACCCAACCAACTATCCTTGTCATCCCAGTTCCTCATTACCAATATAACCCCCTCCTAGTCCCCATCCCTCATTACCCAACCAACGATCCTCCTCATCCCAGTTCCTCATTACCAATATAACCTCCTCCTCATCTCAGTTCCTCATTACCCAGGAAAATGTCCTCCTCATCCCAGTCCCCGTTACCAATATAACCTCCTCCTAGCCCGCATCCCTCATTACCAAACCAACTATCCTCCTCATCCCAGTCCATGTTACCAATATAACCTCATCCTAGTCCCCATCCCTCATTACCCAACCAACTATGCTCCTCCTCCCAGTCCCACATTACCAATATAACCTCCTCCTAGTCCCCATCCCTCATTACCCAACCAACTATCCTCCTCATCCCAGTCCCTCATTACCAATATAACCTCCTCCTAGTCCCCATCCCTCATTACCCAACCAACTATCCTCCTCATCCCAGTCCCTCATTACCAATATAACCTCCTCCTAGTCCCCATCCCTCATTACCCAACCAACTACCCTCCTCATCCCAGTCCCCCGTTACCAATATAATCTCCTCCTAGTCCCCATCCCTCATTACCCAACCAACTATCCTCCTCAACCCAGTCCATCATTAACAATATAACCTCCTCCTAGTCCCCATTCCTCATTACCCAACCAACTATCCCTCTCATCCCAGTCCCTCATTACCAATATAACCTCCTCCTAGTCCCCATCCCTCATTACCCAACCAAGTATCCTCCACATCCCAGTCCATCATTAACAATATAACCTCCTCCTAGTCCCTATCCCTCATTACCCAACCAACTATCCTCCGCCACCCACTCCATCATTACCAATATAACCTCCTCCTAGTTCCCATCCCTCATTACTCAACCAACTATCCTCCTCATCCCAGTCCATCATTACCAATATAACCTCCTCCTAGTCCCCATCCCTCATTACCCAGCCAACTATCCTCCTCATCTCAGTCACTCATTACAAATAAAACTTCCTACTAGTCCTCATCCCTCATTACCCAAAAACTATCCTCCTCATCCCATTCCCTCATTACCAATATAACCTCCTCCTAGTCCCCATCCCTCTTTACCCAACCAAATATCTCCTCATCCAAGTCCCTCATTACCAATATAACCTCCTTCTAGTCCCCATCCCCCATTACCCAACCAACTATCCTCCTCATTCCAGTCCATCATTACCAATATGACCTCCTCCTAGTCCCCATCCCTAATTACCCAACCAACTATCCTCCTCATTCCAGTCCCTCATTAACAATATAACCTCCTCCTAGTCCCCATCCCTCATTACCCAACCAGCTATCCTTCTCATCCCAGTCCCTGTTACCAATATAACCACCTCCTAGTCCCCATCCCTCATTACCCAACCAACTATCCTCCTCATCCCAGTTCCTCATTACCAATATAACATCCTACTAGTCCCCATACCTCATTACCCAACCAACTATCCTCCTCATCCCAGTTCCTCATTACCAATATAACCTCCTCCTCATCTCAGTTCCTCATTACCCAGAAAAATGTCCTCCTCATCCCAGTACCTCATTACCAATATAACCTCCTCCTAGTCCCCATCCCTCATTACCCAACCAACTACCCTCCTCATCACAGTCCCCCGTTACCAATATAATCTCCTCCTAGTCCACATCCCTCATTACCCAACCAACTATCCTCCTCAACCCAGGCCAAAATTAACAATATAACCTCCTCCTAGTCCCCATCCCTCATTACCCAACCAACTATCCTCCTCATCCCAGTCCCTCATTACCAATATAACTTCCTCCTAGTCCTCATCCCTTATTACCCAACCAACTATCCCTCTCATCCCAGTCCCTCATTACCAATATAACCTCCTCCTAGTCCCCATCCCTCATTACCCAACCAACTATCCTCCACATCCCAGTCCATCATTACCAATATAACCTCCTCCTAGTCCCCATCCCTCATTACCCAACCAACTATCCTCCTCATCCCATCCCTCACTACCAATACAACACCCTCTTAGTCACCATCCCTCATTACCCAACAAACTATCCTCCTCATTCCAGTCCCTCATTACCAATATAACCTCCAACTAGTCCCCATCCCTCATTTCCCAACCAACTATCCTCCTCATCCCAGTCCCCTATTACCCAGGAAAATGTTCTCCTCATCCCAGTCCCCTATTACCAATATAACCTCCTCCTAGTCCCCATTCCTCATTACCCAACCAACTATCCCTCTCATCCCAGTCCCTCATTACCAATATAACCTCCTCCTAGTCCCCATCCCTCATTACCCAGGAAAATGTTCTCCTCATCCCAGTCCCCTATTACCAATATAACCTCCTCCTAGTCCCCATCCCTCATTACCCAACCAACTATCCTCCTCATCCCAGTCCCTTTTACCAATATAACCTCATCCTTGTCCCCATCTTTCATTACCCAACCAACTATCCTCCTCATCCCAGTCCGTCATTACCAACATAACCTCCTCCTAGTCCCCATCCCTCATTACCCAACCAACTATCATTCTCATCCCTGTCCCCGTTACCAATATAACTTCCTCCCAGTCCGCATCCCTTATTACCCAACTAACTATCCTCCTCATCCCAGTTCCTCATTGCCAAAATAACCTCCTCCTAGTCCCCATCCCTCATTACCCAACCAACTATCCTCCTCATCCCAGTTCCTCATTACCAATATAACCTCCTCCTCATCTCAGTTCCTCATTACCCAGGAGAATGTACTCCTCATCCCACTCCCCGTTACCAATATAACCTCCTCCTAGTCCCCATCCCTCATTACCCAACCAACTATCCTCCTCATTCCAGTTCCTCATTACCAATATAACCTCCTCCTAGTCCCCATCCTTCATTACCCAACCAACTATCCTCCTCATCAAAGTTCCTCATTAACAATATAACCTCCTCCTCATCTCAGTTCCTCATTACCCAGGAAAATGTCCTCCTCATCACAGTCCCGTTACCAATAAAACCTCCTCCTAGTCCCCATCCCTCATTACCCAAACAACTGTCCTCTGCATCCCAGTCCCTCATTACCAATATAACCTCCTCCTAGTCCCCATCCCTCATTACCCAACCAACTATCCTCCTCATCCCAGTCCCTCACTACCAATACAACACCCTCTTAGTCCCCATCCCTCATTACCCAACAAACTATCCTCCTCATTCCAGTCCCTCATTACCAATATAACCTCCTCCTAGTCCCCATCCCTCATTACCCAACCAAGTATCCTCCTCATCCCTGTCCATCATTAACAATATAACCTCCTCGTAGTCCCTATCCCTCATTACCCAACCAACTATCCTCCGCCACCCACTCCATCATTACCAATATAACCTCCTCCTTGTTCCCATCCCTCATTACTCAACCAACTATCCTCCTCACCCCAGTCCATCATTACCAATATAACCTCCTCCTAGTCCCCATCCCTCATTACCCAGCCAACTATCCTCCTCATCTCAGTCCCTCATTACAAATAAAACTTCCTCCTAGTCCTCATCCCTCATTACCCAAAAACTATCCTCCTCATCCCATTCCCTCATTACCAATATAAACTCCTCCTAGTCCCCATCCCTCTTTCCCCAACCAAATATCTCCTCATCCAAGTCCCTCATTACCAATATAACCTCCTTCTAGTCCCCATCCCCCATTACCCAACCAACTATCCTCCTCATTCCAGTCCATCATTACCAATATAACCTCCTCCTAGTCCCCATCCCTAATTACCCAACCAACTATCTTCCTCATTCCAGTCCCTCATTAACAATATAACCTCCTCCTAGTCCCCATCCCTCATTACCCAACCAGCTATCCTTCTCATCCCAGTCCCCGTTACCAATATAGCCACCTCCTAGTCCCCATCCCTCATTACCCAACCAACTATCCTACTCATCCCAGTTCCTCATTACCAATATAACCTCCTCCCAGTCCGCATCCCTTATTACCCAAATAACTATCCTCCTCATCCCAGTTCCTCATTGCCAAAATAACCTCCTCCTAGTCCCCATCCCTCATTACCCAACCAACTATCCTCCTTATCCCAGTTCCTCATTACCAATATAACCTCCTCCTCATCTCAGTTCCTCATTACCCAGGAGAATGTCCTCCTTATCCCACTCCCCGTTGCCAATATAACCTCCTCCTAGTCCCCATCCCTCATTGCCCAACCAACTATCCTCCTCATTCCAGTTCCTCATTACCAATATAACCTCCTCCTAGTCCCCATCCCTCATTACCCAACCAACTATCCTCCACATCAAAGTTCCTCATTAACAATATAACCTCCTCCTCATCTCAGGTCCACATTACCCAGGAAAATGTCCTCCTCATCACAGTCCCGTTACCAATATAACCTCCTCTTAGTCCCCATCACTCATTACCCAAACACCTGTCCTCTGCATCCCAGTCCCTCATTACCAATATAACCTCCTCCTAGTCCCCATCCCTCATTACCCAACCAACTATCCTCCTCATCCCAGTCCCTCACTACCAATACAACACCCTCTTAGTCCCCATCCCTCATTACCCAACAAACTATCCTCCTCATTCCAGTCCCTCATTACCAATATAACCTCCTCCTAGTCCCCATCCCTCATTACCCAACCAACTATCCTCCTCATCCCAGTCCCCTATTACCCAGGAAAATATCCTCCTCATCCCAGTCCCCTATTACCAATATAAACTCCTTCTAGTCCCCATCCCTCATTACCCAACCAACTATCCTCCTTATCCCAGTCCCTCATTACCAATATAACCTCCTCCTAGTCCCCATCCCTCATTACCCAACCAATTATCCTCCTCATCCCAGTCCCTCTTTACCAATATAACCTCCTTCTAGTCCCCATCCCTCATTACCCAACCAACTTCCCTCCTCATCCCAGTCCCTCATTACCAATATAACCTCCTCCTAGTCCCCATCCCACATTGCCCAACCAACTATCCTTCTCATCCCAGTCCCTGTTACCAATATAACCTCCTCCTGGTCCACATCCCTCATTACCCAACCAACTATCCTTGTCATCCCAGTTCCTCATTACCAATATAACCGCCTCCTAGTCCCCATCCCTCATTACCCAACCAACTATCCTCCTCATCCCAGTCCCTCACTACCAATACAACACCCTCTTAGTCCCCATCCCTCATTACCCAACAAACTATCCTCCTCATTCCAGTCCCTCATTACCAATATAACCTCCTCCTAGTCCCCATCCCTCATTACCCATCCAACTATCCTCCTCATCCCAGTCCCCTATTACCCAGGAAAATATCCTTCTCATCCCAGTCCCCTATTACCAATATAAACTCCTTCTAGTCCCCATCCCTCATTACCCAACCAACTATCCTCCTTATCCCAGTCCCTCATTACCAATATAACCTCCTCCTAGTCCCCATCCCTCATTACCCAACCAATTATCCTCCTCATCCCAGTCCCTCTTTACCAATATAACCTCCTTCTAGTCCCCATCCCTCATTACCCAACCAACTTCCCTCCTCATCCCAGTCCCTCATTACCAATATAACCTCCTCCTAGTCCCCATCCCACATTGCCCAACCAACTATCCTTCTCATCCCAGTCCCTGTTACCAATATAACCTCCTCCTGGTCCACATCCCTCATTACCCAACCAACTATCCTTGTCATCCCAGTTCCTCATTACCAATATAACCCCCTCCTAGTACCCATCCCTCATTACCCAACCAACTATCCTCCTCATCCCAGTTCCTCATTACCAATATAACCTCCTCCTCATCTAGGTTCCTCATTACCCAGGAAAATGTCCTCCTCATCCCAGTCCCCGTTACCAATATAACCTCCTCCTAGCCCTCATCCCTCATTACGAAACCAACTATCCTCCTCATCCCAGTCCATGTTACCATTATAACCTCATCCTAGTCCCCATCCCTCATTACCCAACCAACTATGCTCCTCCTCCCAGTCCCTCATTACCAACATAACCTCCTCCTAGCCCACATCCCTCATTACCAAACCAACTATCCTCCTCATCTCAGTCCATCATTAACAATATAACCTCCTCCTAGTCCCTATCCCTCATTACCCAACCAACTATCCTCCACCACCCACTCCATCATTACCAATATAACCTCTTCCTAGTTCCCATCCCTCATTACTCAACCAACTATCCTCCTCATCCCAGTCCATCATTACCAATATAACTTCCTCCTAGTCCTCATCCCTTATTACCCAACCAACTATCCCTCTCATCCCAGTCCCTCATTACCAATAAAACCTCCTCCTAGTCCCCATCCCTCATTACCCAACCAACTATCCTCCACATCCCAGTCCATCATTACCAATATAACCTCCTCCTAGTCCCCATCCCTCATTACCCAACCAACTATCCTCCTCATCCCATCCCTCACTACCAATACAACACCCTCTTAGTCCCCATCCCTCATTACCCAATAAACTATCCTCCTCATTCCAGTCCCTCATTACCAATATAACCTCCAACTAGTCCCCATCCCTCATTTCCCTACCAACTATCCTCCTCATCCCAGTCCCCTATTACCCAGGAAAATGTTCTCCTCATCCCAGTCCCCTATTACCAATATAACCTCCTTCTAGTCCTCATCCCTCATTACCCAACCAACTATCATCCTCATTCCAGTTCCTCATTACCAATATAACCTCCTCCTCATCTCAGTTCCTCATTACCCAGGAAAATGTCCTCCTCATCCCAGTCCCCGTTACCAATATAACCTCCTCCTAGTCCCCATCCCTCATTACCCAACCAACTATCCTCGTCATCCAGTCCCTGTTACCAATATAACCTCATCCTTGTCCCCATCTTTCATTACCCAACCAACTATCCTCCTCATCCCAGTCCGTCATTACGAACATAACCTCCTCCTAGTCCCCATCCCTCATTACCCAACCAACTATCATTCTCATCCCTGTCCCCGTTACCAATATAACCTCCTCCCAGTCCGCATCCCTTATTACCCAACTAACTATCCTCCTCATCCCAGTTCCTCATTGCCACAATAGCCTCCTCCTAGTCCCCATCCCTCATTACCCAACCAACTATCCTCCTCATCCCAGTTCCTCATTACCAATATAACCTCCTCCTCATCTCAGTTCCTCATTACCCAGGAGAATGTCCTCCTCATCCCACTCCCCGTTACCAATATAACCTCCTCCTAGTCCCCATCCCTCATTACCCAACCAACTATCCTCCTCATTCCAGTTCCTCATTACCAATATAACCTCCTCCTAGTCCCCATCGCTCATTACCCAACCAACTATCCTCCTCATCAAAGTTCCTCATTAACAATATAACCTCCTCCTCATCTCAGTTCCTCATTACCCAGGAAAATGTCCTCCTCATCACAGTCCCGTTACCAATATAACCTCCTCCTAGTCCCCATCCCTCATTACCCAAACAACTGTCCTCTGCATCCCAATCCCTCATTACCAATATAACCTCCTCCTAGTCCCCATCCCTCATTACCCAACCAACTATCCTCCTCATCCTAGTCCCACGCTACCAATACAAAACCCTCTTAGTCCCCATCCCTCATTACCCAACAAACTATCCTCCTCATTCCAGTCCCTCATTACCAATATAACCTCCTCCTAGTCCCCATCCCTCATTACCCGACCAACTATCCTCCTCATCCCAGTCCCCTATTACCCAGGAAAATGTCCTCCTCATGCCAGTCCCCTATTACCAATATAAACTCCTTCTAGTCCCCATCCCTCATTACCCAACCAACTATCCTCTTCATCCCAGTCCTTCATTACCAATATAACCTCCTCCTAGTCCCCATCCCTCATTATCCAACCAATTATCCTCCTCATCCCAGTCCCTCTTTACCAATATAACCTCCTTCTAGTCCCCATCCCTCATTACCCAACCAACTTCCCTCCTCATCCCAGTCCCTCATTACCAATATAACCTCCTCCTAGTCCCCATCCCACATTGCCCAACCAACTATCCTTCTCATCCCAGTCCCTGTTACCAATATAACCTCCTCCTGGTCCACATCCCTCATTACCCAACCAACTATCGTTGTCATCCCAGTTCCTCATTACCAATATAACCCCCTCCTAGTACCCATCCCTCATTACCCAACCAACTATCCTCCTCATCCCAGTTCCTCATTACCAATATAACCTCCTCCTCATCTCAGTTCCTCATTACCCAGGAAAATGTCCTCCTCATCCCAGTTCCCGTTACCAATATAACCTCCTCCTAGCCCGCATCCCTCATTACCAAACCAACTATCCTCCTCATCCCAGTCCATGTTACCAATATAACCTCATCCTAGTCCCCATCCCTCATTACCCAACCAACTATGCTCCTCCTCCCAGTCCCTCATTACCAATATAACCTCCTCCTAGTCCCCATCCCTCATTACCCAACCAACTATCCTCCTCATCCCAGTCCCTCATTACCAATATAACCTCCTCCTAGTCCCCATCCCTCATTACCCAACCAACTATCCTCCTCATCCCAGTCCCTCATTACCAATATAACGTCCTCCTAGTCCCCATCCCTCATTACCCAACCAACTACCCTCCTCATCCCAGTCCCCCGTTACCAATATAATCTCCTCCTACTCCCCATCCCTCATTACCCAACCAACTATCCTCCTCAACCCAGTCCATCATTAACAATATAACCTCCTCTTAGTCCCCATCCCTCGTTACCCAACCAACTATCCCTCTCATCCCAGTCCCTCATTACCAATATAACCTCCTCCTAGTCCCCATCCCTCATTACCCAACCAAGTATCCTCCACATCCCAGTCCATCATTAACAATATAACCTCCTCCTAGTCCCCATCCCTCATTACCCAGCCAACTATCCTCCTCATCTCAGTCCCTCATTACCAATAAAACTTCCTCCTAGTCCTCATCCCTCATTACCCAAAAACTATCCTCCTCATCCCATTCCCTCATTACCAATATAACCTCCTCCTAGTCCCCATCCCTCTTTACCCAACCAAATATCTCCTCATCCAAGTCCCTCATTACCAATATAACCTCCTTCTAGTCCCCATCCCCCATTACCCAACCAACTATCCTCCTCATTCCAGTCCATCATTACCAGTATAACCTCCTCCTAGTCCCCATCCCTAATTACCCAACCAACTATCCTCCTCATTCCAGTCCCTCATTAATAATACAACCTCCTCCTAGTCCCCATCCCTCATTACCCAACCATCTATCCTTCTCATCCCAGTCCCCGTTACCAATATAACCACCTCCTAGTCCCCATCCCTTATTACCCAACCAACTATCCTCCTCATCCCAGTTCCTCATTACCAATATAACATCCAACTAGTCCCCATACCTCATTACCCAACCAACTATCCTCCTCATCCCAGTTCCTCATTACCAATATAACCTCCTCTTCATCTCAGTTCCTCATTACCCAGAAAAATGTCCTCCTCATCCCAGTACCTCATTACCAATATAACCTCCTCCTAGTCCCCATCCCTCATTACCCAACCAACTATCCTTGTCATCCCAGTTCCTCATTACCAATATAACCCCCTCCTAGTACCCATCCCTCATTACCCAACCAACTATCCTCCTCATTCCAGTCCATCATTACCAGTATAACCTCCTCCTAGTCCCCATCCCTAATTACCCAACCAACTATCCTCCTCATTCCAGTCCCTCATTAATAATACAACCTCCTCCTAGTCCCCATCCCTCATTACCCAACCATCTATCCTTCTCATCCCAGTCCCCGTTACCAATATAACCACCTCCTAGTCCCCATCCCTTATTACCCAACCAACTATCCTCCTCATCACAGTCCCCCGTTACCAATATAATCTCCTCCTAGTCCCCATCCCTCATTACCTAACCAACTATCCTCCTCAACCCAGTCCATCATTAACAATATAACCTCCTCCTAGTCCCCATCCCTCATTACCCAACCAACTATCCACCTTATCCCAGTCCCTCATTACCAATATAACTTCCTCCTAGTCCTCATCCCTTATTACCCAACCAACTATCCCTCTCATCCCAGTCCCTCATTACCAATATAACCTCCTCCTAGTCCCCATCCCTCATTACCCAACCAACTATCCTCCACATCCCAGTCCATCATTAACAATATAACCGCCTCCTAGTCCCTATCCCTCATTACCCAACCAACTATCCTCCGCCACCCACTCCATCATTACCAATATAACCTCCTCCTAGTCCCCATCCCTCATTACTCAACCAACTATCCTCCTCATCCCAGTCCATCATTACCAATATAACCTCCTCCTAGTCCACAGCCCTCATTACCCAGCCAACTATCCTCCTCATCTCAGTCCCTCATTACCAATAAAACTTCCTCCTAGTCCTCATCCCTCATTACCCAACCAACTATACTCCTCATCCCATTCCCTCATTAGCAATATTACCTCCTCCTAGTCCACATCCCTCTTTACCCAACCAACTATCTCCTCATCCAAGTCACTCATTACCAATATAACCTCCTCCTAGTCCCTGTCCCTCATTACCCAACCAACTATCATTCTCATCCCTGTCCCTGTTACCAATATAACCTCCTCCTAGCCCGCTTCCCTCATTACCAAACCAACTATCCTCCTCATCCCAGTCCATGTTACCAATATAACCTCATCCTAGTCCCCATCCCTCATTACCCAACCAACTATGCTCCTCCTCCCAGTCCCTCATTACCAATATAACCTCCTCCTAGTCTCCATCCCTCATTACCCAACCAACTATCCTCCTCATCCCAGTCCCTCATTACCAATATAACCTCCTCCTAGTCCCCATCCCTCATTACCCAACCAACTATCCTCCTCATCCCAGTCCCTTATTACCAATATAACCTCCTCCTAGTCCCCATCCCTCATTACCCAACCAACTATCCTCCTCAACCCAGTCCATCATTAACAATATAACCTCCTCCTAGTCCCCATCCCTCGTTACCCAACCAACTATCCCTCTCATCCCAGTCCCTCATTACCAATATAACCTCCTCCTAGTCCCATCCCTCATTACCCAACCAAGTATCCTCCACATCCCAGTCCATCATTAACAATATAACCTCCTCCTAGTCCCTATCCCTCATTACCCAACCAACTATCCTCCGCCACCCACTCCATCATTACCAATATAACCTCCTCCTAGTTCCCATCCCTCATTACTCAACCAACTATCCTCCTCATCCCAGTCCATCATTACCAATATAACCTCCTCCTAGTCCCCATCCCTCATTACCCAGCCAACTATCCTCCTCATCTCAGTCCCTCATTACCAATAAAACTTCCTCCTAGTCCTCATCCCTCATTACCCAAAAACTATCCTCCTCATCCCATTCCCTCATTACCAATATAACCTCCTCCTAGTCCCCATCCCTCTTTACCCAACCAAATATCTCCTCATCCAAGTCCCTCATTACCAATATAACCTCCTTCTAGTCCCCATCCCCCATTACCCAACCAACTATCCTCCTCATTCCAGTCCATCATTACCAGTATAACCTCCTCCTAGTCCCCATCCCTAATTACCCAACCAACTATCCCCCTCATTCCAGTCCCTCATTAACAATATAACCTCCTCCTAGTCCCCATCCCTCATTACCCAACCAGCTATCCTTCTCATCCCAGTCCCCGTTACCAATATAACCACCTCCTAGTCCCCATCCCTCATTTCCCAACCAACTATCCTCCTCATCCCAGTTCCTCATTACCAATATAACATCCAACTAGTCCCCATACCTCATTACCCAACCAACTATCCTCCTCATCCCAGTTCCTCATTACCAATATAACCTCCTCCTCATCTCAGTTCCTCATTACCCAGAAAAATGTCCTCCTCATCCCAGTACCTCATTACCAATATAACCTCCTCCTAGTCCCCATCCCTCATTACCCAACCAACTACCCTCCTCATCACAGTCCCCCGTTTCCAATATAATCTCCTCCTAGTCCCCATCCCTCATTACCTAACCAACTATCCTCCTCAACCCAGTCCATCATTAACAATATAACCTCCTCCTAGTCCCCATCCCTCATTACCCAACCAACTATCCTCCTCATCCCAGTCCCTCATTACCAATATAACTTCCTCCTAGTCCTCATCCCTTATTACCCAACCAACTATCCCTCTCATCCCAGTCCCTCATTACCAATATAACCTCCTCCTAGTCCCCATCCCTCATTACCCAACCAACTATCCTACACATCCCAGTCCATCATTAACAATATAACCGCCTCCTAGTCCCTATCCCTCATTACCCAACCAACTATCCTCCGCCACCCACTCCATCATTACCAATATAACCTCCTCCTAGTCCCCATCCCTCATTACTCAACCAACTATCCTCCTCATCCCAGTCCATCATTACCAATATAACCTCCTCCTAGTCTACATCCCTCATTACCCAGCCAACTATCCTCCTCATCTCAGTCCCTCATTACCAATAAAACTTCCTCCTAGTCCTCATCCCTCATTACCCAACCAACTATACTCCTCATCCCATTCCCTCATTAGCAATATAACCTCCTCCTAGTCCACATCCCTCTTTACCCAACCAACTATCGCCTCATCCAAGTCACTCATTACCAATATAACCTCCTCCTAGTCCCCGTCCCTCATTATCCAACCAACTATCATTCTCATCCCTGTCCCTGTTACCAATATAACCTCCTCCCAGTCCGCATCCCTTATTACCCAACTAACTATCCTCCTCATCCCAGTTCCTCATTGCCAAAATAACCTCCTCCTAGTCCCCATCCCTCATTACCCAACCAACTATCCTCCTCATCCCAGTTCCTCATTACCAATATAACCTCCTCCTCATCTCAGTTCCTCATTACCCAGGAGAATGTCCTCCTCATCCCACTCCCCGTTACCAATATAACCTCATCCTAGTCCCCATCCCTCATTACCCAACCAACTATCCTCCTCATTCCAGTTCCTCATTACCAATATAACCTCCTCCTAGTCCCCATCCCTCATTACCCAACCAACTATCCTCCTCATCAAAGTTCCTCATTAACAATATAACCTCCTCCTCATCTAAGTTCCTCATTACCCAGGAAAATGTCCTCCTCATCACAGTCCCGTTACCAATATAACCTCCTCCTAGTCCCCATCCCTCATTACCCAAACAACTGTCCTATGCATCCCAGTCCCTCATTACCAATATAACCTCCTCCTAGTCCCCATCCCTCATTACCCAACCAACTATCCTCCTCATCCCAGTCCCTCACTACCAATACAACCTCCTCCTAGTCCCCATCCCTCATTACCCAACCAACTATCCTCCTCATCAAAGTTCCTCATTAACAATATAACCTCCTCCTCATCTCAGTTCCTCATTACCCAGGAAAATGTCCTCCTCATCACAGTCCCGTTACCAATATAACCTCCTCTTAGTCCCCATCCCTCATTACCCAACAAACTATCCTCCTCATTCCAGTCCCTCATTACCAATATAACCTCCTCCTAGTCCCCATCCCTCATTACCCAACCAACTATCCTCCTCATCCCAGTCCCCTATTACCCAGGAAAATGTCCTCCTCATCCCAGTCCCCTATTACCAATATAAACTCCTTCTAGTCCCCATCCTTCATTACCCAACCAACTATCCTCCTCATCCCAGTCCCTCATTACCAATATAACCTCCTCCTAGTCCCCATCCCTCATTACCCAACCAATTATCCTCCTCATCCCTGTCCCTCTTTACCAATATAACCTCCTTCTAGTCCCCATCCCTCATTACCCAACCAACTTCCCTCCTCATCCCAGTCCCTCATTACCAATATAACCTCCTCCTAGTCCCCATCCCACATTTCCCAACGAACTATCCTTCTCATCCCAGTCCCTGTTACCAATATAACCTCCTCCTGGTCCACATCCCTCATTACCCAACCAACTATCCTTGTCATCCCAGTTCCTCATTACCAATATAACCCCCTCCTAGTACCCATCCCTCATTACCGAACCAATTACCCAGGAAAATGTCCTCCTCATCCCAGTCCCTGTTACCAATATAACCTCCTCCTAGCCCGCATCCCTCATTACCAAACCACCTATCCTCCTCATCCCAGTCCATGTTACCAATATAACCTCATCCTAGTCCCCATCCCTCATTACCCAACCAACTATGCTCCTCCTCCCAGTCCCTCATTACCAATATAACCTCCTCCTAGTCCCCATCTCTCATTACCCAACCAACTATCCTCCTCATCCCAGTCCCTCATTACCAATATAACCTCCTCCTAGTCCCCATCCCTCATTACCCAACCAACTATCCTCCTCATCCCAGTCCCTCATTAACAATATAAGTCCCTCATTAACAATATAACCTCCTCCTAGTCCCCATCCCTCATTACCCAACCAACTATCCTCCTCATTCCAGTCCCTCATTACAATATAACTTCCTCCTAGTCCTCATCCCTTATTACCCAACCAACTATCCCTCTCATCCCAGTCCCTCATTACCAATATAACCTCCTCCTAATCCCCATCCCTCATTACCCAACCAACTATCCTCCACATCCCAGTCCATCATTACCAATATAACCTCCTCCTAGTCCCCATCCCTCATTACCCAACCAACTATCCTCCTCATCCCATCCCTCACTACCAATACAACACCCTCTTAGTCCCCATCCCTCATTACCCAACAAACAATCCTCCTCATTCCAGTCCCTCATTACCAATATAACGTCCAACTAGTCCCCATCCCTCATTTCCCAACCAACTATCCTCCTCATCCCAGTCCCCTATTACCCATGAAAATGTTCTCCTCATCCCAGTCCTCTATTACCAATATAACCTCCTTCTAGTCCTCATCCCTCCTTACCCAACCAACTATCATCCTCATCCCAGTTCCTCATTACCAATATAACCTCCTCCTCATCTCAGTTCCTCATTACCCAGGAAAATGTCCTCCTCATCCCAGTCCACGTTACCAATATAACCTCCTCCTAGTCCCCATCCCTCATTACCCAACCAACTATCCTCCTCATCCAGTCCCTGTTACCAATATAACCTCATCCTTGTCCCCATCTTTCATTACCCAACCAACTATCCTCCTCATCCCAGTCCGTCATTACGAACATAACCTCCTCCTAGTCCCCATCCCTCATTACCCAACCAACTATCCTCCTCATTCCAGTCCCTCATTAACAATATAACCTCCTCCTAGTCCCCATCTCTCATTACCCAACCAGCTATCCTTCTCATCCCAGTCTCCGTTACCAATATAACCACCTCCTAGTCCCCATCCCTCATTACCCAACCAACTATCCTCCTCATCCCAGTTCCTCATTACCAATATAACATCCATCTAGTCCCCATACCTCATTAACCAACCAACTATCCTCCTCATCCCAGTTCCTCATTACCAATATAACCTCCTCCTCATATCAGTTCCTCATTACCCAGAAAAATGTCCTCCTCATCCCAGTACCTCATTACCAATATAACCTCCTCCTAGTCCCCATCCCTCATTACCCAACCAACTACCCTCCTCATCACAGTCCCCCGTTACCAATATAATCTCCTCCTAGTCCCCATCCCTCATTACCCAACCAACTATCCTCCTCAACCCAGTCCATCATTAACAATATAACCTCCTCCTAGTCCCCATCCCTCATTACCCAACCAACTATCCCTCTCATCCCAGTCCCTCATTACCAATATAACCTCCTCCTAGTCCCCATCCCTCATTACCCAACCAACTATCCTCCACATCCTAGTCCATCATTAACAATATAACCTCCTCCTAGTCCACATCCCTCATTACCCAACCAACTATCTCCTCATCCAAGTCACTCATTACCAATATAACCTCCTCCTAGTCCCTATCCCTCATTACCCAACCAACTATCCTCCGCCACCCACTCCATCATTACCAATATAACCTCCTCCTAGTTCCCATCCCTCATTACTCAACCAACTATCCTCCTCATCCCAGTCCATCATTACCAATATAACCTCCTCCTAGTCCCCATCCCTCATTACCCAGCCAACTATCCTCCTCATCTCAGTCCCTCATTACCAATAAAACTTCCTCCTAGTCCTCATCCCTCATTACCCAAAAACTATCCTCCTCATCCCATTCCCTCATTACCAATATAACCTCCTCCTAGTCCCCATCCCTCTTTACCCAACCAAATATCTCCTCATCCAAGTCCCTCATTACCAATATAACCTCCTTCTAGTCCCCATCCCCCATTACCCAACCAACTATCCTCCTCATTCCAGTCCCTCATTAACAATATAACCTCCTCCTAGTCCCCATCCCTCATTACCCAACCAGCTATCCTTCTCATCCCAGTCCCCGTTACCAATATAACCACCTCCTAGTCCCCATCCCTCATTTCCCAACCAACTATCCTCCTCATCCCAGTTCCTCATTACCAATATAACATCCAACTAGTCCCCATACCTCATTACCCAACCAACTATCCTCCTCATCCCAGTTCCTCATTACCAATATAACCTCCTCCTCATCTCAGTTCCTCATTACCCAGAAAAATGTCCTCCTCATCCCAGTACCTCATTACCAATATAACCTCCTCCTAGTCCCCATTCCTCATTACCCAACCAACTACCCTCCTCATCACAGTCCCCCGTTTCCAATATAATCTCCTCCTAGTCCCCATCCCTCATTACCTATCCAACTATCCTCCTCAACCCAGTCCATCATTAACAATATAACCTCCTCCTAGTCCCCATCCCTCATTACCCAACCAACTATCCTCCTCATCCCAGTCCCTCATTACCAATATAACTTCCTCCTAGTCCTCATCCCTTATTACCCAACCAACTATCCCTCTCATCCCAGTCCCTCATTACCAATATAACCTCCTCCTAGTCCCATCCCTCATTACCCAACCAACTATCCTACACATCCCAGTCCATCATTAACAATATAACCGCCTCCTAGTCCCTATCCCTCATTACCCAACCAACTATCCTCCGCCACCCACTCCATCATTACCAATATAACCTCCTCCTAGTACCCATCCCTCATTACTCAACCAACTATCCTCCTCATCCCAGTCCATCATTACCAATATAACCTCCTCCTAGTCCACATCCCTCTTTACCCAGCCAACTATCCTCCTCATCTCAGTCCCTCATTACCAATAAAACTTCCTCCTAGTCCTCATCCCTCATTACCCAACCAACTATACTCCTCATCCCATTCCCTCATTAGCAATATAACCTCCTCCTAGTCCACATCCCTCTTTACCCAACCAACTATCGCCTCATCCAAGTCACTCATTACCAATATAACCTCCTCCTAGTCCCCGTCCCTCATTATCCAACCAACTATCATTCTCATCCCTGTCGCTGTTACCAATATAACCTCCTCCCAGTCCGCATCCCTTATTACCCAACTAACTATCCTCCTCATCCCAGTTCCTCATTGCCAAAATAACCTCCTCCTAGTCCCCATCCCTCATTACCCAACCAACTATCCTCCTCATCCCAGTTCCTCATTACCAATATAACCTCCTCCTCATCTCAGTTCCTCATTACCCAGGAGAATGTCCTCCTCATCCCACTCCCCGTTACCAATATAACCTCATCCTAGTCCCCATCCCTCATTACCCAACCAACTATCCTCCTCATTCCAGTTCCTCATTACCAATATAACCTCCTCCTAGTCCCCATCCCTCATTACCCAACCAACTATCCTCCTCATCAAAGTTCCTCATTAACAATATAACCTCCTCCTCATCTAAGTTCCTCATTACCCAGGAAAATGTCCTCCTCATCACAGTCCCGTTACCAATATAACCTCCTCCTAGTCCCCATCCCTCATTACCCAAACAACTGTCCTATGCATCCCAGTCCCTCATTACCAATATAACCTCCTCCTAGTCCCCATCCCTCATTACCCAACCAACTATCCTCCTCATCCCAGTCCCTCACTACCAATACAACCTCCTCCTAGTCCCCATCCCTCATTACCCAACCAACTATCCTCCTCATCAAAGTTCCTCATTAACAATATAACCTCCTCCTCATCTCAGTTCCTCATTACCCAGGAAAATGTCCTCCTCATCACAGTCCCGTTACCAATATAACCTCCTCTTAGTCCCCATCCCTCATTACCCAACAAACTATCCTCCTCATTCCAGTCCCTCATTACCAATATAACCTCCTCCTAGTCCCCATCCCTCATTACCCAACCAACTATCCTCCTCATCCCAGTCCCCTATTACCCAGGAAAATGTCCTCCTCATCCCAGTCCCCTATTACCAATATAAACTCCTTCTAGTCCCCATCCTTCATTACCCAACCAATTATCCTCCTCATCCCTGTCCCTCTTTACCAATATAACCTCCTTCTAGTCCCCATCCCTCATTACCCAACCAACTTCCCTCCTCATCCCAGTCCCCTATTACCCAGGAAAATGTCCTCCTCATCCCAGTCCCTCATTACCAATATAACCTCCTCCTAGTCCCCATCCCTCATTACCCAACCAATTATCCTCCTCATCCCTGTCCCTCTTTACCAATATAACCTCCTTCTAGTCCCCATCCCTCATTACCCAACCAACTTCCCTCCTCATCCCAGTCCCTCATTACCAATATAACCTCCTCCTAGTCCCCATCCCACATTTCCCAACAAACTATCCTTCTCATCCCAGTCCCTGTTACCAATATAACCTCCTCCTGGTCCACATCCCTCATTACCCAACCAACTATCCTTGTCATCCCAGTTCCTCATTACCAATATAACCCCCTCCTAGTACCCATCCCTCATTACCGAACCAATTACCCAGGAAAATGTCCTCCTCATCCCAGTCCCTGTTACCAATATAACCTCCTCCTAGCCCGCATCCCTCATTACCAAACCACCTATCCTCCTCATCCCAGTCCATGTTACCAATATAACCTCATCCTAGTCCCCATCCCTCATTACCCAACCAACTATGCTCCTCCTCCCAGTCCCTCATTACCAATATAACCTCCTCCTAGTCCCCATCTCTCATTACCCAACCAACTATCCTCCTCATCCCAGTCCCTCATTACCAATATAACCTCCTCCTAGTCCCCATCCCTCATTACCCAACCAACTATCCTCCTCATCCCAGTCCCTCATTAACAATATAACCTCCTCCTAGTCCCCATCCCTCATTACCCAACCAACTATCCTCCTCATTCCAGTCCCTCATTACAATATAACTTCCTCCTAGTCCTCATCCTTTATTACCCAACCAACTATCCCTCTCATCCCAGTCCCTCATTACCAATATAACCTCCTCCTAGTCCCCATCCCTCATTACCCAACCAACTATCCCTCTCATCCCAGTCCCTCATTACCAATATAACCTCCTCCTAGTCCCTAACCCTCATTACCCAACCAAGTATCCTCCACATCCCAGTCCATCATTAACAATATAACCTCCTCCTAGTCCCTATCCCTCATTACCCAACCAACTATCCTCCGCCACCCACTCCATCATTACCAATATAACCTCCTCCTAGTTCCCATCCCTCATTACTCAACCAACTATCCTCCTCATCCCAGTCCATCATTACCAATATAACCTCCTCCTAGTCCACATCCCTCATTACCCAGCCAACTATCCTCCTCATCTCAGTCCCTCATTACCAATAAAACTTCCTCCTAGTCCTCATCCCTCATTACCCAACCAACTATACTCCTCATCCCATTCCCTCATTAGCAATATAACCTCCTCCTAGTCCACATCCCTCTTTACCCAACCAACTATCTCCTCATCCAAGTCACTCATTACCAATATAACCTCCTCCTAGTCCCCGTCCCTCATTACTCAACCAACTATCCTCCTCATTCCAGTCCATCATTACCAATATAACCTCCTCCTAGTCCCCGTCCCTCATTACTCAACCAACTATCCTCCTCATTCCAGTCCCTCATTAACAATATAACCTCCTCCTAGTCCCCATCCCTCATTACCCAACCAGCTATCCTTCTCATCCCAGTCTCCGTTACCAATATAACCACCTCCTAGTCCCAATCCCTCATTACCCAACCAACTATCCTCCTCATCCCAGTTCCTCATTACCAATATAACATCCATCTAGTCCCCATACCTCATTAACCAACCAACTATCCTCCTCATCCCAGTTCCTCATTACCAATATAACCTCCTCCTCATATCAGTTCCTCATTACCCAGAAAAATGTCCTCCTCATCCCAGTACCTCATTACCAATATAACCTCCTCCTAGTCCCCATCCCTCATTACCCAACCAACTACCCTCCTCATCACAGTCCCCCGTTACCAATATAATCTCCTCCTAGTCCCCATCCCTCATTACCCAACCAACTATCCTCCTCAACCCAGTCCATCATTAACAATATAACCTCCTCCTAGTCCCCATCCCTCATTACCCAACCAACTATCCCTCTCATCCCAGTCCCTCATTACCAATATAACCTCCTCCTAGTCCCCATCCCTCATTACCCAACCAACTATCCTCCACATCCTAGTCCATCATTAACAATATAACCTCCTCCTAGTCCACATCCCTCATTACCCAACCAACTATCTCCTCATCCAAGTCACTCATTACCAATATAACCTCCTCCTAGTCCCCGTCCCTCATTACTCAACCAACTATCCTCCTCATTCCAGTCCATCATTACCAATATAACCTCCTCCTAGTCCACATCCCTCATTACCCAACCAACTATCTCCTCATCCAAGTCCCTCATTACCAATATAACCTCCTCCTAGTCCCCATCCCTCATTACCCAACCAACTATCCTCCACATCCTAGTCCATCATTAACAATATAACCTCCTCCTAGTCCACATCCCTCTTTACCCAACCAACTATCGCCTCATCCAAGTCACTCATTACCAATATAACCTCCTCCTAGTCCCCGTCCCTCATTATCCAACCAACTATCATTCTCATCCCTGTCGCTGTTACCAATATAACCTCCTCCCAGTCCGCATCCCTTATTACCCAACTAACTATCCTCCTCATCCCAGTTCCTCATTGCCAAAATAACCTCCTCCTAGTCCCCATCCCTCATTACCCAACCAACTATCCTCCTCATCCCAGTTCCTCATTACCAATATAACCTCCTCCTCATCTCAGTTCCTCATTACCCAGGAGAATGTCCTCCTCATCCCACTCCCCGTTACCAATATAACCTCATCCTAGTCCCCATCCCTCATTACCCAACCAACTATCCTCCTCATTCCAGTTCCTCATTACCAATATAACCTCCTCCTAGTCCCCATCCCTCATTACCCAACCAACTATCCTCCTCATCAAAGTTCCTCATTAACAATATAAACTCCTCCTCATCTAAGTTCCTCATTACCCAGGAAAATGTCCTCCTCATCACAGTCCCGTTACCAATATAACCTCCTCCTAGTCCCCATCCCTCATTACCCAAACAACTGTCCTATGCATCCCAGTCCCTCATTACCAATATAACCTCCTCCTAGTCCCCATCCCTCATTACCCAACCAACTATCCTCCTCATCCCAGTCCCTCACTACCAATACAACCTCCTCCTAGTCCCCATCCCTCATTACCCAACCAACTATCCTCCTCATCAAAGTTCCTCATTAACAATATAACCTCCTCCTCATCTCAGTTCCTCATTACCCAGGAAAATGTCCTCCTCATCACAGTCCCGTTACCAATATAACCTCCTCTTAGTCCCCATCCCTCATTACCCAACAAACTATCCTCCTCATTCCAGTCCCTCATTACCAATATAACCTCCTCCTAGTCCCCATCCCTCATTACCCAACCAACTATCCTCCTCATCCCAGTCCCCTATTACCCAGGAAAATGTCCTCCTCATCCCAGTCCCCTATTACCAATATAAACTCCTTCTAGTCCCCATCCTTCATTACCCAACCAATTATCCTCCTCATCCCTGTCCCTCTTTACCAATATAACCTCCTTCTAGTCCCCATCCCTCATTACCCAACCAACTTCCCTCCTCATCCCAGTCCCCTATTACCCAGGAAAATGTCCTCCTCATCCCAGTCCCTCATTACCAATATAACCTCCTCCTAGTCCCCATCCCTCATTACCCAACCAATTATCCTCCTCATCCCTGTCCCTCTTTACCAATATAACCTCCTTCTAGTCCCCATCCCTCATTACCCAACCAACTTCCCTCCTCATCCCAGTCCCTGTTACCAATATAACCTCCTCCTGGTCCACATCCCTCATTACCCAACCAACTATCCTTGTCATCCCAGTTCCTCATTACCAATATAACCCCCTCCTAGTACCCATCCCTCATTACCGAACCAATTACCCAGGAAAATGTCCTCCTCATCCCAGTCCCTGTTACCAATATAACCTCCTCCTAGCCCGCATCCCTCATTACCAAACCACCTATCCTCCTCATCCCAGTCCATGTTACCAATATAACCTCATCCTAGTCCCCATCCCTCATTACCCAACCAACTATGCTCCTCCTCCCAGTCCCTCATTACCAATATAACCTCCTCCTAGTCCCCATCTCTCATTACCCAACCAACTATCCTCCTCATCCCAGTCCCTCATTACCAATATAACCTCCTCCTAGTCCCCATCCCTCATTACCCAACCAACTATCCTCCTCATCCCAGTCCCTCATTAACAATATAACCTCCTCCTAGTCCCCATCCCTCATTACCCAACCAACTATCCTCCTCATTCCAGTCCCTCATTACAATATAACTTCCTCCTAGTCCTCATCCTTTATTACCCAACCAACTATCCCTCTCATCCCAGTCCCTCATTACCAATATAACCTCCTCCTAGTCCCCATCCCTCATTACCCAACCAACTATCCCTCTCATCCCAGTCCCTCATTACCAATATAACCTCCTCCTAGTCCCTAACCCTCATTACCCAACCAAGTATCCTCCACATCCCAGTCCATCATTAACAATATAACCTCCTCCTAGTCCCTATCCCTCATTACCCAACCAACTATCCTCCGCCACCCACTCCATCATTACCAATATAACCTCCTCCTAGTTCCCATCCCTCATTACTCAACCAACTATCCTCCTCATCCCAGTCCATCATTACCAATATAACCTCCTCCTAGTCCACATCCCTCATTACCCAGCCAACTATCCTCCTCATCTCAGTCCCTCATTACCAATAAAACTTCCTCCTAGTCCTCATCCCTCATTACCCAACCAACTATACTCCTCATCCCATTCCCTCATTAGCAATATAACCTCCTCCTAGTCCACATCCCTCTTTACCCAACCAACTATCTCCTCATCCAAGTCACTCACTACCAATATAACCTCCTCCTAGTCCCCGTCCCTCATTACTCAACCAACTATCCTCCTCATTCCAGTCCATCATTACCAATATAACCTCCTCCTAGTCCCCGTCCCTCATTACTCAACCAACTATCCTCCTCATTCCAGTCCCTCATTAACAATATAGCCTCCTCCTAGTCCCCATCCCTCATTACCCAACCAACTATCCTCCTCATCCCAGTTCCTCATTACCAATATAACATCCATCTAGTCCCCATACCTCATTAACCAACCAACTATCCTCCTCATCCCAGTTCCTCATTACCAATATAACCTCCTCCTCATATCAGTTCCTCATTACCCAGAAAAATGTCCTCCTCATCCCAGTACCTCATTACCAATATAACCTCCTCCTAGTCCCCATCCCTCATTACCCAACCAACTACCCTCCTCATCACAGTCCCCCGTTACCAATATAATCTCCTCCTAGTCCCCATCCCTCATTACCCAACCAACTATCCTCCTCAACCCAGTCCATCATTAACAATATAACCTCCTCCTAGTCCCCATCCCTCATTACCCAACCAACTATCCCTCTCATCCCAGTCCCTCATTACCAATATAACCTCCTCCTAGTCCCCATCCCTCATTACCCAACCAACTATCCTCCACATCCTAGTCCATCATTAACAATATAACCTCCTCCTAGTCCACATCCCTCATTACCCAACCAACTATCTCCTCATCCAAGTCACTCATTACCAATATAACCTCCTCCTAGTCCCCGTCCCTCATTACTCAACCAACTATCCTCCTCATTCCAGTCCATCATTACCAATATAACCTCCTCCTAGTCCCCATCCCTCATTACCCAACCAACTATCATTCTCATCCCTGTTCCTGTTACCAATATAACCTCCTCCCAGTCCGCATCCCTTATTACCCAACTAACTATCCTCCTCATCCCAGTTCCTCATTGCCAAAATAACCTCCTCCTAGTCCCCATCCCTCATTACCCAACCAACTATCCTCCTCATCCCAGTTCCTCATTGCCAATATAACCTCCTCCTCATCTCAGTTCCTCATTACCCAGGAGAATGTCCTCCTCATCCCACTCCCCGTTACCAATATAACCTCCTCCTAGTCCCCATCCCTCATTAGCCAACCAACTATCCTCCTCATCCCAGTCCCTCACTACCAATACAACACCCTCTTAGTCCCCATCCCTCATTACCCAACAAACTATCCTCCTCATTCCAGTCCCTCATTACCAATATAACCTCCTCCTAGTCCCCATCCCTCATTACCCAACCAACTATCCTCCTCATCCCAGTCCCCTATTACCCAGGAAAATGTCCTCCTCATCCCAGTCCCCTATTACCAATATAAACTCCTTCTAGTCCCCATCCTTCATTACCCAACCAACTATCCTCCTCATCCCAGTCCCTCATTACCAATATAACCTCCTCCTAGTCCCCATCCCTCATTACCCAACCAATTATCCTCCTCATCCCAGTCCCTCATTACCAATATAACCTCCTCCTAGTCCCCATCCCTCATTACCCAACCAACTACCCTCCTCATCACAGTCCCCCGTTACCAATATAATCTCCTCCTAGTCCCCATCCCTCATTACCCAACCAACTATCCTGCTCAACCCAGTCCATCATTAACAATATAACCTCCTCCTAGTCCCCATCCCTCATTACCCAACCAACTATCCCTCTCATCCCAGTCCCTCATTACCAATATAACCTCCTCCTAGTCCCCATCCCTCATTACCCAACCAACGATCCTCCACATCCCAGTCCATCATTAACAATATAACCTCCTCCTAGTCCCTATCCCTCATTACCCAACCAACTATCCTCCGCCACCCACTCCATCATTACCAATATAACCTCCTCCTAGTCCCCATCCCTCATTACTCAACCAACTATCCTCCTCATCCCAGTCCATCATTACCAATATAACCTCCTCCTAGTCCACATCCCTCATTACCCAGCCAACTATCCTCCTCATCTCAGTCCCTCATTACCAATAAAACTTCCTCCTAGTCCTCATCCCTCATTACCCGACCAACTATACTCCTCATCCCATTCCCTCATTAGCAATATAACCTCCTCCTAGTCCACATCCCTCTTTACCCAACCAACTATCTCCTCATCCAAGTCACTCATTACCAATATAACCTCCTCCTAGTCCCCGTCCCTCATTACTCAACCAACTATCCTCCTCACTCCAGTCCATCATTACCAATATAACCTCCTCCTAGTCCCCATCCCTCATTATCCAACCAACTATCATTCTCATCCCTGTCGCTGTTACCAATATAACCTCCTCCCAGTCCGCATCCCTTATTACCCAACTAACTATCCTCCTCATCCCAGTTCCTCATTGCCAAAATAACCTCCTCCTAGTCCCCATCCCTCATTACCCAACCAACTATCCTCCTCATCCCAGTTCCTCATTACCAATATAACCTCCTCCTCATCTCAGTTCCTCATTACCCAGGAGAATGTCCTCCTCATCCCACTCCCCGTTACCAATATAACCTCCTCCTAGTCCCCATCCCTCATTACCCAACCAATTATCCTCCTCATCTCAGTTCCTCATTACCCAGGAAAATGTCCTCCTCATCACAGTCCCGTTACCAATATAACCTCCTCCTAGTCCCCATCCCTCATTACCCAAACAACTGTCCTCTGCATCCCAGTCCCTCATTACCAATATAACCTCCTCCTAGTCCCCATCCCTCATTAGCCAACCAACTATCCTCCTCATCCCAGTCCCTCACTACCAATACAACACCCTCTTAGTCCCCATCCCTCATTACCCAACAAACTATCCTCCTCATTCCAGTCCCTCATTACCAATATAACCTCCTCCTAGTCCCCATCCCTCATTACCCAACCAACTATCCTCCTCATCCCAGTCCCCTATTACCCAGGAAAATGTCCTCCTCATCCCAGTCCCCTATTACCAATATAAACTCCTTCTAGTCCCCATCCTTCATTACCCAACCAACTATCCTCCTCATCCCAGTCCCTCATTACCAATATAACCTCCTCCTAGTCCCCATCCCTCATTACCCAACCAATTATCCTCCTCATCCCAGTTCCTCATTACCAATATAACCTCCTCCTAGTCCCCATCCCTCATTACCCAACCAACTACCCTCCTCATCACAGTCCCCCGTTACCAATATAACCTCCTCCTAGTCCCCATCCCTCATTACCCAACCAACTATCCTCCTCAACCCAGTCCATCATTAACAATATAACCTCCTCCTAGTCCCCATCCCTCATTACCCAACCAACTATCCCTCTCATCCCAGTCCCTCATTACCAATATAACCTCCTCCTAGTCCCTAACCCTCATTACCCAACCAACTATCCCTCTCATCCCAGTCCCTCATTACCAATATAACCTCCTCCTAGTCCCTAACCCTCATTACCCAACCAAGTATCCTCCACATCCCAGTCCATCATTAACAATATAACCTCCTCCTAGTCCCTATCCCTCATTACCCAACCAACTATCCTCCGCCACCCACTCCATCATTACCAATATAACCTCCTCCTAGTTCCCATCCCTCATTACTCAACCAACTATCCTCCTCATCCCAGTCCATCATTACCAATATAACCTCCTCCTAGTCCACATCCCTCATTACCCAGCCAACTATCCTCCTCATCTCAGTCCCTCATTACCAATAAAACTTCCTCCTAGTCCTCATCCCTCATTACCCAACCAACTATACTCCTCATCCCATTCCCTCATTAGCAATATAACCTCCTCCTAGTCCACATCCCTCTTTACCCAACCAACTATCTCCTCATCCAAGTCACTCATTACCAATATAACCTCCTCCTAGTCCCCGTCCCTCATTACTCAACCAACTATCCTCCTCATTCCAGTCCATCATTACCAATATAACCTCCTCCTAGTCCCCATCCCTCATTACCCAACCAACTATCATTCTCATCCCTGTCCCTGTTACCAATATAACCTCCTCCCAGTCCGCATCCCTTATTACCCAACTAACTATCCTCCTCATCCCAGTTCCTCATTGCCAAAATAACCTCCTCCTAGTCCCCATCCCTCATTACCCAACCAACTATCCTCCACATCCCAGTCCATCATTACCAATATAACCTCCTCCTAGTCCCCATCCCTCATTACCCAACCAACTATCCTCCTCATCAAAGTTCCTCATTAACAATATAACCTCCTCCTCATCTCAGTTCCTCATTACCCAGGAAAATGTCCTCCTCATCACAGTCCCGTTACCAATATAACCTCCTCCTAGTCCCCATCCCTCATTACCCAAACAACTATCCTCCACATCCCAGTCCATCATTACCAATATAACCTCCTCCTAGTCCCCATCCCTCATTACCCAACCAACTATCCTCCTCATCCCATCCCTCACTACCAATACAACACCCTCTTAGTCCCCATCCCTCATTACCCAACAAACTATCCTCCTCATTCCAGTCCCTCATTACCAATATAACCTCCAACTAGTCCCCATCCCTCATTTCCCAACCAACTATCCTCCTCATCCCAGTCCCCTATTACCAAGGAAAATGTTCTCCTCATCCCAGTCCTCTATTACCAATATAACCTCCTTCTAGTCCTCATCCCTCATTACCCAACCAACTATCATCCTCATCCCAGTTCCTCATTACCAATATAACCTCCTCCTCATCTCAGTTCCTCATTACCCAGGAAAATGTCCTCCTCATCCAAGTCCCTGTTACCAATATAACCTCATCCTTGTCCCCATCTTTCATTACCCAACCAACTATCCTCCTCATCCCAGTCCGTCATTACGAACATAACCTCCTCCTAGTCCCCATCCCTCATTACCCAACCAACTATCATTCTCATCCCTGTCCCCGTTACCAATATAGCCTCCTCCCAGTCCGCATCCCTTATTACCCAACTAACTATCCTCCTCATCCCAGTTCCTCATTGCCAAAATAACCTCCTCCTAGTCCCCATCCCTCATTACCCAACCAACTATCCTCCTCATCCCAGTTCCTCATTACCAATATAACCTCCTCCTCATCTCAGTTCCTCATTACCCAGGAGAATGTCCTCCTCATCCCACTCCCCGTTACCAATATAACCTCCTCCTAGTCCCCATCCCTCATTACCCAACCAACTATCCTCCTCATTCCAGTTCCTCATTACCAATATAACCTCCTCCTAGTCCCCATCCCTCATTACCCAACCAACTATCCTCCTCATCAAAGTTCCTCATTAACAATATAACCTCCTCCTCATCTCAGTTCCTCATTACCCAGGAAAATGTCCTCCTCATCACAGTCCTGTTACCAATATAACCTCCTCCTAGTCCCCATCCCTCATTACCCAAACAACTATCCTCTGCATCCCAGTCCCTCATTACCAATATAACCTCCTCCTAGTCCCCATCCCTCATTACCCAACCAACTATCCTCCTCATCCCAGTCCCACGCTACCAATACAACACCCTCTTAGTCACCATCCCTCATTACCCAACAAACTATCCTCCTCATTCCAGTCCCTCATTACCAATATAACCTCCTCCTAGTCCCCATCCCTCATTACCCAACCAACTATCCTCCTCATCCCAGTCCCCTATTACCCAGGAAAATGTCCTCCTCATCCCAGTCCCCTATTACCAATATAAACACCTTCTAGTCCCTATCCCTCATTACCCAACCAACCATCCTCCTCATCCCAGTCCCTCATTAGCAATATAACCTCCTCCTAGTCCCCATCCCTCATTACCCAACCAATTATCCTCCTCATCCCAGTCCCTCTTTACCAATATAACCTCCTTCTAGTCCCCATCCCTCATTACCCAACCAACTTCCCTCCTCATCCCAGTCCCTCATTACCGATATAACCTCCTCCTAGTCCCCATCCCACATTGCCCAACCAACTATCCTTCTCATCCCAGTCCCTGTTACCAATATAACCTCCTCCTGGTCCACATCCCTCATTACCCAACCAACTATCCTTGTCATCCCAGTTCCTCATTACCAATATAACCCCCTCCTAGTACCCATCCCTCATTACCCAACCAACTATCCTCCTCATCCCAGTTCCTCATTAATATATATAACCTCCTCCTCCTCTCAGTTCGTCATTACCCAGGAAAATGTCCTCCTCATCCCAGTCCCCGTTACCAATATAACCTCCTCCTAGCCCGCATCCTCATTACCAAACCAACTATCCTCCTCATCCCAGTCCATGTTACCAATATAACCTCATCCTAATCCCCATCCCTCATTACCCAACCAACTATGCTCCTCCTCCCAGTCCCTCATTACCAATATAACCTCCTCCTAGTCCCCATCCCTCATTACCCAACCAACTATCCTCCTCATCCCAGTCCCTCATTACCAATATAACCTCCTCCTAGTCCCCATCCCTCATTACTCAACCAACTATCCTCCTCATCCCAGTCCCTCATTACCAATATAACCTCCTCCTAGTCCCCATTCCTCATTACCCAACCAACTACCCTCCTCATCCCAGTCCCCCGTTACCAATATAATCTCCTCCTAGTCCCCATCCCTCATTACCCAACCAACTATCCTCCTCAACCCAGTCCATCATTAACCATATAACCTCCTCCTAGTCCCCATCCCTCATTACCCAACCAACTATCCCTCTCATCCCAGTCCCTCATTACCAATATAACCTCCTCCTAGTCCCCATCCCTCATTACCCAACCAAGTATCCTCCACATCCCAGTCCGTCATTAAAAATATAACCTCCTCCTAGTCCCTATCCCTCATTACCCAACCAACTATCCTCCGCCACCCACTCCATCATTACCAATATAACCTCCTCCTAGTTCCCATCCCTCATTACTCAACCAACTATCCTCCTCATCCCAGTCCATCATTACCAATATAACCTCCTCCTAGTCCCCATCCCTCATTACCCAGCCAACTATCCTCCTCATCTCAGTCCCTCATTACCAATAAAACTTCCTCCTAGTCCTCATCCCTCATTACCCAAAAACTATCCTCCTCATCCCATTCCCTCATTACCAATATAACCTCCTCCTAGTCCCCATCCCTCTTTACCCAACCAAATATCTCCTCATCCAAGTCCCTCATTACCAATATAACCTCCTTCTAGTCCCCATCCCCCATTACCCAACCAACTATCCTCCTCATTCCAGTCCATCATTACCAGTATAACCTCCTCCTAGTCCCCATCCCTAATTACCCAACCAACTATCCTCCTCATTCCAGTCCCTCATTAACAATATAACCTCCTCCTAGTCCCCATCCCTCATTACCCAACCAGCTATCCTTCTCATCCCAGTCCCCGTTACCAATATAACCACCTCCTAGTCCCCATCCCTCATTACCCAACCAACTATCCTCCTCATCCCAGTTCCTCATTACCAATATAACATCCAACTAGTCCCCATACCTCATTAACCAGCCAACTATCCTCCTCATCCCAGTTCCTCATTACCAATATAACCTCCTCCTCATCTCAGTTCCTCATTACCCAGAAAAATGTCCTCCTCATCCCAGTACCTCATTACCAATATAACCTCCTCCTAGTCCCCATCCCTCATTACCCAACCAACTACCCTCCTCATCACAGTCCCCCGTTACCAATATAATCTCCTCCTAGTCCCCATCCCTCATTACCCAACCAACTATCCTCCTCAACCCAGTCCATCATTAACAATATAACCTCCTCCTATTCCCCATCCCTCATTACCCAACCAACTATCCTCCTCATCCCAGTCCCTCATTACCAATATAACTTCCTCCTAGTCCTCATCCCTTATTACCCAACCAACTATCCCTCTCATCCCAGTCCCTCATTACCAATATAACCTCCTCCTAGTCCCCATCCCTCATTACCCAACCAACTATCCTCCATATCCCAGTCCATCATTAACAATATAACCTCCTCCTAGTCCCTATCCCTCATTACCCCACCAACTATCCTCCGCCACCCACTCCATCATTACCAATATAACCCCCTCCTAGTCCCCATCCCTCATTACTCAACCAACTATCCTCCTCATCCCAGTCCATCATTACCAATATAACCTCCTCCTAGTCCCCATCCCTCATTACCCAACCAACTATCCTCCATATCCCAGTCCATCATTACCAATATAACCCCCTCCTAGTCCCCATCCCTCATTACTCAACCAACTATCCTCCTCATCCCAGTCCATCATTACCAATATAACCTCCTCCTAGTCCACATCCCTCATTACCCAGCCAACTATCATCCTCATCTCAGTCCCTCATTACCAATAAAACTTCCTCCTAGTCCTCATCCCTCATTACCCAACCAACTATACTCCTCCTCCCATTCCCTCATTACCAATATAACCTCCTCCTAGTCCACATCCCTCTTTACCCAACCAACTATCTCCTCATCCAAGTCACTCATTACCAATATAACCTCCTCCTAGTCCCCGTCCCTCATTACTCAACCAACTATCCTCCTCATTCCATTCCATCATTACCAATATAACATCCTCCTAGTCCCCATCCCTAATTACCCAACCAACTATCCTCCTCATTCCAGTCCTCATTAACAATATAACCTTCTCCTAGTCCCCATCCCTCATTACCCAACCAGCTATCCTTCTCATCCCAGTCCCTGTTACCAATATAACCACCTCCTAGTCCCCATCCCTCATTACCCAACCAACTATCCTCCTCATCCTAGTTCCTCATTACCAATATAACCTCCTACTAGTCCCATCCCTCATTACCCAACCAACTATACTCCTCATCCCATTCCCTCATTACCAATATAACCTCCTCCTAGACCACATCCCTCTTTACCCAACCAACTATCTCCTCATCCAAGTCACTCATTACAATATAATCTCCTCCTAGTCCCCGTCCCTCATTACTCAACCAACTATCCTCCTCATTCCAGTCCATCATTACCAATATAACCTCCTCCTAGTCCCCATCCCTAATTACCCAACCAACTATCCTCCTCATTCCAGTCCTCATTAACAATATAACCTTCTCCTAGTCCCCATCCCTCATTACCCAACCAGCTATCCTTCTCATCCCAGTCCCCGTTACCAATATAACCACCTCCTAGTCCCCATCCCTCATTACCCAACCAACTATCTTCCTTATCCCAGTTCCTCATTACCAATATAACCTCCTCCTCATCTCAGTTCCTCATTACCCAGAAAAATGTCCTCCTCATCCCAGTACCCGTTACCAATATAACCTCCTCCTAGTCCCCTTCCCTCATTACTCAACTAACTATCCTACTCATCCCAGTCCCTGTTACCAATATAACCTCATCCTAGTCCCCATCCCTCATTACCCAACCAACTATCCTCCGCATCCTAGTCCCTCATTACCAATATAACCTCCTCCTAGTCCCCATCCCTCATTACCCAACCAACTATCCTCCTCATCCCGGTCCCTCATTACCAATATAACCTCCTCCTAGTCCCCATCCCTCATTACCCAACCAACTATCCTCGTCATCCCAGTTCCTCATTACCAATATAACCTCCTCCTCATTTCAGTTCCTCATTACCCAGGAAAATGTCCTCCACATCACAGTCCCATTACCAATATAACCTCCTCCTTGTCCCCATCCCTCATTACACAACCAACTATCCTCCTCATCCCAGTCCCTGTTACCAGGAAAATGTCCTCCTCATCACAGTCCCTCATTACCAATATAACCTCCTCCTAGTCCAAATCCCTCATTACCCAACCAACTATCCTCCTCCTCCCAGTCCCTCATTACCAATATAACCTCCTCCTAATCCCCATCCCTCATTACCCAAACAACTATCCTCCTCATCCCAGTACCCCATTACCAATATAACCTATTCCTAGTCCCTATCCCTCATTACCCAACCAACTATCCATCTCATCCCAGTCCCCGTTACCAATATAACCTTCTCCTAGTCCCCATCCCTCATTACCCAACCAACTATCCTCCTCATTCCAGTTCCTCATTACCAATATAACCTCCTCCTAGTCCCCATCCCTCATTACCCAACCAACTATCCTCTTCATCCCAGTTCCTAATTACCAATATAACCTCCTCCTCATCTCAGTTCCTCATTACCCAGGAAAATGTCCTCCTCATCACAGTCCCGTTACCAATACAACCTCCTCCTAGTCCGCATCACTCATTACCCAACCAACTATCCTCCTCATCCCAGTCCCTGTTACCAATATAACCTCCACCTAGTCCCCATCCCTCATTACCCAACCAACTGTCCTCTGCATCCCAGTCCCTCATTACCAATATAACCTCGTCATAGTCCCCATCCCTCATTACCCAACCAACTATCCTCCTCATCCCAGTCCCTCATTACCAATAGAACACCCTCTTAGTCCCCATCCCTCATTACCCAACCAACTACCCTCCTCATTCCAGTCCCTCATTACCAATATAACCTCCTCCTAGTCCGCATCCCTCATTACCCAACCAACTATCCTCCTCATCCCAGTCCCTTATTACCCAGGAAAATGTCCTCCTCATCCCAGTCCCCTATTACCAATATAACCTCCTCCTAGTCCCCATCCCTCATTACCCAACGAACTTCCCTCCTCATCCCAGTCCCTCATTACCAATACAACCTCCTCCTAGTCCCCATCCCTCATTACCCAACCAACTATCCTCCTCTTCCCAGTCCCTGTTACCAATATAACCTCCACCTCGTCCCCATCCCTCATTACCCAACCAACTATCCTCCTCATACCAGTCCCTTATTACCCAGGAAAATGTCCTCCTCATCACAGTCCCGTTACCAATATAACCTCCTCCTAGTCCCCATCTCTCATTACCCAATCAACTATCCTCCTCATCCCAGTCCCTGTTACCAATATAACCTCCTCCTAGTCCCCATCCCTCATTACCCAACCAACTATCCTCCTCATCCCAGTTCCTCATTACCAATATAACCTCCTCCTCATCTCAGTTCCTCATTACGCAGGAAAATATCCTCCTCATCCCAGTACCCGTTACCAATATAACCTCCTCCTAGTCCCCTTCCCTCATTACCCAACCAACTATCCTCCTCATCCCAGTCCCTGTTACCAATATAACCTCATCCTAGAACCCATCCCTCATTACCCAACCAACTATCCTCCGCATCCCAGTCCCTCATTACCAATATAACCTCCTCCTAGTCCACATCCCTCATTACCCAACCAACTATCCTCCTCATCCAAGTCCCTCATTACCAATATAACCTCCTCCTAGTCCCCATCCCTCATTACCCAACCAACTATCCTCCTCATCCCAGTCCCTCATTACCAATATAACCTCCTCCTAATCCCCATCCCTCATTACCCAACCAACTATCCTCCTCATCCCAGTACCCCATTACCAATATAACCTATTCATAGTCCCTATCCCTCATTACCCAACCAACTATCCTTCTCATCCCAGTCCCCGTTACCAATATAACCTCCTCCTAGTCCGCATTCCTCATTACCCAACCAACTATCCTCCTCATCACAGTCCCGTTACCAATATAACCTCCTCCTAGTCCCCATCCCTCATTACCCAACCAACTATCCTCCTCATCCCAGTCCTTGTTACCAATATAACCTCCACCTAGTCCCCATCCCTCATTACCCAACCAACTGTCCTCTGCATCCCAGTCCCTCATTACCAATATAACCTCGTCATAGTCCCCATCCCTCATTACCCAACCAACTATCCTCCTCATTCCAGTCCCTCATTACCAATATAACCTCCTCCTAGTCCCCATCCCTCATTACCCAACCAACTATCCTCCTCATCCCAGTCCCTTATTACCCAGGAAAATGTCCTCCTCATCCCAGTCCCCTATTACCAATATAACCTCCTTCTAGTCCCCATCCCTCATTACCCAACCAACTATCCTCCTCATCCCAGTCCCTCATTACCAATATAACCTCCTCCTAGTCCCCATCCCTCATTACCGAACCAACTATCCTCCTTATCCCAGTCCCTCTTTACCAATATAACCTCCTCCTAGTCCCCATCCCTCATTACCCAACGAACTTCCCTCCTCATCCCAGTCCCTCATTACCAATACAACCTCCTCCTAGTCCCCATCCCTCATTACCCAACCAACTATCCTCCTTATCCTAGTCCCTCTTTACCAATATAACCTCCTCCTAGTACCCATCCCTCATTACCCAATGAACTTCCCTCTTCATCCCAGTTCCTCATTACCAATATAACCCCCTCCTAGTCCCCATCCCTCATTACCCAACCAACTATCCTCCGCATCCCAATCTCTCATTACCAATATAACCTCCTCCTAGTCCCCATCCCTCATTACCCAACCAAATTTCCTCCTCATCCCAGTCCCTCATTTCCAATATAACCTCCTCCTAGTCCCCATCCCTCATTACCCAACCAACTATCCTCCTCATTCCAGTCCCCCATTTCCAATATAACCTCCTACTAGTCCCCATCCCTCATTACCCAAACGCCTATCCTCCTCATCCCAGTCCCTGTTACCAATATAGCCTCCTCCTAGTCCCCATCCCTCATTACTCAACCAACTATCCTCCTCATTCCAGTTCCTCATTACCAATATAACCTCCTCCTAGTCCCCATCCCTCATTACCCAACCAACTATCCTCCTCATCCCAGTTCCTGTTACCAATAAAACCTCCACCTCGTCCCCATCCCTCATTACCCAACCAACTATCCTCCTCATTCCAGTCCATCATTACCAGTATAACCTCCTCCTAGTCCCCATCCCTAATTACCCAACCAACTATCCTCCTCATTCCAGTCCCTCATTAACAATATAACCTCCTCCTAGTCCCCATCCCTCATTACCCAACCAACTATCCTCCTCATCCCAGTTCCTCATTACCAATATAACATCCAACTAGTCCCCATACCTCATTAACCAACCAACTATCCTCCTCATCCCAGTTCCTCATTACCAATATAACCTCCTCCTCATCTCAGTTCCTCATTACCCAGAAAAATGTCCTCCTCATCCCAGTACCTCATTACCAATATAACCTCCTCCTAGTCCCCATCCCTCATTACCCAACCAACTACCCTCCTCATCACAGTCCCCCGTTACCAATATAATCTCCTCCTAGTCCCCATCCCTCATTACCCAACCAACTATCCTCCTCAACCCAGTCCATCATTAACAATATAACCTCCTCCTATTCCCCATCCCTCATTACCCAACCAACTATCCTCCTCATCCCAGTCCCTCATTACCAATATAACTTCCTCCTAGTCCTCATCCCTTATTACCCAACCAACTATCCCTCTCATCCCAGTCCCTCATTACCAATATAACCTCCTCCTAGTCCCCATCCCTCATTACCCAACCAACTATCCTCCATATCCCAGTCCATCATTAACAATATAACCTCCTCCTAGTCCCTATCCCTCATTACCCAACCAACTATCCTCCGCCACCCACTCCATCATTACCAATATAACCTCCTCCTAGTCCCCATCCCTCATTACTCAACCAACTATCCTCCTCATCCCAGTCCATCATTACCAATATAACCTCCTCCTAGTCCACATCCCTCATTACCCAGCCAACTATCATCCTCATCTCAGTCCCTCATTACCAATAAAACTTCCTCCTAGTCCTCATCCCTCATTACCCAACCAACTATACTCCGCCTCCCATTCCCTCATTACCAATATAACCTCCTTCTAGTCCACATCCCTCTTTACCCAACCAACTATCTCCTCATCCAAGTCACTCATTACCAATATAACCTCCTCCTAGTCCCCGTCCCTCATTACTCAACCAACTATCCTCCTCATTCCATTCCATCATTACCAATATAACATCCTCCTAGTCCCCATCCCTAATTACCCAACCAACTATCCTCCTCATTCCAGTCCTCATTAACAATATAACCTTCTCCTAGTCCCCATCCCTCATTACCCAACCAGCTATCCTTCTCATCCCAGTCCCCGTTACCAATATAACCACCTCCTAGTCCCCATCCCTCATTACCCAACCAACTATCCTCCTCATCCTAGTTCCTCATTACCAATATAACCTCCTACTAGTCCCATCCCTCATTACCCAACCAACTATACTCCTCATCCCATTTCCTCATTACCAATATAACCTCCTCCTAGTCCACATCCCTCTTTACCCAACCAACTATCTCCTCATCCAAGTCACTCATTACCAATATAACCTCCTCCTAGTCCCCGTCCCTCATTACTCAACCAACTATCCTCCTCATTCCAGTCCATCATTACCAATATAACCTCCTCCTAGTCCCCATCCCTAATTACCCAACCAACTATCCTCCTCATTCCAGTCCTCATTAACAATATAACCTTCTCCTAGTCCCCATCCCTCATTACCCAACCAGCTATCCTTCTCATCCCAGTCCCCGTTACCAATATAACCACCTCCTAGTCCCCATCCCTCATTACACAACCAACTATCCTCCTTATCCCAGTTCCTCATTACCAATATAACCTCCTCCTCATCTCAGTTCCTCATTACCCAGAAAAATGTCCTCCTCATCCCAGTACCCGTTACCAATATAACCTCTTCCTAGTCCCCTTCCCTCATTACTCAACCAACTATCCTACTCATCCCAGTCCCTGTTACCAATATAACCTCATCCTAGTCCCCATCCCTCATTACCCAACCAACTATCCTCCGCATCCTTGTCCCTCATTACCAATATAACCTCCTCCTAGTCCCCATCCCTCATTACCCAACCAACTATCCTCCTCATCCCGGTCCCTCATTACCAATATAACCTCCTCCTAGTCCCCATCCCTCATTACCCAACCAACTATCCTCGTCATCCCAGTTCCTCATTACCAATATAACCTCCTCCTCATTTCAGTTCCTCATTACCCAGGAAAATGTCCTCCTCATCACAGTCCCATTACCAATATAACCTCCTCCTTGTCCCCATCCCTCATTACACAACCAACTATCCTCCTCATCCCAGTCCCTGTTACCAGGAAAATGTCCTCCTCATCACAGTCCCTCATTACCAATATAACCTCCTCCTAGTCCAAATCCCTCATTACCCAACCAACTATCCTCCTCATCCCAGTCCCTCATTACCAATATAACCTCCTCCTAATCCCCATCCCTCATTACCCAAACAACTATCCTCCTCATCCCAGTACCCCATTACCAATATAACCTATTCCTAGTCCCTATCCCTCATTACCCAACCAACTATCCTTCTCATCCCAGTCCCCGTTACCAATATAACCTTCTCCTAGTCCCCATCCCTCATTACCCAACCAACTATCCTCCTCATTCCAGTTCCTCATTACCAATATAACCTCCTCCTAGTCCCCATCCCTCATTACCCAACCAAATATCCTCCTCATCCCAGTTCCTAATTACCAATATAACCTCCTCCTCATCTCAGTTCCTCATTACCCAGGAAAATGTCCTCCTCATCACAGTCCCGTTACCAATATAACCTCCTCCTAGTCCCCATCACTCATTACCCAACCAACTATCCTCCTCATCCCAGTCCCTGTTACCAATATAACCTCCACCTAGTCCCCATCCCTCATTACCCAACCAACTGTCCTCTGCATCCCAGTCCCTCATTACCAATATAACCTCGTCATAGTCCCCATCCCTCATTACCCAACCAACTATCCTCCTCATCCCAGTCCCTCATTACCAATAGAACACCCTCTTAGTCCCCATCCCTCATTACCCATCCAACTATCCTCCTCATTCCAGTCCCTCATTACCAATATAACCTCCTCCTAGTCCCCATCCCTCATTACCCAACCAACTATCCTCCTCATCCCAGTCCCTTATTACCCAGGAAAATGTCCTCCTCATCCCAGTCCCCTATTGCCAATATAACCTCCTCCTAATCCCCATCCCTCATTACCCAACGAACTTCCCTCCTCATCCCAGTCCCTCATTACCAATACAACCTCCTCCTAGTCCCCATCCCTCATTACCCAACCAACTATCCTTCTCATCCCAGTCCCTGTTACCAATATAACCTCCTCCTAGTCCACATCCCTCATTACCCAACCAACTATCCTCCTTATCCTAGTCCCTCTTTACCAATATAACCTCCTCCTAGTACCCATCCCTCATTACACAACGTACTTCCCTCCTCATCCCAGTTCCTCATTACCAATATAACCCCCTCCTAGTCCCCATCCCTCATTACCCAACCAACTATCCTCCTCATCCCAGTCCCTCATTACCAATATAACCTCCTCCTAGTCCCCATCCCGCATTACCCAACCAACTATCCTCCTCATTCCAGTCCCCCATTTCCAATATAACCTCCTACTAGTCCCCATCCCTCATTACCCAACCAACTATCCTCCTCATCCCAGTCCCTGTTACCAATATAACCTCATCCTAGTCCCCATCCCTCATTACCCAACCAACTATCCTCCGCATCCCAGTCCCTCATTACCAATATAACCTCCTCCTAGTCCCCTTCCCTCATTACCCAACCAACTATCCTCCTCATCCCAGTCCCTCATTACCAATATAACCTCCCCCTAGGCCCCATCCCTCATTACACAACCAACTATCCTCCTCATTCCAGTCCCCCATTTCCAATATAACCTCCTCCTAGTCCCCATCCCTCATTACCCAACCGCCTATCCTCCTCATCCCAGTCCCTGTTACCAATATAACCTCCTCCTAGTCCCCATCCTTCATTACCCAACCAACTATCCTCCTCATTCCAGTTCCTCATTACCAATATAACCTCCTCCTAGTCCCCATCCCTCATTACCCAACCAACTATCCTCCTCATCCCAGTTCCTCATTACCAATATAACCTCCTCCTCATCTCAGTTCCTCATTACCCAGGAAAAAGTCCTCCTCATCACAGTCCCATTACCAATATAACCTCCTCCTAGTCCGCATCCCTCATTACCCAACCAACTATCCTCCTCTTCCCAGTCCCTGTTACCAATATAACCTCCACCTCGTCCCCATCCCTCATTACCCAACCAACTATCCTCCTCATACCAGTCCCTTATTACCCAGGAAAATGTCCTCCTCATCACAGTCCCGTTACCAATATAACCTCCTCCTAGTCCCCATCTCTCATTACCCAATCAACTATCCTCCTCATCCCAGTCCCTCATTACCAATATAACCTCCTCCTAGTCCCCATCCCTCATTACCCAACCAACTATACTCCTCATCTCAGTTCCTCATTACCAATATAACCTCCTCCTCATCTCATTTCCTCATTACCCAGGAAAATGTCCTCCACATCCCAGTCCCTGTTACCAATATAACCTCCTCCTAGTCCCCATCCCTCATTACCCAACCAACTATCCTCCTCATCCCAGTCCCTCATTACCAATATAATCTCCTCCTAGTCCCCATCCCTCATTACCCAACCAACTACCCTCCACATCCCAGTCCCCTATTACCAATATAACCTCCTTCTAGTCCCCATCCCTCATTACCCAACCAACTATCCTCCTCATCCCAGTCCCTCATTACCAATATAACCTCCTCCTAGTCCCCATCCCTCATTACCGAACCAACTATCCTCCTTATCCCAGCCCCTCTTTACCAATATAACCTCCTCCTAGTCCCCATCCCTCATTACCCAACGAACTTCCCTCCTCATCCCAGACCCTCATTACCAATACAACCTCCTCCTAGTCCCCATCCCTCATTACCCAACCAACTATCCTTCTCATCCCAGTCCCTGTTACCAATATAGCCTCCTCCTAGTCCACATCCCTCATTACCCAACCAACTATCCTCCTTATCCTAGTACCTCTTTACCAATATAACCTCCTCCTAGTACCCATCCCTCATTACACAACAAACTTCCCTCCTCATCCCAGTTCCTCATTACCAATATAACCCCCTCCTAGTCCCCATCCCTCATTACCCAACCAACTATACTCCTCATCCCAGTTCCTCATTACCAATATAACCTCCTTCTCATCTCAGTTCCTTATTACCCAGGAAAATGTCCTCCACATCCCAGTCCCCGTTACCAATATAACCTCCTCCTAGTCCCCATCCCCCATTACCCAACCAACTATCCTCCTCATCCCAGTCCCTCATTACCAATATAACCTCCTCCTAGTCCCCATCCCTCATTACCCAAGCAACTACCCTCCTCATCCCAGTCCCCTGTTACCAATATAATCTTCTCCTAGTCCCCATCCCTCATTACCCAACCAACTACCCTCCTCAACCCAGTCCATCATTAACAATATAACCTCCTCCTAGTCCCCATCCCTCATTGCCCAACCAACTATCCTCCTCATCCCAATCCCTCATTACAAATATAACTTCCTGCTAGTCCTCATCCCTTATTACACAACCAACTATCCCTCTCATCCCAGTCCCTCATTACCAATATAACCTCCTCCTAGTCCCCATCCCTCATTACCCAACCAACTATTCTCCACATCCCAGTCCATCATTAACAATATAGCCTCCTCATAGTCCCTATCCCTCATTACCCAACCAACTATCCTCCACCACCCACTCCATCATTACCAATATAACCTCCTCCTAGTCCCCATCCCTCATTACTCAACCAACTATCCTCCTCATCCCAGTCCATCATTACCAATATAACCTCCTCCTAGTCCCCATCCCTCATTACCCAGCCAACTATCCTCCTCATCTCAGTCCCTCATTACCAATAAAACTTCCTCCTAGTCCTCATCCCTCATTACCCAACCAACTATCCTCCTCATCCCATTCCCTCATTACCAATATAACCTCCTCCTAGTCCCCATCCCTCATTACCCAACCAACTATACTCCTCATCCCAGTTCCTCATTACCAATATAACCTCCTCCTCATCTCAGTTCCTCATTACCCAGGAAAATGTCCTCCACATCCCAGTCCCCGTTACCAATATAACCTCCTCCAAGTCCCATCCCTCATTACCCAACCAACTATCCTCCTCATCCCAGTCCCTCATTACCAATATAATCTCCTCCTAGTCCCCATCCCTCATTACCCAACCAACTACCCTCCTCATCCCAGTCCCCTGTTACCAATATAATCTCCTCCTAGTCCCCATCCCTCATTACCCAACCAACTATCCTCCTCAGCCCAGTCCATCATTACCAATATACCCTCCTCCTAGTCCCCATCCCTCATTACCCAACCAACTATCCTCCACATCCCAGTCCATCATTAACAATATAGCCTCCTCCTAGTCACTATCCCTCATTACCCAACCAACTATCCTCCGTCACCCACTCCATCATTACCAATATAACCTCCTCCTAGTCCCCATCCCTCATTACTCAACCAACTATCCTCCTCATCCCAGTCCATCATTACCAATATAACCTCCTCCTAGTCCCCATCCCTCATTACCCAGCCAACTATCCTCCTCATCTCAGTCCCTCATTACCAATAAAATTTCCTCCTAGCCCTCATCCCTCATTACCCAACCAACTATCCTCCTCATCCCATTCCCTCATTACCAATATAACCTCCTCCTAGTCCCCATCCCTCTTTAACCAACCAACAATCTCCTCATCCAAGTCCCTCATTACCAATATAACCTCCTCCTAATCCCCATCCCTCATTACCCAACCAACTATCCTCCTCATCCCAGTACCCCATTACCAATATAACCTATTCCTAGTCCCTATCCCTCATTACCCAACCAACTATCCTTCTCATCCCAGTCCCCGTTACCAATATAACATCCTCCTAGTCCCCATCCCTCATTACCCAACCAACTGTCCTCCTCATTCCAGTTCCTCATTACCAATATAACCTCCTCCTAGTTCCCATCCCTCATTACCCAACCAACTATCCTCCTCATCCCAATCCCTCATTACCAATAGAACACCCTCTTAGTCCCCATCCCTCATTACCCAACAAACTATCCTCCTCATTCCAGTCCCTCATTACCAATATAACCTCCTCCTAGTCCCCATCCCTCATTACCCAACCAACTATCCTCCTCATTCCAGTCCCTTATTACCCAGGAAAATGTCCTCCTCATCCCAGTCCCCTATTACCAATATAACCTCCTTCTAGTCCCCATCCCTCATTACCCAACCAACTATCCTCCTCATCCCAGTCCCTCATTACCAATATAACCTCCTCCTAGTCCCCATCCCTCCTTACCCAACCAAGTATCCTCCACATCCCAGTCCGTCATTAAAAATATAACCTCCTCCTAGTCCCCATCCCTCATTACCCAACCAACTATTCTCCACATCCCAGTCCATCATTAACAATATAGCCTCCTCCTAGTCCATATCCCTCATTACCCAACCAACTATCCTCCGCCACCCACTCCATCATTACCAATATAACCTCCTCCTAGTCACCATCCCTCATTACTCAACCAACTATCCTCCTCATCCCAGTCCATCATTACCAATATAACCTCCTCCTAGTCCCCATCCCTCATTACCCAGCCAACTATCCTCCTCATCTCAGTCCCTCATTACCAATAAAACTTCCTCCTAGTCCTCATCCCTCATTACCCAACCAACTATCCTCCTCATCCCATTCCCTCATTACCAATATAACCTCCTCCTAGTCCCCATCCCTCATTACCCAACCAACTATCCTCCTCATCCCAGTTCCTCATTACCAATATAACCTCCTCCTCATCTCAGTTCCTCATTACCCAGGAAAATGTCCTCCACATCCCAGTCCCTGTTACCAATATAACCTCCTCCTAGTCCCCATCCCTCATTACACAACCAACTATCCTCCTCATCCCAGTCCCTCACTACCAATATAACCTCCTCCTAGTCCCCATCCCTCATTATCCAACCAACTACCCTCCTCATCCCAGTCCCCTGTTACCAATATAATCTCCTCCTAGTCCCCATCCCTCATTACCCAACCAACTATCCTCCTCAGCCCAGTCCATCATTAACAATATAACCTCCTCCTAGTCCCCATCCCTCATTACCTAACCAACTATCCTCCTCATCCCAATCCCTCATTACCAATATAACTTCCTGCTAGTCCTCATCCCTTATTACACAACCAACTATCCCTCTCATCCCAGTCCCTCATTACCAATATAACCTCCTCCTAGTCCCCACCCCTCATTACCCAACCAACTATCCTCCACATCCCAGTCCATCATTAACAATATAGCCTCCTCCTAGTCCCTATCACTCATTACCCAAACAACTATCCTCCGCCACCCACTCCATCATTACCAATATAAACTCCTCCTAGTCTCCATGCCTTATTACTCAACCAACTATCCTCCTCATCCCAGTCCATCATTACCAATATAACCTCCTCCTAGTCCCCATCCCTCATTACCCAGCCAACTATCCTCCTCATCCCAGTCCCTCATTACCAATAAAACTTCCTCCTAGCCCTCATCCCTCATTACCCAACCAACTATCCTCCTCATCCCATTCCCTCATTACCAATATAACCTCCTCCTAGTCCCCATCCCTCTTTAACCAACCAACTATCTCCTCATCCAAGTCCCTCATTACCAATATAACCTCCTCCTAGTCCCCATCCCTCATTACCCAACCAACTATCCTCCACATTCCAGTCCATCATTACCAATATAACCTCCTCCTAGTCCCCATCCCTAATTACCCAACCAACTATCCTCCTCATTCCAGTCCCTCATTAAAAATATAACCTCCTCCTAGTCCCCATCCCTCATTACCCAACTAGCTATCCTTCTCATCCCAGTCCCCGTTACCAATATAACCACCTCCTAGTCCCCATTCCTCATTACCCAACCAACTTTCCTCCTCATCCCAGTTCCTCATTACCAATATAACCTTCTACTAGTCCCCATCCCTCATTACCCAACCAACTATCGTCCTCATCCCAGTTCTTCATTACCAATATAACCTCCTCCTCATCTCAGTTGCTCATTACCCAGAAAAATGTCCTCCACATCCCAGTACCCGTTACCAATATAACCTCCTCCTAGTCCCCTTCCCTCATTACCCAACCAACTATACTCCTCATCCCAGTCCCTGTTACCAATATAACCTCATCCTAGTCCCCATCCCTCATTACCCAACCAACTATCCTCCGCATCCCAGTCCCTCATTACCAATATAACCTCCTCCTAGTCCCCATCCCTCATTACCCAACCAACTATCCTCCTCATCCCAGTCCCTCATTACCAATATAACCTCCTCCTAGTCCCCATCCCTCATTACCCAACCAACTATCCTCCTCATTCCAGTCCCCCATTTCCAATATAACCTCCTCCTAGTCCCCATCCCTCATTACCCAACCAACTATCCTCCTCATCCCAGTTCCTAATTAGCAATATAACCTCCTCCTCATCTCAGTTCCTCATTACCCAGGAAAATGTCCTCCTCATCACAGTCCCGTTACCAATATAACCTCCACCTAGTCCACATCCCTCATTACCCAACTAACTATCCTCCTCATCCCAGTCCCTGTTAGCAATATAACCTCCACCTAGTCCCCATCCCTCATTACCCAACCAACTGTCCACTGCATCCCAGTCCCTCATTACCAATATAACCTCGTCATAGTCCCCATCACTCATTACCCAACCAACTATCCTCCTCATCCCAGTCCCTCATTACCAATAGAACACCCTCTTAGTCCCCATCCCTCATTACCCAACCAACTATCCTCCTCATTCCAGTCCCTCATTACCAATATAACCTCCTCCTAGTCCCCATCCCTCATTACCCAACCAACTATCCTCCTCATCCCAGTCCCTTATTACCCAGGAAAATGTCCTCCTCATCCCAGTCCCCTATTACCAATATAACCTCCTTCTAGTCCCCATCCCTCATTACCCAACCAACTATCCTCCTCATCCCAGTCCCTCATTACCAATATAACCTCCTCCTAGTCGCCATCCCTCATTACCGAACCAACTATCCTCCTTATCCCAGTCCCTCTTTACCAATATAACCTCCTCCTAGTCCCCATCCCTCATTACCAAACGAACTTCCCTCCTCATCCCAGTCCCTCATTACCAATACAACCTCCTCCTAGTCCCCATCCCTCATTACCGAACCAACTATCCTCCTTATCCCAGTCCCTCTTTACCAATATAACCTCCTCCTAGTCCCCATCCCTCATTACCAAACGAACTTCCCTCCTCATCCCAGTCCCTCATTACCAATACAACCTCCTCCTAGTCCCGATCCCTCATTACCCAACCAACCATCCTTCTCATCCCAGTCCCTGTTACCAATATAACCTCCTCCTAGTCCACACCCCTCATTACCCAACCAACTATCCTCCTTATCCTAGTCCCTCTTTACCAATATAACCTCCTCCTAGTACCCATCCCTCATTACACAACGAACTTCCCTCCTCATCCCAGTTCCTCATTACCAATATAACCCCCTCCTAGTCCCCATCCCTCATTACCCAACCAACTATCCTCCTCATCACAGTCCCTCATTACCAATATAACCTCCTCCTAGTCCCCATCCCTCATTACCCAACCAACTGTCCTCCTCATTCCAGTTCCTCATTACCAATATAACCTCCTCCTAGTCCCCATCCCTCATTACCCAACCAACTATCCTCCTCATCCAAGTCCCTCATTACCAATAGAACACCCTCTTAGTCCCCATCCCTCATTACCCAACAAACTATCCTCCTCATTCCAGTCCCTCATTACCAATATAACCTCCTCCTAGTCCCCATCCCTCATTACCCAACCAACTATCCTCCTCATTCCAGTCCCTTATTACCCAGGAAAATGTCCTCCTCATCCCAGTCCCCTATTACCAATATAACCTCCTTCTAGTCCCCATCCCTCATTACCCAACCAACTATCCTCCTCATCCCAGTCCCTCATTACCAATATAACCTCCTCCTAGTCCCCATCCCTCATTACCGAACCAACTATCCTCCTTATCCCAGTCCCTCTTTACCAATATAACCTCCTCCTAGTCCCCATCCCTCATTACCCAACGAACTTCCCTCCTCATCCCAGACCCTCATTACCAATACAACCTCCTCCTAGTCCCCATCCCTCATTACCCAACCAACTATCCTTCTCAACCCAGTCCCTGTTACCAATATAGCCTCCTCCTAGTCCACATCCCTCATTACCCAACCAACTATCCTCCTTATCCTAGTACCTCTTTACCAATATAACCTCCTCCTAGTACCCATCCCTCATTACACAACAAACTTCCCTCCTCATCCCAGTTCCTCATTACCAATATAACCCCCTCCTAGTCCCCATCCCTCATTACCCAACCAACTATCCTCCTCATCACAGTCCCTCATTACCAATATAACCTCCTCCTAGTCCCCATCCCTCATTACCCAACCAACTATCCTCCTCATTCCAGTCCCCCATGTCCAATATAACCTCCTACTAGTCCCCATCCCTCATTACCCAACCAACTATCCTCCTCATCCCAGTCCCTGTTACCAATAAAACCTCATCCTAGTCCCCATCCCTCATTACCCAACCAACTATCCTCTGCATCCCAGTCCCTCATTACCAATATAACCTCCTCCTAGTCCCCTTCCCTCATTACCCAACCAACTATCCTCCTCTTCCCAGTCCCTCAGTACCAATATAACCTCCTCCTAGTCCCCATCCCTCATTACCCAGCCAACTATCCTCCTTATTCCAGTCCCCCATTTCCAATATAACCTCCTCCTAGTCCCCATCCCTTATTACCCAACCGCCTATCCTCCTCATCCCAGTCCCTGTTACCAATATAACCTCCTCCTAGTCCCCATCCCTCATTACCCAACCAACTATCCTCCTCATCCCAGTTCCTCATTACCAATATAACCCCCTCCTAGTCCCCATCCCTCATACCCAACCAAGTATCCTCCTCATCCCAGTCCCTCATTACCAATATAACCTCCTCCTAGTCCCCATCCCTCATTACCCAACCAACTATCCTCCTCATCCCAGTACCCCATTACCAATATAACCTATTCCTAGTCCCTATCCCTCATTACCCAACCAACTATCCTTCTCATCCCAGTCCCCGTTACCAATATAACCTCCTCCTAGTCCCCATCCCTCATTACCCAACCAACTATCCTCCTCATTCCAGTTCCTCATTACCAATATAACCTCCTCCTAGTCCCCATCCCTCATTAGCCAACCAACTATCCTCCTCATCCCAGTTCCTAATTACCAATATAACCTCCTCCTCATCTCAGTTCCTCATTACCCAGGAAAATGTCCTCCTCATCACAGTCCCGTTACCAATTTAACCTTCTCCTAGTCCCCATCCCTCATTACCCAACCAACTATCCTCCTCATCCCAGTCCCTGTTACCAATATAACCTCCACCTTGTCCCCATTCCTCATTACCCAACCAACTGTCCTCTGCATCCCAGTCCCTCATTACCAATATAACCTCGTCATAGTCCCCATCCCTTATTACCCAACCAACTATCCTCCTCATCCCAGTCCCTCATTACCAATAGAACACCCTCTTAGTCCCCATCCCTCATTACCCAACCAACTATCCTCCTCATTCCAGTCCCTCATTACCAATATAACCTTCTCCTAGTCCCCATCCCTCATTACCCAACCAACTAAACTCCTCATCCCAGTCTCTTATTACCCAGGAAAATGTCCTCCTCATCCCAGTCCCCTATTACCAATATAACCTCCTTCTAGTCCCCATCGCTCATTACCCAACCAACTATCCTCCTCATCCCAGTCCCTCATTACCAATATAACCTCCTCCTAGTCCCCATCCCTCATTACCGAACCAACTATCCTCCTTATCCCAGTCCCTCTTTACCAATATAACCTCATCCTAGTCCCCATCCCTCATTACCCAACCAACTACCCTCCTCATCCCAGTCCCCTGTTACCAATATAATCTCCTCCTAGTCCCCATCCCTCATTACCCAACCAACTATCCTCCTCAGCCCAGTCCATCATTAACAATATAACCTCCTCCTAGTCCCCATCCCTCATTACCCAACCAACTATCCTCCTCATCCCAATCCCTCATTACCAATATAACTTCCTGCTAGTCCTCATCCCTTATTACACAACCAACTATCCCTCTCATCCCAGTCCCTCATTACCAATATAACCTCCTCCTAGACCCCATCCCTCATTACCCAACCAACTATCCTCCACATCCCAGTCCATCATTAACAATATAGCCTCCTCCTAGTCTCTATCCCTCATTACCCAACCAACTATCCTCCGCCACCCACTCCATCATTACCAATATAACCTCCTCCTAGTCCCCATCCCTCATTACTCAACCAACTATCCTCCTCATCCCAGTCCATCATTACCAATATAACCTCCTCCTAGTCCCCATCCCTCATTACCCAGCCAACTATCCTCCTCATCTCAGTCCCTCATTACCAATAAAATTTCCTCCTAGCCCTCATCCCTCATTACCCAACCAACTATCCTCCTCATCCCATTCCCTCATTACCACTATAACCTCCTCCTTGTCCCCATCCCTCTTTAACCAACCAACTATCTCCTCATCCAAGTCCCTCATTACCAATATAACCTCCTCCTAATCCCCATCCCTCATTACCCAACCAACTTTCCTCCTCATCCCAGTACCCCATTACCAATATAACCTATTCCTAGTCCCTATCCCTCATTACCCAACCAACTATCCTTCTCATCCCAGTCCCTGTTACCAATATAACTTCCTCCTAGTCCCCATCCCTCATTACCCAACCAACTGTCCTCCTCATTCCAGTTCCTCATTACCAATATAACCTCCTCCTAGTCCCCATCCCTCATTACCCAACCAACTATCCTCCTCATCCAAGTCCCTCATTACCAATAGAACACCCTCTTAGTCCCCATCCCTCATTACCCAACAAACTATCCTCCTCATTCCAGTCCCTCATTACCAATATAACCTCCTCCTAGTCCCCATCCCTCATTACCCAACCAACTATCCTCCTCATTCCAGTCCCTTATTACCCAGGAAAATGTCCTCCTCATCCCAGTCCCCTATTACCAATATAACCTCCTTCTAGTCCCCATCCCTCATTACCCAACCAACTATCCTCCTCATCCCAGTCCCTCATTACCAATATAACCTCCTCCTAGTCCCCATCCCTCATTACCGAACCAACTATCCTCCTTATCCCAGTCCCTCTTTACCAATATAACCTCCTCCTAGGCCCCATCCCTCATTACCCAACGAACTTCCCTCCTCATCCCAGACCCTCATTACCAATACAACCTCCTCCTAGTCCCCATCCCCCATTACCCAACCAACTATCCTTCTCAACCCAGTCCCTGTTACCAATATAGCCTCCTCCTAGTCCACATCCCTCATTACCCAACCAACTATCCTCCTTATCCTAGTACCTCTTTACCAATATAACCTCCTCCTAGTACCCATCCCTCATTACACAACAAACTTCCCTCCTCATCCCAGTTCCTCATTACCAATATAACCCCCTCCTAGTCCCCATCCCTCATTACCCAACGAACTATCCTCCTCATCCCAGTTCCTCATTACCAATATAACCTCCTCCTCATCTCAGTTCCTTATTACCCAGGAAAATGTCCTCCACATCCCAGTCCCCGTTACCAATATAACCTCCTCCTAGTCCCCATCCCCCATTACCCAACCAACTATCCTCCTCATCCCAGTCCCTCATTACCAATATAACCTCCTCCTAGTCCCCATCCCTCATTACCCAAGCAACTACCCTCCTCATCCCAGTCCCCTGTTACCAATATAATCTCCTCTTAGTCCCCATCCCTCATTACCCAACCAACTATCCTCCTCAACCCAGTCCATCATTAATAATATAACCTCCTCCTAGTCCCCATCCCTCATTGCCCAACCAACAATCCTCCTCATCCCAATCCCTCATTACCAATATAACTTCCTGCTAGTCCTCATCCCTTATTATACAACCACCTATCCCTGTCATCCAAGTCCCTCATTACCAATATAACCTCCTCCTAGTCCCCATCCCTCATTACCCAACCAACTATTCTCCACATCCCAGTCCATCATTAACAATATAGCCTCCTGCTAGTCCCTATCCCTCATTACCTAACCAACTATCCTCCGCCACCCACTCCATCATTACCAATATAACCTCCTCCTAGTCCCCATCCCTCATTACTCAACCAACTATCCTCCTCATCCCAGTCCATCATTACCAATATAACCTCCTCCTAGTCCCCATCCCTCATTACCCAGCCAACTATCCTCCTCATCTCAGTCCCTCATTACCAATAAAACTTCCTCCTAGTCCTCATCCCTCATTACCCAACCAACTATCCTCCTCATCCCATTCCCTCATTACCAATATAACCTCCTCCTAGTCCCCATCCCTCATTACCCAACCAACTATACTCCTCATCCCAGTTCCTCATTACCAATATAACCTCCTCCTCATCTCAGTTCCTCATTACCCAGGAAAATGTCCTCCACATCCCAGTCCCCGTTACCAATATAACCTCCTCCTAGTCCCCATCCCTCATTACCCAACCAACTATCCTCCTCATCCCAGTCCCTCATTACCAATATAACCTCCTCCTAGTCCCCATCCCTCATTACCCAACCAACTACCCTCCTCATCCCAGTCCCTGTTACCAATATAACCTCCACCTTGTCCCCATTCCTCATTACCCAACCAACTGTCCTCTGCATCCCAGTCCCTCATTACCAATATAACCTCATCCTAGTCCCCATCCCTCATTACCCAACCAACTACTCTCCTCATCCCAGTCCCCTGTTACCAATATAATCTCCTCCTAGTCCCCATCCCTCATTACCCAACCAACTATCCTCCTCAGCCCAGTCCATCATTAACAATATAACCTCCTCCTAGTCCCCATCCCTCATTACCCAACCAACTATCCTCCTCATCCCAATCCCTCATTACCAATATAACTTCCTGCTAGTCCTCATCCCTTATTATACAACCAACTATCCCTGTCATCCAAGTCCCTCATTACCAATATAACCTCCTCCTAGTCCCCATCCCTCATTACCCAACCAACTATCCTCCACATCCCAGTCCATCATTAACAATATAGCCTCCTCCTAGTCTCTATCCCTCATTACCCAACCAACTATCCTCCGCCACCCACTCCATCATTACCAATATAACCTCCTCCTAGTCCCCATCCCTCATTACTCAACCAACTATCCTCCTCATCCCAGTCCATCATTACCAATATAACCTCCTCCTAGTCCCCATCCCTCATTACCCAGCCAACTATCCTCCTCATCTCAGTCCCTCATTACCAATAAAACTTCCTCCTAGTCCTCATCCCTCATTACCCAACCAACTATCCTCCTCATCCCATTCCCTCATTACCAATATAACCTCCTCCTAGTCCCCATCCCTCATTACCCAACCAACTATACTCCTCATCCCAGTTCCTCATTACCAATATAACCTCCTCCTCATCTCAGTTCCTCATTACCCAGGAAAATGTCCTCCACATCCCAGTCCCTGTTACCAATATAACCTCCTCCTAGTCCCCATCCCTCATTACCCAACCAACTATCCTCCTCATCCCAGTCCCTCATTACCAATATAACCTCCTCCTAGTCCCCATCCCTCATTACCCAACCAACTACCCTCCTCATCCCAGTCCCTGTTACCAATATAACCTCCACCTTGTCCCCATTCCTCATTACCCAACCAACTGTCCTCTGCATCCCAGTCCCTCATTACCAATATAACCTCATCATAGTCCCCATCCCTCATTACCCAACCAACTATCCTCCTCATCCCAATCCCTCATTACCAATATAACTTCCTGCTAGTCCTCATCCCTTATTACACAACCAACTATCCCTCTCATCCCAGTCCCTCATTACCAATATAACCTCCTCCTAGTCCCCATCCCTCATTACCCAACCAACTATCCTCCACATCCCAGTCCATCATTAACAATATAGCCTCCTCCTAGTCCCTATCCCTCATTACCCAAAAAACTATCCTCCGCCACCCACTCCATCATTACCAATATAACCTCCTCCTAGTCCCCATCCCTCATTACTCAACCAACTATCCTCCTCATCCCAGTCCATCATTACCAATATAATCTCCTCCTAGTCCCCATCCCTCATTACCCAGCCAACTATCCTCCTCATCTCAGTCCCTCATTACCAATAAAACTTCCTCCTAGCCCTCATCCCTCATTACCCAACCAACTATCCTCCTCATCCCATTCTCTCATTACCAATATAACCTCCTCCTAGTCCCCATCCCTCTTTAACCAACCAACTATCTCCTCATCCAAGTCCCTCATTACCAATATAACCTCCTCCTAGTCCCCATCCCTCATTACCCAACCAACTATCCTCCACATTCCAGTCCATCATTACCAATATAACCTCCTCCTAGTCCCCATCCCTAATTACCCAACCAACTATCCTCCTCATTCCAGTCCCTCATTAACAATATAACCTCCTCCTAGTCCCCATCCCTCATTACCCAACTAGCTATCCTTCTCATCCCAGTCCTCATTACCAAAATAACCTCCTACTAGTCCCCATCCCTCATTACCCAACCAACTATCGTCCTCATCCCAGTTCCTCATGACCAATATAACCTCCTCCTAATCTCAGTTGCTCATTACCCAGAAAAATGTCCTCCTCATCCCAGTACCCGTTACCAATATAACCTCCTCCTAGTCCCCTTCCCTCATTACCCAACCAACTATACTCCTCATCCCAGTCCCTGTTACCAATATAACCTCATCCTAGTCCCCATCCCTCATTACCCAACCAACTATCCTCCGCTTCCCAGTCCCTCATTACCAATATAACCTCCTCCTAGTCCCCATCCCTCATTACCCAACAAACTATCCTACTCATCCCAGTCCCTCATTACCAATATAACCTCCTCCTAGTCCCCATCCCTCATTACCCAACCAACTATCCTCCTCATTCCAGTCCCCCATTTCCAATATAACCTCCTCCTAGTCCCCATCCCTCATTACCCAACCAACTATCCTCCTCATCCCAGTTCCTAATTACCAATATAACCTCCTCCTCATCTCAGTTCCTCATTACCCAGGAAAATGCCTTCCTCATCACAGTTCCGTTACCAATATAACCTCCACCTAGTCCCCATCCCTCATTACCCAACCAACTATCCTCCTCATCCCAGTCCCTGTTACCAATATAACCTCCACCTAGTCCCCATCCCTCATTACCCAACCAACTGTCCACTGCATCCCAGTCCCTCATTACCAATATAACCTCGTCATAGTCCCCATCCCTCATTACCCAACCAACTATCCTCCTCATCCCAGTCCCTCATTACCAATAGAACACCCTCTTAGTCCCCATCCCTCATTACCCAACCAACTATCCTCCTCATTCCAGTCCCTCATTACCAATATAACCTCCTCCTAGTCCCCATCCCTAATTACCCAACCAACTATCCTCCTCATCCCAGTCCCTTATTACCCAGGAAAATGTCCTCCTCATCCCAGTCCCCTATTACCAATATAACCTCCTTCTAGTCCCCATCCCTCATTACCCAACCAACTATCCTCCTCATCCCATTCCCTCATTACCAATATAACCTCCTAGTCCCCATCCCTCATTACCGAACCAACTATCCTCCTTATCCCAGTCCCTCTTTACCAATATAACCTCCTCCTAGTCCCCATCCCTCATTACCGAACCAACTATCCTCCTTATCCCAGTCCCTCTTTACCAATATAACCTCCTCCTAGTCCCCATCCCTCATTACCCAACGAACTTCCGTCCTCATCCCAGTCCCTCATTACCAATACAACCTCCTCCTAGTCCCGATTCCTCATTACCCAACCAACCATCCTTCTCATCCCAGTCCCTGTTACCAATATAACCTCCTCCTAGTCCACACCCCTCATTACCCAACCAACTATCCTGCTTATCCTAGTCCCTCTTTACCAATATAACCTCCTGCTAATACCCATCCCCCATTACACAACAAACTTCCCTCCTCATCCCAGTTCCTCATTACCAATATAACCCACTCCTAGTCCCCATCCCTCATTACCCAACCAACTATCCTCCTCATCCCAGTCCCTCATTACCAATATATCCTCCTCCTAGTCCCCATCCCTCATTACCCAACCAACTATCCTCCTCATTCCAGTCCCCCATGTCCAATATAACCTCCTACTAGTCCCCATCCCTCATTACCCAACCAACTATCCTCCTCATCCCAGTCCCTGTTACCAATATAACCTCATCCTAGTCCCCATCCCTCATTACCCAACCAACTATCCTCTGCATCCCAGTCCCTCATTACCAATATAACCTCCTCCTAGTCCCCTTCCCTCATTACCCAACCAACTATCCTCCTCTTCCCAGTCCCTCATTACCAATATAACCTCCTCCTAGTCCCCATCCCTCATTACCCAACCAACTATCCTCCTCATTCCAGTCCCCCATTTCCAATATAACCTCCTCCTAGTCCCCATCCCTCATTACCCAACCGCCTATCCTCCTCATCCCAGTCCCTGTTACCAATATAACCTCCTCCTAGTCCCCATCCCTCATTACCCAACCAACTATCCTCCTCATCCCAGTTCCTCATTACCAATATAACCCCCTCCTATTCCCCATCCCTCATTACCCAACCAACTATCCTCCTCATCCCAGTCCCTCATTACCAATATAACCTCCTCCTAGTCCCCATCCCTCATTACCCAACTAGCTATCCTTCTCATCCCAGTCCCCGTTACCAATATAACCACCTCCTAGTCCCCATTCCTCATTACCCAACCAACTATCCTCCTCATCCCAGTTCCTCATTACCAATATAACCTCCTACTAGTCCCCATCCCTCATTACCCAACCAACTATCGTCCTCATCCCAGTTCCTCATGACCAATATAACCTCCTCCTCATCTCAGTTGCTCATTACCCAGAAAAATGTCCTCCTCATCCCAGTACCTGTTACCAATATAAACTCCTCCTAGTCCCCTTCCCTCATTACCCAACCAACTATACTCCTCATCCCAGTCCCTGTTACCAATAAAACCTCATCCTAGTCCCCATCCCTCATTACCCAACCAACTATCCTCTGCATCCCAGTCCCTCATTACCAATATAACCTCCTCCTAGTCCCCTTCCCTCATTACCCAACCAACTATCCTCCTCTTCCCAGTCCCTCAGTACCAATATAACCTCCTCCTAGTCCCCATCCCTCATTACCCAACCAACTATCCTCCTCATTCCAGTCCCCATTTCCAATATAACCTCCTCCTAGTCCCCATCCCTCATTACCCAACCGCCTATCCTCCTCATCCCAGTCCCTGTTACCAATATAACCTCCTCCTAGTCCCCATCCCTCATTACCCAACCAACTATCCTCCTCATCCCAGTTCCTCATTACCAATATAACCCCCTCCTAGTCCCCATCCCTCATACCCAACCAACTATCCTCCTCATCCCAGTCCCTCATTACCAATATAACCTCCTCCTAGTCCCCATCCCTCATTACCCAACCAACTATCCTCCTCATCCCAGTACCCCATTACCAATATAACCTATTCCTAGTCCCTATCCCTCATTACCCAACCAACTATCCTTCTCATCCCAGTCCCCGTTACCAATATAACCTCCTCCTAGTCCCCATCCCTCATTACCCAACCAACTATCCTCCTCATTCCAGTTCATCATTACCAATATAACCTCCTCCTAGTCCCCATCCCTCATTACCCAACCAACTATCCTCCTCATCCCAGTTCCTAATTACCAATATAACCTCCTCCTCATCTCAGTTCCTCATTACCCAGGAAAATGTCCTCCTCATCACAGTCCCGTTACCAATTTAACTTTCTCCTAGTCCCCATCCCTCATTACCCAACCAACTATCCTCCTCATCCCAGTCCCTGTTACCAATATAACCTCCACCTTGTCCCCATTCCTCATTACCCAACCAACTGTCCTCTGCATCCCAGTCCCTCATTACCAATATAACCTCGTCATAGTCCCCATCCCTTATTACCCAACCAACTATCCTCCTCATCCCAGTCCCTCATTACCAATAGAACACCCTCTTAGTCCCCATCCCTCATTACCCAACCAACTATCCTCCTCATTCCAGTCCCTCATTAAAAAATATAACCTCCTCCTAGTCCCCATCCCTCATTACCCAACCAACTATCCTCCTCATCCCAGTCCCTTATTACCCAGGAAAATGTCCTCCTCATCCCAGTCCCCTATTACCAATATAACCTCCTTCTAGTCCCCATCCCTCATTACCCAACCAACTATCCTCCTCATCCCAGTCCCTCATTACCAATATAACCTCCTCCTAGTCCCCATCCCTCATTACCGAACCAACTATCCTCCTTATCCCAGTCCCTCTTTACCAATATAACCTCATCCTAGTCCCCATCCCTCATTACCCAACCAACTACCCTCCTCATCCCAGTCCCCTGTTATCAATATAATCTCTTCCTAGTCCCCATCCCTCATTACCCAACCAACTATCCTCCTCAGCCCATTCCATCATTAACAATATAACCTCCTCCTAGTCCCCATCCCTCATTACCCAACCAACTATCCTCCTCATCCCAATCCCTCATTACCAATATAACTTCCTGCTAGTCCTCATCCCTTATTACACAACCAACTATCCCTCTCATCCCAGTCCCTCATTACCAATATAACCTCCTCCTAGTCCCCATCCCTCATTACCCAACCAACTATCCTCCACATCCCAGTCCATCATTAACAATATAGCCTCCTCCTAGTCTCTATCCCTCATTACCCAACCAACTATCCTCCGCCACCCACTCCATCATTACCAATATAACCTCCTCCTAGTCCCCATCCCTCATTACTCAACCAACTATCCTCCTCATCCCAGTCCATCATTACCAATATAACCTCCTCCTAGTCCCCATCCCTCATTACCCAGCCAACTATCCTCCTCATCTCAGTCCCTCATTACCAATAAAACTTCCTCCTAGCCCTCATCCCTCATTACCCAACCAACTATCCTCCTCATCCCATTCCCTCATTACCAATATAACCTCCTCCTAGTCCCCATCCCTCTTTAACCAACCAACTATCTCCTCATCCAAGTCCCTCATTACCAATATAACCTCCTCCTAATCCCCATCCCTCATTACCCAACCAACTATCCTCCTCATCCCAGTACCCCATTACCAATATAACCTATTCCTAGTCCCTATCCCTCATTACCCAACCAACTATCCTTCTCATCCCAGTCCCCGTTACCAATATAACCTCCTCCTAGTCCCCATCCCTCATTACCCAACCAACTGTCCTCCTCATTCCAGTTCCTCATTACCAATATAACCTCCTCCTAGTCCCCATCCCTCATTACCCAACCAACTATCCTCCTCATCCCCGTCCCTCATTACCAATATAACACCCTCTTAGTCCCCATCCCTCATTACCCAACAAACTATCCTCCTCATTCCAGTCCCTCATTACCAATATAACCTCCTCCTAGTCCCCATCCCTCATTACCCAACCAACTATCCTCCTCATTCCAGTCCCTTATTACCCAGGAAAATGTCCTCCTCATCCCAGTCCCCTATTACCAATATAACCTCCTCCTAGTACCCATCCCCCATTACACAACAAACTTCCCTCCTCATCCCAGTTCCTCATTACCAATATAACCCACTCCTAGTCCCCATCCCTCATTACCCAACCAACTATCCTCCTCATCCCAGTCCCTCATTACCAATATATCCTCCTCCTAGTCCCCATCCCTCATTACCCAACCAACTATCCTCCTCATTCCAGTCCCCCATGTCCAATATAACCTCCTACTAGTCCCCATCCCTCATTACCCAACCAACTATCCTCCTCATCCCAGTCCCTGTTACCAATATAACCTCATCCTAGTCCCCATCCCTCATTACCCAACCAACTATCCTCTGCATCCCAGTCCCTCATTACCAATATAACCTCCTCCTAGTCCCCTTCCCTCATTACCCAACCAACTATCCTCCTCTTCCCAGTCCCTCATTACCAATATAACCTCCTCCTAGTCCCCATCCCTCATTACCCAACCAACTATCCTCCTCATTCCAGTCCCCCATTTCCAATATAACCTCCTCCTAGTCCCCATCCCTCATTACCCAACCGCCTATCCTCCTCATCCCAGTCCCTGTTACCAATATAACCTCCTCCTAGTCCCCATCCCTCATTACCCAACCAACTATCCTCCTCATCCCAGTTCCTCATTACCAATATAACCCCCTCCTAGTCCCCAACCCTCATTACCCAACCAACTATCCTCCTCATCCCAGTCCCTCATTACCAATATAACCTCCTCCTAGTCCCCATCCCTCATTACCCAACTAGCTATCCTTCTCATCCCAGTCCCCGTTACCAATATAACCACCTCCTAGTCCCCATTCCTCATTACCCAACCAACTATCCTCCTCATCCCAGTTCCTCATTACCAATATAACCTCCTACTAGTCCCCATCCCTCATTACCCAACCAACTATCGTCCTCATCCCAGTTCCTCATGACCAATATAACCTCCTCCTCATCTCAGTTGCTCATTACCCAGAAAAATGTCCTCCTCATCCCAGTACCTGTTACCAATATAAACTCCTCCTATTCCCCTTCCCTCATTACCCAACCAACTATCCTCTGCATCCCAGTCCCTCATTACCAATATAACCTCCTCCTAGTCCCCTTCCCTCATTACCCAACCAACTATCCTCCTCATTCCAGTCCCCCATTTCCAATATAACCTCCTCCTAGTCCCCATCCCTCATTACCCAACCAACTATCCTCTGCATCCCAGTCCCTCATTACCAATATAACCTCCTCCTAGTCCCCTTCCCTCATTACCCAACCAACTATCCTCCTCATTCCAGTCCCCCATTTCCAATATAACCTCCTCCTAGTCCCCATCCCTCATTACCCAACCGCCTATCCTCCTCATCCCAGTCCCTGTTACCAATATAACCTCCTCCTAGTCCCCATCCCTCATTACCCAACCAACTATCCTCCTCATCCCAGTTCCACATTACCAATATAACCCCCTCCTAGTCCTCATCCCTCATACCCAACCAACTATCCTCCTCATCCCAGTCCCTCATTACCAATATAACCTCCTCCTAGTCCCCATCCCTCATTACCCAACCAACTATCCTCCTCATCCCAGTACCCCATTACCAATATAACCTATTCCTAGTCCCTATCCCTCATTACCCAACCAACTATCCTTCTCATCCCAGTCCCCGTTACCAATATAACCTCCTCCTAGTCCCCATCCCTCATTACCCAACCAACTATCCTCCTCATTCCAGTTCCTCATTACCAATATAACCTCCTCCTAGTCCCCATCCCTCATTACCCAACCAACTATCCTCCTCATCCCAGTTCCTAATTACCAATATAACCTCCTCCTCATCTCAGTTCCTCATTACCCAGGAAAATGTCCTCCTCATCACAGTCCCGTTACCAATTTAACTTTCTCCTAGTCCCCATCCCTCATTACCCAACCAACTATCCTCCTCATCCCAGTCCCTGTTACCAATATAACCTCCACCTTGTCCCCATTCCTCATTACCCAACCAACTGTCCTCTGCATCCCAGTCCCTCATTACCAATATAACCTCGTCATAGTCCCCATCCCTTATTACCCAACCAACTATCCTCCTCATCCCAGTCCCTCATTACCAATAGAACACCCTCTTAGTCCCCATCCATCATTACCCAACCAACTATCCTCCTCATTCCAGTCCCTCATTACCAATATAACCTCCTCCTAGTCCCCATCCCTCATTACCCAACCAACTATCCTCATCATCCCAGTCCCTTATTACCCAGGAAAATGTCCTCCTCATCCCAGTCCCCTATTACCAATATAACCTCCTTCTAGTCCCCATCCCTCATTACCCAACCAACTATCCTCCTCATCCCAGTCCCTCATTACCAATATAACCTCCTCCTAGTCCCCATCCCTCATTACCGAACCAACTATCCTCCTTATCCCAGTCCCTCTTTACCAATATAACCTCATCCTAGTCCCCATCCCTCATTACCCAACCAACTACCCTCCTCATCCCAGTCCCCTGTTATCAATATAATCTCTTCCTAGTCCCCATCCCTCATTACCCAACCAACTATCCTCCTCAGCCCAGTCCATCATTAACAATATAACCTCCTCCTAGTCCCCATCCCTCATTACCCAACCAACTATCCTCCTCATCCCAAACCCTCATTACCAATATAACTTCCTGCTAGTCCTCATCCCTTATTACACAACCAACTATCCCTCTCATCCCAGTCCCTCATTACCAATATAACCTCCTCCTAGTCCCCATCTCTCATTACCCAACCAACTATCCTCCACATCCCAGTCTATCATTAACAATATAGCCTCCTCCTAGTCTCTATCCCTCATTACCCAACCAACTATCCTCCGCCACCCACTCCATCATTACCAATATAACCTCCTCCTAGTCCCCATCCCTCATTACTCAACCAACTATCCTCCTCATCCCAGTCCATCATTACCAATATAACCTCCTCCTAGTCCCCATCCCTCATTACCCAGCCAACTATCCTCCTCATCTCAGTCCCTCATTACCAATAAAACTTCCTCCTAGCCCTCATCCCTCATTACCCAACCAACTATCCTCCTTATCCCATTCCCTCATTACCAATATAACCTCCTCCTAGTCCCCATCCCTCTTTAACCAACCAACTATCTCCTCATCCAAGTCCCTCATTACCAATATAACCTCCTCCTAATCCCCATCCCTCATTACCCAACCAACTATCCTCCTCATCCCAGTACCCCATTACCAATATAACCTATTCCTAGTCCCTATCCCTCATTACCCAACCAACTATCCTTCTCATCCCAGTCCCCGTTACCAATATAACCTCCTCCTAGTCCCCATCCCTCATTACCCAACCAACTGTCCTCCTCATTCCAGTTCCTCATTACCAATATAACCTCCTCCTAGTCCCCATCCCTCATTACCCAACCAACTATCCTCCTCATCCCAGTCCCTCATTACCAATATAACACCCTCTTAGTCCCCATCCCTCATTACCCAACAAACTATCCTCCTCATTCCAGTCCCTCATTACCAATATAACCTCCTCCTAGTCCCCATCCCTCATTACCCAACCAACTATCCTCCTCATTTCAGTCCCTTATTACCCAGGAAAATGTCCTCCTCATCCCAGTCCCCTATTACCAATATAACCTCCTTCTAGTCCCCATCCCTCATTACCCAACCAACTATCCTCCTCATCCCAGTCCCTCATTACCAATATAACCTCCTCCTAGTCCCCATCCCTCATTACCCAACGAACTTCCCTCCTCATCCCAGACCCTCATTACCAATACAACCTCCTCCTAGTCCCATCCCTCATTACCCAACCAACTATCCTTCTCAACCCAGTCCCTGTTACCAATATAGCCTCCTCCTAGTCCACATCCCTCATTACCCAACCAACTATCCTCCTTATCCTAGTACCTCTTTACCAATATAACCTCCTCCTAGTACCCATCCCTCATTACACAACAAACTTCCCTCCTCATCCCAGTTCCTCATTACCAATATAACCCCCTCCTAGTCCCCATCCCTCATTACCCAACCAACGATCCTCCTCATCCCAATCCCTCATTACCAATATAACCTCCTGCTAGTCCTCATCCCTTATTATACAACCAACTATCCCTGTCATCCCAGTCCCTCATTACCAATATAACCTCCTCCTAGTCCCCATCCCTCATTACCCAACCAACTATTCTCCACATCCCAGTCCATCATTAACAATATAGCCTCCTTCTAGTCCCTATCCCTCATTACCCAACCAACTATCCTCCGCCACCCACTCCATCATTACCAATATAACCTCCTCCTAGTCCCCATCCCTCATTACTCAACCAACTATCCTCCTCATCCCAGTCCATCATTACCAATATAACCTCCTCCTAGTCCCCATCCCTCATTACCCAGCCAACTATCCTCCTCATCTCAGTCCCTCATTACCAATAAAACTTCCTCCTAGTCCTCATCCCTCATTACCCAACCAACTATCCTCCTCATCCCATTCCCTCATTACCAATATAACCTCCTCCTAGTCCCCATCCCTCATTACCCAACCAACTATACTCCTCATCCCAGTTCTTCATTACCAATATAACCTCCTCCTCATCTCAGTTCCTCATTACCCAGGAAAATGTCCTCCACATCCCAGTCCCCGTTACCAATATAACCTCCTCCTAGTCCCCATCCCTCATTACCCAACCAACTATCCTCCTCATCCCAGTCCCTCATTACCAATATAACCTCCTCCTAGTCCCCATACCTCATTACCCAACCAACTACCCTCCTCATCCCAGTCCCTGTTACCAATATAACCTCCACCTTGTCCCCATTCCTCATTACCCAACCAACTGTCCTCTGCATCCCAGTCCCTCATTACCAGTATAACCTCATCATAGTCCCCATCCCTCATTACCCAACCAACTATCCTCCTCATCCCAGTCCCTCATTACCAATAGAACACCCTCTTAGTCCCCATCCCTCATTACCCAACCAACTATCCTCCTCATTCCAGTCCCTCATTACCAATATAACCTCCTCCTAGTCCCCATCCCTCATTACCCAGCCAACTATCCTCCTCATCTCAGTCCCTCATTACCAATAAAACTTCCTCCTAGCCCTCATCCCTCATTACCCAACCAACTATCCTCCTCATCCCATTCCCTCATTACCAATATAACCTCCTCCTAGTCCCCATCCCTCTTTAACCAACCAACTATCTCCTCATCCAAGTCCCTCATTACCAATATAACCTCCTCCTAATCCCCATCCCTCATTACCCAACCAACTATCCTCCTCATCCCAGTACCCCATTACCAATATAACCTATTCCTAGTCCCTATCCCTCATTACCCAACCAACTATCCTTCTCATCCCAGTCCCCGTTACCAATATAACCTCTTCCTAGTCCCCATCCCTCATTACCCAACCAACTGTCCTCCTCATTCCAGTTCCTCATTACCAATATAACCTCCTCCTAGTCCCCATCCCTCATTACCCAACCAACTATCCTCCTCATCCCAGTCCCTCATTACCAATAGAACACCCTCTTAGTCCCCATCCCTCATTACCCAACCAACTATCCTCCTCATTCCAGTCCCTCATTACCAATATATCCTCCTCCTAGTCCCCATCCCTCATTACCCAGCCAACTATCCTCCTCATCTCAGTCCCTCATTACCAATAAAACTTCCTCCTAGCCCTCATCCCTCATTACCCAACCAACTATCCTCCTCATCCCATTCCCTCATTACCAATATAACCTCCTCCTAGTCCCCATCCCTCTTTAACCAACCAACTATCTCCTCATCCAAGTCCCTCATTACCAATATAACCTCCTCCTAATCCCCATCCCTCATTACCCAACCAACTATCCTCCTCATCCCAGTACCCCATTACCAATATAACCTATTCCTAGTCCCTATCCCTCATTACCCAACCAACTATCCTTCTCATCCCAGTCCCCGTTACCAATATAACCTCCTCCTAGTCCCCATCCCTCATTACCCAACCAACTGTCCTCCTCATTCCAGTTCCTCATTACCAATATAACCTCCTCCTAGTCCCCATCCCTCATTACCCAACCAACTATCCTCCTCATCCCAGTCCCTCATTACCAATAGAACACCCTCTTAGTCCCCATCCCTCATTACCCAACAAACTATCCTCCTCATTCCAGTCCCTCATTACCAATATAACCTCCTCCTAGTCCCCATCCCTCATTACCCAACCAACTATCCTCCTCATTCCAGTCCCTTATTACCCAGGAAAATGTCCTCCTCATCCCAGTCCCCTATTACCAATATAACCTCCTTCTAGTCCCCATCCCTCATTACCCAACCAACTATCCTCCTCATCCCAGTCCCTCATTACCAATATAACCTCCTCCTAGTCCCCATCCCTCATTACCGAACCAACTATCCTCCTTATCCCAGTCCCTCTTTACCAATATAACCTCCTCCTAGTCCCCATCCCTCATTACCCAACGAACTTCCCTCCTCATCCCAGACCCTCATTACCAATACAACCTCCTCCTAGTCCTCATCCCTCATTACCCAACCAACTATCCTTCTCATCCCAGTCCCTGTTACCAATATAGCCTCCTCCTAGTCCACATCCCTCATTACCCACCCAACTATCCTCCTTATCCTAGTACATCTTTACCAATATAACCTCCTCCTAGTACCCATCCCTCATTACACAACAAACTTCCCTCCTCATCCCAGTTCCTCATTAACAATATAACCCCCTCCTAGTCCCCATCCCTCATTACCCAACCAACTATACTCCTCATCCCAGTTCCTCATTACCAATATAACCTCCTCCTCATCTCAGTTCCTTATTACCCAGGAAAATGTCCTCCACATCCCAGTCCCCGTTACCAATATAACCTCCTCCTAGTCCCCATCCCCCATTACCCAACCAACTATCCTCCTCATCCCAGTCCCTCATTACCAATATAACCTCCTCCTAGTCCCCATCCCTCATTACCAAAGCAACTACCCTACTCATCCCAGTCCCCTGTTACCAATATAATCTCCTCCTAGTCCCCATCCCTCATTACCCAACCAACTATCCTCCTCAACCCAGTCCATCATTAACAATATAACCTCCTCCTAGTCCCCATCCCTCATTGCCCAACCAACTATCCTCCTCATCCCAATCCCTCATTACCAATATAACTTCCTGCTAGTCCTCATCCCTTATTACACAACCAACTATCCCTCTCATCCCAGTCCCTCATTACCAATATAACCTCCTCCTAGTCCCCATCCCTCATTACCCAACCAACTATTCTCCACATCCCAGTCCATCATTAACAATATAGCCTCCTCCTAGTCCCTATCCCTCATTACCCAACCAACTATCCTCCGCCACCCACTCCATCATTACCAATATAACCTCCTCCTAGTCCCCATCCCTCATTACTCAACCAACTATCCTCCTCATCCCAGTCCATCATTACCAATATAACCTCCTCCTAGTCCCCATCCCTCATTACCCAGCCAACTATCCTCCTCATCTCAGTCCCTCATTACCAATAAAACTTCCTCCTAGCCCTCATCCCTCATTACCCAACCAACTATCCTCCTCATCCCATTCTCTCATTACCAATATAACCTCCTCCTAGTCCCCATCCCTCTTTAACCAACCAACTATCTCCTCATCCAAGTCCCTCATTACCAATATAACCTCCTCCTAGTCCCCATCCCTCATTACCCAACCAACTATCCTCCACATTCCAGTCCATCATTACCAATATAACCTCCTCCTAGTCCCCATCCCTAATTACCCAACCAACTATCCTCCTCATTCCAGTCCCTCATTAACAATATAACCTCCTCCTAGTCCCCATCCCTCATTACCCAGCCAACTATCCTCCTCATCTCAGTCCCTCATTACCAATAAAACTTCCTCCTAGCCCTCATCCCTCATTACCCAACCAACTATCCTCCTCATCCCATTCTCTCATTACGAATATAACCTCCTCCTAGTCCCCATCCCTCTTTAACCAACCAACTATCTCCTCATCCAAGTCCCTCATTACCAATATAACCTCCTCCTAGTCCCCATCCCTCATTACCCAACCAACTATCCTCCACATTCCAGTCCATCATTACCAATATAACCTCCTCCTAGTCCCCATCCCTCATTACCCAACCAACTATCCTCCACATTCCAGTCCATCATTACCAATATAACCTCCTCCTAGTCCCCATCCCTAATTACCCAACCAACTATCCTCCTCATCCCAGTTCCTCATTACCAATATAACCTCCTACTAGTCCCCATCCCTCATTACCCAACCAACTATCGTCCTCATCCCAGTTCCTCATGACCAATATAACCTCCTCCTCATCTCAGTTGCTCATTACCCATAAAAATGTCCTCCTCATCCCAGTACCCTTTACCAATATAACCTCCTCCTAGTCCCCTTCCCTCATTACCCAACCAACTATACTCCTCATCCCAGTCCCTGTTACCAATATAACCTCATCCTAGTCCCCATCCCTCATTACCCAACCAACTATCCTCCGCATCCCAGTCCCTCATTACCAATATAACCTCCTCCTAGTCCCCATCCCTCATTACCCAACAAACTATCCTACTCATCCCAGTCCCTCGTTACCAATATAACCTCCTCCTAGTCCCCATCCCTCATTACCCAACCAACTATCCTCCTCATTCCAGTCCCCCATTTCCAATATAACCTCCTCCTAGTCCCCATCCCTCATTACCCAACCAACTATCCTCCTCATCCCAGTTCCTAATTACCAATATAACCTCCTCCTCATCTCAGTTCCTCATTACCCAGGAAAATGTCCTCCTCATCACAGTTCCGTTACCAATATAACCTCCACCTAGTCCCCATCCCTCATTACCCAACCAACTATCCTCCTCATCCCAGTCCCTGTTACCAATATAACCTCCACCTTGTCCCCATCCCTCATTACCCAACCAACTGTCCACTGCATCCCAGTCCCTCATTACCAATATAACCTCGTCATAGTCCCCATCCCTCATTACCCAACCAACTATCCTCCTCATTCCAGTCCCTCATTACCAATATAACCTCCTCCTAGTCCCCATCCCTAATTACCCAACCAACTATCCTCCTCATCCCAGTCCCTTATTACACAGGAAAATGTCCTCCTCATCCCAGTCCCCTATTACCAATATAACCTCCTTCTAGTCCCCATCCCTCATTACCCAACCAACTATCCTCCTCATCCCAGTCCCTCATTACCAATATAACCTCCTCCTAGTCCCCATCCCTCATTACCGAACCAACTATCCTCCTTATCCCAGTCCCTCTTTACCAATATAACCTCCTCCTAGTCCCCATCCCTCATTACCCAACGAACTTCCCTCCTCATCCCAGTTCCTCATTACCAATATAACCTCCTCCTCATCTCAGTTCCCCATTACCCAGGAAAATGTCCTCCTCATCCCAGTACCCGTTACCAATATATCCTCCTCCTAGCCCGCATCCCTCATTACCCAACCAACCATCCTTCTCATCCCAGTCCCTGTTACCAATATAACCTCCTCCTAGTCCACACCCCTCATTACCCAACCAACTATCCTCCTTATCCTAGTCCCTCTTTACCAATATAACCTCCTCCTAGTACCCATCCCCCATTACACAACAAACTTCCCTCCTCATCCCAGTTCCTCATTACCAATATAACCCCCTCCTAGTCCCCATCCCTCATTACCCAACCAACTATCCTCCTCATCCCAGTCCCTCATTACCAATATATCCTCCTCCTAGTCCCCATCCCTCATTACCCAACCAACTATCCTCCTTATTCCAGTCCCCCATGTCCAATATAACCTCCTACTAGTCCCCATCCCTCATTACCCAACCAACTATCCTCCTCATCCCAGTCCCTGTTACCAATATAACCTCATCCTAGTCCCCATCCCTCATTACCCAACCAACTATCCTCTGCATCCCAGTCCCTCATTACCAATATAACCTCCTCCTAGTCCCCTTCCCTCATTACCCAACCAACTATCCTCCTCTTCCCAGTCCCTCATTACCAATATAACCTCCTCCTAGTCCCCATCCCTCATTACCCAACCAACTATCCTCCTCATTCCAGTCCCCCATTTCCAATATAACCTCCTCCTAGTCCCCATCCCTCATTACCCAACCGCCTATCCTCCTCATCCCAGTCCCTGTTACCAATATAACCTCCTCCTAGTCCCCATCCCTCATTACCCAACCAACTATCCTCCTCATCCCAGTTCCTCATTACCAATATAACCCCCTCCTAGTCCCCATCCCTCATTACCCAACCAACTATCCTCCTCATCCCAGTCCCTCATTACCAATATAACCTCCTCCTAGTCCCCATCCCTCATTACCCAACTAGCTATCCTTCTCATCCCAGTCCCCGTTACCAATATAACCACCTCCTAGTCCCCATTCCTCATTACCCAACCAACTATCCTCCTCATCCCAGTTCCTCATTACCAATATAACCTCTTACTAGTCCCCATCCCTCATTACCCAACCAACTATCGTCCTCATCCCAGTTCCTCATGACCAATATAACCTCCTCCTCATCTCAGTTGCTCATTACCCAGAAAAATGTCCTCCTCATCCCAGTACCTGTTACCAATATAACCTCCTCCTAGTCCCCTTCCCTCATTACCCAACCAACTATACTCCTCATCCCAGTCCCTGTTACCAATATTACCTCATCCTAGTCCCCATCCCTCATTATCAACCAACTATCCTCCGCATCCCAGTCCCTCATTACCAATATAACCTCCTCCTAGTCCCCATCCCTCATTACCCAACGAACTTCCCTCCTCATCCCAGACCCTCATTACCAATACAACCTCCTCCTAGTCCCCATCCCTCATTACCCAACCAACTATCCTTCTCATCCCAGTCCCTGTTACCAATATAGCCTCATCCTAGTCCACATCCCTCATTACCCAACCAACTATCCTCCTTATCCTAGTACCTCTTTACCAATATAACCTCCTCCTAGTACCCATCCCTCATTACACAACAAACGTCCCTCCTCATCCCAGTTCCTCATTACCAATATAACCCCCTCCTAGTCCCCATCCCTCATTACCCAACCAACTATACTCCTCATCGCAGTTCCTCATTACCAATATAATCTCCTCCTCATCTCAGTTCCTTATTACCCAGGAAAATGTCCTCCACATCCCAGTCCCCGTTACCAATATAACCTCCTCCTAGTCCCCATCCCCCATTACCCAACCAACTATCCTCCTCATCCCAGTCCCTCATTACCAATATAACCTCCTCCTAGTCCCCATCCCTCATTACCAAAGCAACTACCCTCCTCATCCCAGTCCCCTGTTACCAATATAATCTCCTCCTAGTCCCCATCCCTCATTACCCAACCAACTATCCTCCTCAACCCAGTCCATCATTAACAATATAACCTCCTCCTAGTCCCCATCCCTCATTGCCCAACCAACTATCCTCCTCATCCCAATCCCTCATTACCAATTTAACTTCCTGCTAGTCCTCATCCCTTATTACACAACCAACTATCCCTCTCATCCCAGTCCCTCATTACCAATATAACCTCCTCCTAGTCCCCATCCCTCATTACCCAACCAACTATTCTCCACATCCCAGTCCATCATTAACAATATAGCCTCCTCCTAGTCCCTATCCCTCATTACCCAACCAACTATCCTCCGCCACCCACTCCATCATTACCAATATAACCTCCTCCTAGTCCCCATCCCTCATTACTCAACCAACTATCCTCCTCATCCCAGTCCATCATTACCAATATAACCTCCTCCTAGTCCCCATCCCTCATTACCCAGCCAACTATCCTCCTCATCTCAGTCCCTCATTACCAATAAAACTTCCTCCTAGTCCCCATCCCTCATTACCCAGCCAACTATCCTCCTCATCTCAGTCCCTCATTACCAATAAAACTTCCTCCTAGTCCTCATCCCTCATTACCCAACCAACTATCCTCCTCATCCCATTCCCTCATTACCAATATAACCTCCTCCTAGTCCCCATCCCTCATTACCCAACCAACTATACTCCTCATCCCAGTTCCTCATTACCAATATAACCTCCTCCTCATCTCAGTTCCTCATTACCCAGGAAAATGTCCTCCACATCCCAGTCCCCGTTACCAATATAACCTCCTCCTAGTCCCCATCCCTCATTACCCAACCAACTATCCTCCTCATCCCAGTCCCTCATTACCAATATAACATCCTCCTAGTCCCCATCCCTCATTACCCAACCAACTACCCTCCTCATCCCAGTCCCCTGTTACCAATATAATCTCCTCCTAGTCCCCATCCCTCATTACCCAACCAACTATCCTCCTCAGCCCAGTCCATCATTAACAATATAACCTCCTCCTAGTCCCCATCCCTCATTACCCAACCAACTATCCTCCTCATCCCAATCCCTCATTACCAATATAACTTCCTGCTAGTCCTCATCCCTTATTACACAACCAACTATCCCTCTCATCCCAGTCCCTCATTACCAATATAACCTCCTCCTAGTCCCCATCCCTCATTACCCAACCAACTATCCTCCACATCCCAGTCCATCATTAACAATATAGCCTCCTCCTAGTCCCTATCCCTCATTACCCAACCAACTATCCTCCGCCACCCACTCCATCATTACCAATATAACCTCCTCCTAGTCCCCATCCCTCATTACTCAACCAACTATCCTCCTCATCCCAGTCCATCATTACCAATATAACCTACTCCTAGTCCCCATCCCTCATTACCCAGCCAACTATCCTCCTCATCTCAGTCCCTCATTACCAATAAAACTTCCTCCTAGCCCTCATCCCTCATTACCCATCCAACTATCCTCCTCATCCCATTCTCTCATTACCAATATAACCTCCTCCTAGTCCCCATCCCTCTTTAACCAACCAACTATCTCCTCATCCAAGTCCCTCATTACCAATATAACCTCCTCCTAGTCCCCATCCCTCATTACCCAACCAACTATCCTCCACATTCCAGTCCATCATTACCAATATAACCTCCTCCTAGTCCCCATCCCTAATTACCCAACCAACTATCCTCCTCATTCCAGTCCCTCATTAACAATATAACCTCCTCCTAGTCCCCATCCCTCATTACCCAACTAGCTATCCTTCTCATCCCAGTCCCCGTTACCAATATAACCACCTCCTAGTCCCCATTCCTCATTACCCAACCAACTATCCTCCTCATCCCAGTTCCTCATTACCAATATAACCTCCTACTAGTCCCCATCCCTCATTACCCAACCAACTATCGTCCTCATCCCAGTTCCTCATGACCAATATAACCTCCTCCTCATCTCAGTTGCTCATTACCCAGACAAATGTCCTCCTCATCCCAGTACCCGTTACCAATATAACCTCCTCCTAGTCCCCTTCCCTCATTACCCAACCAACTATACTCCTCATCCCAGTCCCTGTTACCAATATAACCTCATCCTAGTCCCCATCCCTCATTACCCAACCAACTATCCTCCGCATCCCAGTCCCTCATTACCAATATAACCTCCTCCTAGTCCCCATCCCTCATTACCCAACAAACTATCCTACTCATCCCAGTGCCTCATTACCAATATAACCTCCTCCTAGTCCCCATCCCTCATTACCCAACCAACTATCCTCCTCATTCCAGTCCCCCATTTCCAATATAACCTCCTCCTAGTCCCCATCCCTCATTACCCAACCAACTATCCTCCTCATCCCAGTTCCTAATTACCAATATAACCTCCTCCTCATCTCAGTTCCTCATTACCCAGGAAAATGTCCTCCTCATCACAGTTCCGTTACCAATATAACCTCCACCTAGTCCCCATCCCTCATTACCCAACCAACTATCCTCCTCATCCCAGTCCCTGTTACCAATATAACCTCCACCTAGTCCCCATCCCTCATTACCCAACCAACTGTCCACTGCATCCCAGTCCCTCATTACCAATATAACCTCGTCATAGTCCCCATCCCTCATTACCCAACCAACTATCCTCCTCATCCCAGTCCCTCATTACCAATAGAACACCCTCTTAGTCCCCATCCCTCATTACCCAACCAACTATCCTCCTCATTCCAGTCCCTCATTACCAATATAACCTCCTCCTAGTCCCCATCCCTAATTACCCAACCAACTATCCTCCTCATCCCAGTCCCTTATTACCCAGGAAAATGTCCTCCTCATCCCAGTCCCCTATTACCAATATAACCTCCTTCTAGTCCCCATCCCTCATTACCCAACCAACTATCCTCCTCATCCCAGTCCCTCATTACCAATATAACCTCCTAGTCCCCATCCCTCATTACCGAACCAACTATCCTCCTTATCCCAGTCCCTCTTTACCAATATAACCTCCTCCTAGTCCCCATCCCTCATTACCCAACAAACTTCCCTCCTCATCCCAGTCCCTCATTACCAATACAACCTCCTCCTAGTCCCGATCCCTCATTACCCAACCAACCATCCTTCTCATCCCAGTCCCTGTTACCAATATAACCTCCTCCTAGTCCACACCCCTCATTACCCAACCAACTATCCTCCTTATCCTAGTCCCTCTTTAACAATATAACCTCCTCCTAGTACCCATCCCTCATTACACAACAAACTTCCCTCCTCATCCCAGTTCCTCATTACCAATATAACCCCCTCCTAGTCCCCATCCCTCATTACCCAACCAACTATCCTCCTCATCCCAGTCCCTCATTACCAATATATCATCCTCCTAGTCCCCATCCCTCATTACCCAACCAACTATCCTCCTCATTCCAGTCCCCCATGTCCAATATAACCTCCTACTAGTCCCCATCCCTCATTACCCAACCAACTATCCTCCTCATCCCAGTCGCTGTTACCAATATAACCTCATCCTAGTCCCCATCCCTCATTACCCAACCAACTATCCTCTGCATCCCAGTCCCTCATTACCAATATAACCTCCTCCTAGTCCCCTTCCCTCATTACCCAACCAACTATCCTCCTCTTCCCAGTCCCTCATTACCAATATAACCTCCTTCTAGTCCCCATCCCTCATTACCCAACCAACTATCCTCCTCATTCCAGTCCCCCATTTCCAATATAACCTCCTCCTAGTCCCCATCCCTCATTACCCAACCGTCTATCCTCCTCATCCCAGTCCCTGTTACCAATATAACCTCCTCCTAGTCCCCATCCCTCATTACCCAACCAACTATCCTCCTCATCCCAGTTCCTCTTTACCAATATAACCCCCTCCTAGTCCCCATCCCTCATTACCCAACCAACTATCCTCCTCATCCCAGTCCCTCATTACCAATATAACCTCCTCCTAGTCCCCATCCCTCATTACCCAACCAACTACCCTCCTCATCCCAGTACCCCATTACCAATATAACCTATTCCTAGTCCCTATCCCTCATTACCCAACCAACTATCCTTCTCATCCCAGTCCCTGTTACCAATATAACCTCCTCCTAGTCCCCATCCCTCATTACCCAACCAACTATCCTCCTCATTCCAGTTCCTCATTACCAATATAACCTCCTCCTAGTCCCCATCCCTCATTACCCAACCAACTATCCTCCTCATCCCAGTTCCTAATTACCAATATAACCTCCTCCTCATCTCAGTTCCTCATTACCCAGGAAAATGTGCTCCTCATCACAGTCCCGTTACCAATATAACCTCCTCCTAGTCCCCATCCCTCATTACCCAACCAACTATCCTCCTCATCCCAGTCCCTGTTACCAATATAACCTCCACCTTGTCCCCATTCCTCATTACCCAATATACCCAATACCCTCTGCATCCCAGTCCCTCATTACCAATATAACCTTGTTATAGTCTGCATCCCTCATTACCCAACCAACTATCCTCCTCATCCCAGTCCCTCATTACCAATAGAACACCCTCTTAGTCCCCATCCCTCATTACCCAACCAACTATCCTCCTCATTCCAGTACCTCATTACCAATATAACCTCCTCCTAGTCCCCATCCCTCATTACCCAACCAACTATCCTCCTCATCCCAGTCCCTTATTACCCAGGAAAATGTCCTCCTCATCCCAGTCCCCTATTACCAATATAACCTCCTTCTAGTCCCCATCCCTCATTACCCAACCAACTATCCTCCTCATCCCAGTCCCTCATTACCAATATAACCTCCTCCTATTCCCCATCCCTCATTGCCGAACCAACTATCCTCCTTATCCCAGTCCCTCTTTACCAATATAACCTCATCCTAGTCCCCATCCATCATTACCCAACAAACTTCCCTCCTCATCCCTGTCCCTCATTACCAATACAACCTCCTCCTAGTCCCCATCCCTCATTACCCAACCAACTATCCTTCTCATCCCAGTCCCTGTTACCAATATAACCTCCTTCTAGTCCACATCCCTCATTACCCAACTAACTATACTCCTTATCCTAGTCCCTCTTTACCAATATAACCTCCTCCTAGTACCCATCCCTCATTACACAACGAACTTCCCTCCTCATCCCAGTTCCTCATTACCAAAATAACCTCCTCCTAGTCCCCATCCCTCATTACCCAACCAACTATCCTCCTCATCCCAGTTCCTCATTACCAATATAACCTCCTCCTCATCTCAGTTCCTCATTACCCAGGAAAATGTCCTCCACATCCCAGTCCCCGTTACCAATATAACCTCCTCCTAGTCCCCATCCCTCATTACCCAACCAACTATCCTCCTCATCCCAGTCCCTCATTACCAATATAACCTCCTCCTAATCCCCATCCCTCATTACCCAACCAACTACCCTCCTCATCCCAGTCCCCTGTTACCAATATAATCTCCTCCTAGTCCCCATCCCTCATTACCCAACCAACTATCCTCCTCAACCCAGTCCATCATTAACAATATAACCTCCTCCTAGTCCCCATCCCTCATTGCCGAACCAACTATCCTCCTTATCCCAGTCCCTCTTTACCAATATAACCTCATCCTAGTCCCCATCCATCATTGCCCAACAAACTTCCCTCCTCATCCCTGTCCCTCATTACCAATACAACCTCCTCCTAGTCCCCATCCCTCATTACCCAACCAACTATCCTTCTCATCCCAGTCCCTGTTACCAATATAACCTCCTTCTAGTCCACATCCCTCATTACCCAACTAACTATACTCCTTATCCTAGTCCCTCTTTACCAATATAACCTCCTCCTAGTACCCATCCCTCATTACACAACGAACTTCCCTCCTCATCCCAGTTCCTCATTACCAAAATAACCTCCTCCTAGTCCCCATCCCTCATTACCCAACCAACTATCCTCCTCATCCCAGTTCCTCATTACCAATATAACCTCCTCCTCATCTCAGTTCCTCATTACCCAGGAAAATGTCCTCCACATCCCAGTCCCCGTTACCAATATAACCTCCTCCTAGTCCCCATCCCTCATTACCCAACCAACTATCCTCCTCATCCCAGTCCCTCATTACCAATATAACCTCCTCCTAATCCCCATCCCTCATTACCCAACCAACTACCCTCCTCATCCCAGTCCCCTGTTACCAATATAATCTCCTCCTAGTCCCCATCCCTCATTACCCAACCAACTATCCTCCTCAACCCAGTCCATCATTAACAATATAACCTCCTCCTAGTCCCCATCCCTCATTACCCAACCAACTATCCTCCTCATCCCAATCCCTCATTACCAATATAACTTCCTCCTAGTCCTCATCCCTTATTACCCAACCAACAATCCCTCTCATCCCAGTCCCTCATTACCAATATAACCTCCTCCTAGTCCCCATCCCTCATTACACAACCAACTATCCTCCACATCCCAGTCCATCATTAACAATATAGCCTCCTCCTAGTCCCTATCCCTCATTACCCAACCAACTATCCTCCGCCACCCACTCCATCATTACCAATATAACCTCCTCCTAGTCCCCATCCCTCATTACCGAACCAACTATCCTCCTTATCCCAGTCCCTCTTTACCAATATAACCTCATCCTAGTCCCCATCCATCATTACCCAACAAACTTCCCTCCTCATCCCAGTCCCTCATTACCAATTCAACCTCCTCCTAGTCCCCATCCCTCATTACCCAACCAACTATCCTTCTCATCCCAGTCCCTGTTACCAATATAACCTCCTTCTAGTCCACATCCCTCATTACCCAACTAACTATCCTCCTTATCCTAGTCCCTCTTTACCAATATAACCTCCTCCTAATACCCATCCCTCATTACACAACGAACTATCCTCCTCATCCCAGTTCCTCATTACCAATATAACCTCCTCCTCATCTCAGTTCCTCATTACCCAGGAAAATGTCCTGCACATCCCAGTCCCCGTTACCAATATAACCTCCTCCTAGTCCCCATCCCTCATTACCCAACCAACTATTCTCCTCATCCCAGTCCCTCATTACCAATATAACCTCCTCCTAATCCCCATCCCTCATTACCCAACCAACTACCCTCCTCATCCCAGTCCCCTGTTACCAATATAATCTCCTCCTAGTCCCCATCCCTCATTACCCAACAAACTATCCTCCTCAACCCAGTCCATCATTAACAATATAACCTCCTCCTAGTCCCCATCCCTCAGTACCCAACCAACTATCCTCCTCATCCCAATCCCTCATTACCAATATAACTTCCTCCTAGTCCTCATCCCTTATTACCCAACCAACAATCCCTCTCATCCCAGTCCCTCATTACCAATATAACCTCCTCCTAGTCCCCATCCCTCATTACCCAACCAACTATCCTCCACATCCCAGTCCATCATTAACAATATAGCCTCCTCCTAGGCCCTATCCCTCATTACCCAACCAACTATCCTCCGCCACCCACTCCATCATTACCAATATAACCTCCTCTTAGTCCCCGTCCCTCATTACTCAACCAACTATCCTCCTCATCCCAGTCCATCATTACCAATATAACCTCCTCCTAGTCCCCATCCCTCATTACCCAGCCAACTATCCTCCTCATCTCAGTTCCTCATTACCAATAAAACTTCCTCCTAGTCCTCATCCCACATTACCCAACCAACTATCCTCCTCATCCCATTCCCTCATTACCAATATAACCTCCTCCTAGTCCCCATCCCTCTTTAACTAACCAACTATCTCCTCATCCAAGTCCCTCATTACCAATATAACCTCCTGCTAGTCCCCATCCCTCATTACCCAACCAACTATCCTCCACATTCCAGTCCATCATTACCAATATAACCTCCTCCTAGTCCCCATCCCTAATTACCCAACCAACTATCCTCCTCATTCCAGTCCCTCATTAACCATATAACCTCCTCCTAGTCCCCATCCCTCATTACCCAACTAGCTATCCTTCTCATCCCAGTCCCGTTACCAATATAACCACCTCCTAGTCCCCATCCATCATTACCCAACCAACTATCCTCCTCATCCCAGTTCCTCATTACCAATATAACCTCCTACTAGTCCCCACCCCTCATAACCCAACCAACTATCCTCCTCATCCCAGTTCCTCGTTACCAATATAACCTCCTCCTCATCTCAGTTCCTCATTACCCAGAAAAATGTCCTCCTCATCCCAGTACCCGTTACCAATATAACCTCCTCCTAGTCCCCTTCCCTCATTACCCAACCAACTATCCTCCTCATCCCAGTCCCTGTTACCAATATAACCTCATCCTAGTCCCCATCCCTCATTACCCAACCAACTATCCTCCGCATCCCAGTCCCTCATTACCAATATAACCTTCTCCTAGTCCCCATCCCTCATTACCGAACCAACTATCCTCCTTATCCCAGTCCCTCTTTACCAATATAACCTCCTCCTAGTCACCATCCCTCATTACCCAACGAACTTCCCTCCTCATCCCAGTCCCTCATTACCAATACAACCTCCGCCTAGTCCCCATCCCTCATTACCCAACCAACTATCCTTCTCATCCCAGTCCCTGTTACCAATATAACCTCCTCCTAGTCCACATCCCTCAATACCCAACCAACTATCCTCCTTATCCTAGTCCCTCTTTACCAATATAACCTCCTCCTAGTACCCATCCCTCATTACCCAACGAACTTCCTTCCTCATCCCAGTTCCTCATTACCAATATAACCCCCTCCTAGTCCCCATCCCTCATTACCCAACCAACTATCCTCCTCATCCCTGTTCCTCATTACCAATATAACCTCCTCCTCATCTCAGTTCCTCATTACCCAGGAAAATGTCCTCCACTTCCCAGTCCCCGTTACCAATATAACCTCCTCCTAGCCCGCATCCCTCATTACCCAACCAACTATCCTCCTCATCCCAGTCCCTGTTACCAATATAACCTCCTCCTATTCCCCATCCCTCATTACCCAACCAACTATCCTCCTCCTCCCAGTCCCTCATTACCAATATAACCTCCTCCTAGTCCCCATCCCTCATTACCCAACCAACTATCCTCCTCATCCCAGTCCCTCATTACCAATATAACCTCCTCCTAGTCCCCATCCCTCATTACCCAACTAACTATCCTCCTCATCCCAGTCCCTAATTACCAATATAACCTCCTCCTAATCCCCATCCCTCATTACCCAACCAACTACCCTCCTCATCCCAGTCCCCCGTTACCAATATAATCTCCTCCTAGTCCCCATCCCTCATTACCCAACCAACTATCCTCCTCATCCCAGTCCCTTATTAACCAGGAAAAAGTCCTCCTCATCCCAGTCCCCTATTACCAATATAACCTCCTTCTAGTCCCCATCCCTCATTACCCAGCCAACTATCCACCTCATCCCAGTCCCTCATTACCAATATAACATCCTCCTAGTCCCCATCCCTCATTACCGAACCAACTATCCTCCTTATCCCAGTCCCTCTTTACCAATACAACCTCCTCCTAGTCCCCATCCCTCATTACCCAACCAACTATCCTTCTCATCCCAGTCCCTGTTACCAATACAACCTCCTCCTAGTCCCCATCCCTCATTACCCAACCAACTATCCTTCTCATCCCAGTCCCTGTTACCAATATAACCTCCTTCTAGTCCACATTCCTCATTACCCAACTAACTATCCTCCTTATCCTAGTCTCTCTTTACCAATATAACCTCCTCCTAGTACCCATCCCTCACTACACAACAAACTTCCCTCCTCATCCCAGTTCCTCATTACCAAAATAACCTCCTCCTAGTCCCCATCCCTCATTACCCAACCAACTATCCTCCTCATCCCAGTTCCTCATTACCAATATAACCTCCTCCTCATCTCAGTTCCTCATTACCCAGGAAAATGTCCTCCACATCCCAGTCCCCGTTACCAATATAACCTCCTCCTAGTCCCCATCCCTCATTACCCAACCAACTATCCTCCTCATCCCAGTCCCTCATTACCAATATAACCTCCTCCTAATCCCCATCCCTCATTACCCAACCAACTACCCTCCTCATCCCAGTCCCCTGTTACCAATATAATCTCCTCCTAGTCCCCATCCCTCATTACCCAACCAACTATCCTCCTCAACCCAGTCCATCATTAACAATATAACCTCCTCCTAGTCCCCATCCCTCATTACCCAACCAACTATCCTCCTCATCCCAATCCCTCATTACCAATATAACTTCCTCCTAGTCCTCATCGCTTATTACCCAACCAACAATCCCTCTCATCCCAGTCCCTCATTACCAATATAACCTCCTCCTAGTCCCCATCCCTCATTACCCAACCAACTATCCTCCACATCCCAGTCCATCATTAACAATATAGCCTCCTCCTAGTCCCTATCCCTCATTACCCAACCAACTAGCCTCCGCCACCCACTCCATCATTACCAATATAACCTCCTCCTAGTCCCCATCCCTCATTACCGAACCAACTATCCTCCTTATCCCAGTCCCTCTTTACCAATATAACCTCATCCTAGTCCCCATCCATCATTACCCAACAAACTTCCCTCCTCATCCCAGTCCCTCATTACCAATACAACCTCCTCCTAGTCCCCATCCCTCATTACCCAACCAACTATCCTTCTCATCCCAGTCCCTGTTACCAATATAACCTCCTTCTAGTCCACATCCCTCATTACCCAACTAACTATCTTCCTTATCCTAGTCCCTCTTTACCAATATAACCTCCTCCTAGTACCCATCCCTCATTACACAACAAACTTCCCTCCTCATCCCAGTTCCTCATTACCAAAATAACCACCTCCTAGTCCCCATCCCTCATTACCCAACCAACTATCCTCCTCATCCCAGTTCCTCATTACCAATATAACCTCCTCCTCATCTCAGTTCCTCTTTACCCAGGAAAATGTCCTCCACATCCCAGTCCCCGTTACCAATATAACCTCCTCCTAGTCCCCATCCCTCATTACCCAACCAACTATCCTCCTCATCCCAGTCCCTCATTACCAATATATCCTCCTCCTAATCCCCATCCCTCATTACCCAACCAACTACCCTCCTCATCCCAGTCCCCTGTTACCAATATAATATCCTCCTAGTCCCCATCCCTCATTACCCAACCAACTATCCTCCTCAACCCAGTCCATCATTAACAATATAACCTCCTCCTAGTCCCCATCCCTCATTACCCATCCAACTATCCTCCTCATCCCAATCCCTCATTACCAATATAACTTCCTCCTAGTCCTCATCCCTTATTACCCAACCAACAATCCCTCTCATCCCAGTCCCTCATTACCAATATAACCTCCTCCTAGTCCCCATCCCTCATTACCCAACCAACTATCCTCCACATCCCAGTCCATCATTAACAATATAGCCTCCTCCTAGTCCCTATCCCTCATTACCCAACCAACTATCCTCCGCCACCCACTCCATCATTACCAATATAATCTCCTCTTAGTCCCCGTCCCTCATTACTCAACCAACTATCCTCCTCATCCCAGTCCATCATTACCAATATAACCTCCTCCTAGTCCCCATCCCTCATTACCCAGCCAACTATCCTCCTCATCTCAGTTCCTCATTACCAATAAAACTTCCTCCTAGTCCTCATCCCACATTACCCAACCAACTATCCTCCTCATCCCATTCCCTCATTACCAATATAACCTCCTCCTAGTCCCCATCCCTCTTTAACCAACCAACTATCTCCTCATCCAAGTCCCTCATTACCAATATAACCTCCTGCTAGTCCCCATCCCTCATTACCCAACCAACTATCCTCCACATTCCAGTCCATCATTACCAATATAACCTCCTCCTAGTCCCCATCCCTAATTACCCAACCAACTATCCTCCTCATTCCAGTCCCTCATTAACCATATAACCTCCTCCTAGTCCCCATCCCTCATTACCCAACTAGCTATCCTTCTCATCCCAGTCCCGTTACCAATATAACCACCTCCTAGTCCCCTTCCATCATTACCCAACCAACTATCCTCCTCATCCCAGTTCCTCATTACCAATATAACCTCCTACTAGTCCCCATCCCTCATAACCCAACCAACTATCCTCCTCATCCCAGTTCCTCATTACCAATATAACCCCCTCCTAGTCCCCATCCCTCATTACCCAACCAACTATCCTCCTCATCCCAGTCCCTCATTACCAATATAACCTCCTCCTAGTCCCCATCCCTCATTACCCAACTAGCTATCCTTCTCATCCCAGTCCCCGTTACCAATATAACCACCTCCTAGTCCCCATTCCTCATTACCCAACCAACTATCCTCCTCATCCCAGTTCCTCATTACCAATATAACCTCTTACTAGTCCCCATCCCTCATTACCCAACCAACTATCGTCCTCATCCCAGTTCCTCATGACCAATATAACCTCCTCCTCATCTCAGTTGCTCATTACCCAGAAAAATGTCCTCCTCATCCCAGTACCTGTTACCAATATAACCTCCTCCTAGTCCCCTTCCCTCATTACCCAACCAACTATACTCCTCATCCCAGTCCCTGTTACCAATATAACCTCATCCTAGTCCCCATCCCTCATTATCAACCAACTATCCTCCGCATCCCAGTCCCTCATTACCAATATAACCTCCTCCTAGTCCCCATCCCTCATTACCCAACGAACTTCCCTCCTCATCCCAGACCCTCATTACCAATACAACCTCCTCCTAGTCCCCATCCCTCATTACCCAACCAACTATCCTTCTCATCCCAGTCCCTGTTACCAATATAGCCTCATCCTAGTCCACATCCCTCATTACCCAACCAACTATCCTCCTTATCCTAGTACCTCTTTACCAATATAACCTCCTCCTAGTACCCATCCCTCATTACACAACAAACTTCCCTCCTCATCCCAGTTCCTCATTACCAATATAACCCCCTCCTAGTCCCCATCCCTCATTACCCAACCAACTATACTCCTCATCGCAGTTCCTCATTACCAATATAATCTCCTCCTCATCTCAGTTCCTTATTACCCAGGAAAATGTCCTCCACATCCCAGTCCCCGTTACCAATATAACCTCCTCCTAGTCCCCATCCCCCATTACCCAACCAACTATCCTCCTCATCCCAGTCCCTCATTACCAATATAACCTCCTCCTAGTCCCCATCCCTCATTACCAAAGCAACTACCCTCCTCATCCCAGTCCCCTGTTACCAATATAATCTCCTCCTAGTCCCCATCCCTCATTACCCAACCAACTATCCTCCTCAACCCAGTCCAGCATTAACAATATAACCTCCTCCTAGTCCCCATCCCTCATTGCCCAACCAACTATCCTCCTCATCCCAATCCCTCATTACCAATATAACTTCCTGCTAGTCCTTATCCCTTATTACACAACCAACTATCCCTCTCATCCCAGTCCCTCATTACCAATATAACCTCCTCCTAGTCCCCATCCCTCATTACCCAACCAACTATTCTCCACATCCCAGTCCATCATTAACAATATAGCCTCCTCCTAGTCCCTATCCCTCATTACCCAACCAACTATCCTCCGCCACCCACTCCATCATTACCAATATAACCTCCTCCTAGTCCCCATCCCTCATTACTCAACCAACTATCCTCCACATCCCAGTCCATCATTACCAATATAACCTCCTCCTAGTCCCCATCCCTCATTACCCAGCCAACTATCCTCCTCATCTCAGTCCCTCATTACCAATAAAACTTCCTCCTAGTCCCCATCCCTCATTACCCAGCCAACTATCCTCCTCATCTCAGTCCCTCATTACCAATAAAACTTCCTCCTAGTCCTCATCCCTCATTACCCAACCAACTATCCTCCTCATCCCATTCCCTCATTACCAATATAACCTCTTCCTAGTCCCCATCCCTCATTACCCAACCAACTATACTCCTCATCCCAGTTCCTCATTACCAATATAACCTCCTCCTCATCTCAGTTCCTCATTACCCAGGAAAATGTCCTCCACATCCCAGTCCCCGTTACCAATATAACCTCCTCCTAGTCCCCATCCCTCATTACCCAACCAACTATCCTCCTCATCCCAGTCCCTCATTACCAATATAACCTCCTCCTAGTCCCCATCCCTCATTACCCAAACAACTACCCTCCTCATCCCAGTCCCCTGTTACCAAAAAAATCTCCTCCTAGTCCCCATCCCTCATTACCCAACCAACTATCCTCCTCAGCCCAGTCCATCATTAACAATATAACCTCCTCCTAGTCCCCATCCCTCATTACCCAACCAACTATCCTCCTCATCCCAATCCCTCATTACCAATATAACTTCCTGCTAGTCCTCATCCCTTATTACACAACCAACTATCCCTCTCATCCCAGTCCCTCATTACCAATATAACCTCCTCCTAGTCCCCATCCCTCATTACCCAACCAACTATCCTCCACATCCCAGTCCATCATTAACAATATAGCCTCCTCCTAGTCCCTATCCCTCATTACCCAACCAACTATCCTCCGCCACCCACTCCATCATTACCAATATAACCTCCTCCTAGTCCCCATCCCTCATTACTCAACCAACTATCCTCCTCATCCCAGTCCATCATTACCAATATAACCTACTCCTAGTCCCCATCCCTCATTACCCAGCCAACTATCCTCCTCATCTCAGTCCCTCATTACCAATAAAACTTCCTCCTAGCCCTCATCCCTCATTACCCAACCAACTATCCTCCTCATCCCATTCTCTCATTACCAATATAACCTCCTCCTAGTCCCCATCCCTCTTTAACCAACCAACTATCTCCTCATCCAAGTCCCTCATTAACAATATAACCTCCTCCTAGTCCCCATCCCTCATTACCCAACCAACTATCCTCCACATTCCAGTCCATCATTACCAATATAACCTCCTCCTAGTCCCCATCCCTAATTACCCAACCAACTATCCTCCTCATTCCAGTCCCTCATTAACAATATAACCTCCTCCTAGTCCCCATCCCTCATTACCCAACTAGCTATCCTTCTCATCCCAGTCCCCGTTACCAATATAACCACCTCCTAGTCCCCATTCCTCATTACCCAACCAACTATCCTCCTCATCCCAGTTCCTCATTACCAATATAACCTCCTACTAGTCCCCATCCCTCATTACCCAACCAACTATCGTCCTCATCCCAGTTCCTCATGACCAATATAACCTCCTCCTCATCTCAGTTGCTCATTACCCAGACAAATGTCCTCCTCATCCCAGTACCCGTTACCAATATAACCTCCTCCTAGTCCCCTTCCCTCATTACCCAACCAACTATACTCCTCATCCCAGTCCCTGTTACCAATATAACCTCATCCTAGTCCCCATCCCTCATTACCCAACCAACTATCCTCCGCATCCCAGTCCCTCATTACCAATATAACCTCCTCCTAGTCCCCATCCCTCATTACCCAACAAACTATCCTACTCATCCCAGTGCCTCATTACCAATATAACCTCCTCCTAGTCCCCATCCCTCATTACCCAACCAACTATCCTCCTCATTCCAGTCCCCCATTTCCAATATAACCTCCTCCTAGTCCCCATCCCTCATTACCCAACCAACTATCCTCCTCATCCCAGTTCCTAATTACCAATATAACCTCCTCCTCATCTCAGTTCCTCATTACCCAGGAAAATGTCCTCCTCATCACAGTTCCGTTACCAATATAACCTCCACCTAGTCCCCATCCCTCATTACCCAACCAACTATCCTCCTCATCCCAGTCCCTGTTACCAATATAACCTCCACCTAGTCCCCATCCCTCATTACCCAACCAACTGTCCACTGCATCCCAGTCCCTCATTACCAATATAACCTCGTCATAGTCCCCATCCCTCATTACCCAACCAACTATCCTCCTCATCCCAGTCCCTCATTACCAATAGAACACCCTCTTAGTCCCCATCCCTCATTACCCAACCAACTATCCTCCTCATTCCAGTCCCTCATTACCAATATAACCTCCTCCTAGTCCCCATCCCTAATTACCCAACCAACTATCCTCCTCATCCCAGTCCCTTATTACCCAGGAAAATGTCCTCCTCATCCCAGTCCCCTATTACCAATATAACCTCCTTCTAGTCCCCATCCCTCATTACCCAACCAACTATCCTCCTCATCCCAGTCCCTCATTACCAATATAACCTCCTAGTCCCCATCCCTCATTACCGAACCAACTATCCTCCTTATCCCAGTCCCTCTTTACCAATATAACCTCCTCCTAGTCCCCATCCCTCATTACCCAACAAACTTCCCTCCTCATCCCAGTCCCTCATTACCAATACAACCTCCTCCTAGTCCCGATCCCTCATTACCCAACCAACCATCCTTCTCATCCCAGTCCCTGTTACCAATATAACCTCCTCCTAGTCCACACCCCTCATTACCCAACCAACTATCCTCCTTATCCTAGTCCCTCTTTAACAATATAACCTCCTCCTAGTACCCATCCCTCATTACACAACAAACTTCCCTCCTCATCCCAGTTCCTCATTACCAATATAACCCCCTCCTAGTCCCCATCCCTCATTACCCAACCAACTATCCTCCTCATCCCAGTCCCTCATTACCAATATATCATCCTCCTAGTCCCCATCCCTCATTACCCAACCAACTATCCTCCTCATTCCAGTCCCCCATGTCCAATATAACCTCCTACTAGTCCCCATCCCTCATTACCCAACCAACTATCCTCCTCATCCCAGTCGCTGTTACCAATATAACCTCATCCTAGTCCCCATCCCTCATTACCCAACCAACTATCCTCTGCATCCCAGTCCCTCATTACCAATATAACCTCCTCCTAGTCCCCTTCCCTCATTACCCAACCAACTATCCTCCTCTTCCCAGTCCCTCATTACCAATATAACCTCCTTCTAGTCCCCATCCCTCATTACCCAACCAACTATCCTCCTCATTCCAGTCCCCCATTTCCAATATAACCTCCTCCTAGTCCCCATCCCTCATTACCCAACCGTCTATCCTCCTCATCCCAGTCCCTGTTACCAATATAACCTCCTCCTAGTCCCCATCCCTCATTACCCAACCAACTATCCTCCTCATCCCAGTTCCTCTTTACCAATATAACCCCCTCCTAGTCCCCATCCCTCATTACCCAACCAACTATCCTCCTCATCCCAGTCCCTCATTACCAATATAACCTCCTCCTAGTCCCCATCCCTCATTACCCAACCAACTACCCTCCTCATCCCAGTACCCCATTACCAATATAACCTATTCCTAGTCCCTATCCCTCATTACCCAACCAACTATCCTTCTCATCCCAGTCCCTGTTACCAATATAACCTCCTCCTAGTCCCCATCCCTCATTACCCAACCAACTATCCTCCTCATTCCAGTTCCTCATTACCAATATAACCTCCTCCTAGTCCCCATCCCTCATTACCCAACCAACTATCCTCCTCATCCCAGTTCCTAATTACCAATATAACCTCCTCCTCATCTCAGTTCCTCATTACCCAGGAAAATGTGCTCCTCATCACAGTCCCGTTACCAATATAACCTCCTCCTAGTCCCCATCCCTCATTACCCAACCAACTATCCTCCTCATCCCAGTCCCTGTTACCAATATAACCTCCACCTTGTCCCCATTCCTCATTACCCAATATACCCAATACCCTCTGCATCCCAGTCCCTCATTACCAATATAACCTTGTTATAGTCTGCATCCCTCATTACCCAACCAACTATCCTCCTCATCCCAGTCCCTCATTACCAATAGAACACCCTCTTAGTCCCCATCCCTCATTACCCAACCAACTATCCTCCTCATTCCAGTACCTCATTACCAATATAACCTCCTCCTAGTCCCCATCCCTCATTACCCAACCAACTATCCTCCTCATCCCAGTCCCTTATTACCCAGGAAAATGTCCTCCTCATCCCAGTCCCCTATTACCAATATAACCTCCTTCTAGTCCCCATCCCTCATTACCCAACCAACTATCCTCCTCATCCCAGTCCCTCATTACCAATATAACCTCCTCCTATTCCCCATCCCTCATTGCCGAACCAACTATCCTCCTTATCCCAGTCCCTCTTTACCAATATAACCTCATCCTAGTCCCCATCCATCATTACCCAACAAACTTCCCTCCTCATCCCTGTCCCTCATTACCAATACAACCTCCTCCTAGTCCCCATCCCTCATTACCCAACCAACTATCCTTCTCATCCCAGTCCCTGTTACCAATATAACCTCCTTCTAGTCCACATCCCTCATTACCCAACTAACTATACTCCTTATCCTAGTCCCTCTTTACCAATATAACCTCCTCCTAGTACCCATCCCTCATTACACAACGAACTTCCCTCCTCATCCCAGTTCCTCATTACCAAAATAACCTCCTCCTAGTCCCCATCCCTCATTACCCAACCAACTATCCTCCTCATCCCAGTTCCTCATTACCAATATAACCTCCTCCTCATCTCAGTTCCTCATTACCCAGGAAAATGTCCTCCACATCCCAGTCCCCGTTACCAATATAACCTCCTCCTAGTCCCCATCCCTCATTACCCAACCAACTATCCTCCTCATCCCAGTCCCTCATTACCAATATAACCTCCTCCTAATCCCCATCCCTCATTACCCAACCAACTACCCTCCTCATCCCAGTCCCCTGTTACCAATATAATCTCCTCCTAGTCCCCATCCCTCATTACCCAACCAACTATCCTCCTCAACCCAGTCCATCATTAACAATATAACCTCCTCCTAGTCCCCATCCCTCATTGCCGAACCAACTATCCTCCTTATCCCAGTCCCTCTTTACCAATATAACCTCATCCTAGTCCCCATCCATCATTACCCAACAAACTTCCCTCCTCATCCCTGTCCCTCATTACCAATACAACCTCCTCCTAGTCCCCATCCCTCATTACCCAACCAACTATCCTTCTCATCCCAGTCCCTGTTACCAATATAACCTCCTTCTAGTCCACATCCCTCATTACCCAACTAACTATACTCCTTATCCTAGTCCCTCTTTACCAATATAACCTCCTCCTAGTACCCATCCCTCATTACACAACGAACTTCCCTCCTCATCCCAGTTCCTCATTACCAAAATAACCTCCTCCTAGTCCCCATCCCTCATTACCCAACCAACTATCCTCCTCATCCCAGTTCCTCATTACCAATATAACCTCCTCCTCATCTCAGTTCCTCATTACCCAGGAAAATGTCCTCCACATCCCAGTCCCCGTTACCAATATAACCTCCTCCTAGTCCCCATCCCTCATTACCCAACCAACTATCCTCCTCATCCCAGTCCCTCATTACCAATATAACCTCCTCCTAATCCCCATCCCTCATTACCCAACCAACTACCCTCCTCATCCCAGTCCCCTGTTACCAATATAATCTCCTCCTAGTCCCCATCCCTCATTACCCAACCAACTATCCTCCTCAACCCAGTCCATCATTAACAATATAACCTCCTCCTAGTCCCCATCCCTCATTACCCAACCAACTATCCTCCTCATCCCAATCCCTCATTACCAATATAACTTCCTCCTAGTCCTCATCCCTTATTACCCAACCAACAATCCCTCTCATCCCAGTCCCTCATTACCAATATAACCTCCTCCTAGTCCCCATCCCTCATTACACAACCAACTATCCTCCACATCCCAGTCCATCATTAACAATATAGCCTCCTCCTAGTCCCTATCCCTCATTACCCAACCAACTATCCTCCGCCACCCACTCCATCATTACCAATATAACCTCCTCCTAGTCCCCATCCCTCATTACCGAACCAACTATCCTCCTTATCCCAGTCCCTCTTTACCAATATAACCTCATCCTAGTCCCCATCCATCATTACCCAACAAACTTCCCTCCTCATCCCAGTCCCTCATTACCAATTCAACCTCCTCCTAGTCCCCATCCCTCATTACCCAACCAACTATCCTTCTCATCCCAGTCCCTGTTACCAATATAACCTCCTTCTAGTCCACATCCCTCATTACCCAACTAACTATCCTCCTTATCCTAGTCCCTCTTTACCAATATAACCTCCTCCTAATACCCATCCCTCATTACACAACGAACTATCCTCCTCATCCCAGTTCCTCATTACCAATATAACCTCCTCCTCATCTCAGTTCCTCATTACCCAGGAAAATGTCCTGCACATCCCAGTCCCCGTTACCAATATAACCTCCTCCTAGTCCCCATCCCTCATTACCCAACCAACTATTCTCCTCATCCCAGTCCCTCATTACCAATATAACCTCCTCCTAATCCCCATCCCTCATTACCCAACCAACTACCCTCCTCATCCCAGTCCCCTGTTACCAATATAATCTCCTCCTAGTCCCCATCCCTCATTACCCAACAAACTATCCTCCTCAACCCAGTCCATCATTAACAATATAACCTCCTCCTAGTCCCCATCCCTCAGTACCCAACCAACTATCCTCCTCATCCCAATCCCTCATTACCAATATAACTTCCTCCTAGTCCTCATCCCTTATTACCCAACCAACAATCCCTCTCATCCCAGTCCCTCATTACCAATATAACCTCCTCCTAGTCCCCATCCCTCATTACCCAACCAACTATCCTCCACATCCCAGTCCATCATTAACAATATAGCCTCCTCCTAGGCCCTATCCCTCATTACCCAACCAACTATCCTCCGCCACCCACTCCATCATTACCAATATAACCTCCTCTTAGTCCCCGTCCCTCATTACTCAACCAACTATCCTCCTCATCCCAGTCCATCATTACCAATATAACCTCCTCCTAGTCCCCATCCCTCATTACCCAGCCAACTATCCTCCTCATCTCAGTTCCTCATTACCAATAAAACTTCCTCCTAGTCCTCATCCCACATTACCCAACCAACTATCCTCCTCATCCCATTCCCTCATTACCAATATAACCTCCTCCTAGTCCCCATCCCTCTTTAACTAACCAACTATCTCCTCATCCAAGTCCCTCATTACCAATATAACCTCCTGCTAGTCCCCATCCCTCATTACCCAACCAACTATCCTCCACATTCCAGTCCATCATTACCAATATAACCTCCTCCTAGTCCCCATCCCTAATTACCCAACCAACTATCCTCCTCATTCCAGTCCCTCATTAACCATATAACCTCCTCCTAGTCCCCATCCCTCATTACCCAACTAGCTATCCTTCTCATCCCAGTCCCGTTACCAATATAACCACCTCCTAGTCCCCATCCATCATTACCCAACCAACTATCCTCCTCATCCCAGTTCCTCATTACCAATATAACCTCCTACTAGTCCCCACCCCTCATAACCCAACCAACTATCCTCCTCATCCCAGTTCCTCGTTACCAATATAACCTCCTCCTCATCTCAGTTCCTCATTACCCAGAAAAATGTCCTCCTCATCCCAGTACCCGTTACCAATATAACCTCCTCCTAGTCCCCTTCCCTCATTACCCAACCAACTATCCTCCTCATCCCAGTCCCTGTTACCAATATAACCTCATCCTAGTCCCCATCCCTCATTACCCAACCAACTATCCTCCACATCCCAGTCCCTCATTACCAATATAACCTTCTCCTAGTCCCCATCCCTCATTACCGAACCAACTATCCTCCTTATCCCAGTCCCTCTTTACCAATATAACCTCCTCCTAGTCACCATCCCTCATTACCCAACGAACTTCCCTCCTCATCCCAGTCCCTCATTACCAATACAACCTCCGCCTAGTCCCCATCCCTCATTACCCAACCAACTATCCTTCTCATCCCAGTCCCTGTTACCAATATAACCTCCTCCTAGTCCACATCCCTCAATACCCAACCAACTATCCTCCTTATCCTAGTCCCTCTTTACCAATATAACCTCCTCCTAGTACCCATCCCTCATTACCCAACGAACTTCCTTCCTCATCCCAGTTCCTCATTACCAATATAACCCCCTCCTAGTCCCCATCCCTCATTACCCAACCAACTATCCTCCTCATCCCAGTTCCTCATTACCAATATAACCTCCTCCTCATCTCAGTTCCTCATTACCCAGGAAAATGTCCTCCACTTCCCAGTCCCCGTTACCAATATAACCTCCTCCTAGCCCGCATCCCTCATTACCCAACCAACTATCCTCCTCATCCCAGTCCCTGTTACCAATATAACCTCCTCCTATTCCCCATCCCTCATTACCCAACCAACTATCCTCCTCCTCCCAGTCCCTCATTACCAATATAACCTCCTCCTAGTCCCCATCCCTCATTACCCAACCAACTATCCTCCTCATCCCAGTCCCTCATTACCAATATAACCTCCTCCTAGTCCCCATCCCTCATTACCCAACTAACTATCCTCCTCATCCCAGTCCCTAATTACCAATATAACCTCCTCCTAATCCCCATCCCTCATTACCCAACCAACTACCCTCCTCATCCCAGTCCCCCGTTACCAATATAATCTCCTCCTAGTCCCCATCCCTCATTACCCAACCAACTATCCTCCTCATCCCAGTCCCTTATTAACCAGGAAAAAGTCCTCCTCATCCCAGTCCCCTATTACCAATATAACCTCCTTCTAGTCCCCATCCCTCATTACCCAGCCAACTATCCACCTCATCCCAGTCCCTCATTACCAATATAACATCCTCCTAGTCCCCATCCCTCATTACCGAACCAACTATCCTCCTTATCCCAGTCCCTCTTTACCAATACAACCTCCTCCTAGTCCCCATCCCTCATTACCCAACCAACTATCCTTCTCATCCCAGTCCCTGTTACCAATATAACCTCCTCCTAGTCCACATCCCTCATTACCAAACCAACTATCCTCCTCATCCCAGTCCATGTTACCAATATAACCTCCCCCTAGTCCCCATCCCTCATTACCCAACCAACTATGCTCCTCCTCCCAGTCCCTCATTACCAACATAACCTCCTCCTTGTCCCCATCCCTCATTACCCAACCAACTATCCTCCTCATCCCAGTCCCTCATTACCAATATAACCTCCTCCTAGTCCCCATCCCTCATTACCGAACCAACTATCCTCCTTATCCCAGTCCCTCTTTACCAATATAACCTCATCCTAGTCCCCATCCATCATTACCCAACAAACTTCCCTCCTCATCCCTGTCCCTCATTACCAATACAACCTCCTCCTAGTCCCCATCCCTCATTACCCAACCAACTATCCTTCTCATCCCAGTCCCTGTTACCAATATAACCTCCTTCTAGTCCACATTCCTCATTACCCAACTAACTATCCTCCTTATCCTAGTCCCTCTTTACCAATATAACCTCCTCCTAGTACCCATCCCTCATTACACAACAAACTTCCCTCCTCATCCCAGTTCCTCATTACCAAAATAACCTCCTCCTAGTCCCCATCCCTCATTACCCAACCAACTATCCTCCTCATCCCAGTTCCTCATTACCAATATAACCTCCTCCTCATCTCAGTTCCTCATTACCCAGGAAAATGTCCTCCACATCCCAGTCCCCGTTACCAATATAACCTCCTCCTAGTCCCCATCCCTCATTACCCAACCAACTATCCTCCTCATCCCAGTCCCTCATTACCAATATAACCTCCTCCTAATCCCCATCCCTCATTACCCAACCAACTACCCTCCTCATCCCAGTCCCCTGTTACCAATATAATCTCCTCCTAGTCCCCATCCCTCATTACCCAACCAACTATCCTCCTCAACCCAGTCCATCATTAACAATATAACCTCCTCCTAGTCCCCATCCCTCATTACCCAACCAACTATCCTCCTCATCCCAATCCCTCATTACCAATATAACTTCCTCCTAGTCCTCATCGCTTATTACCCAACCAACAATCCCTCTCATCCCAGTCCCTCATTACCAATATAACCTCCTCCTAGTCCCCATCCCTCATTACCCAACCAACTATCCTCCACATCCCAGTCCATCATTAACAATATAGCCTCCTCCTAGTCCCTATCCCTCATTACCCAACCAACTAGCCTCCGCCACCCACTCCATCATTACCAATATAACCTCCTCCTAGTCCCCATCCCTCATTACCGAACCAACTATCCTCCTTATCCCAGTCCCTCTTTACCAATATAACCCCATCCTAGTCCCCATCCATCATTACCCAACAAACTTCCCTCCTCATCCCAGTCCCTCATTACCAATAGAACCTCCTCCTAGTCCCCATCCCTCATTACCCAACCAACTATCCTTCTCATCCCAGTCCCTGTTACCAATATAACCTCCTTCTAGTCCACATCCCTCATTACCCAACTAACTATCTTCCTTATCCTAGTCCCTCTTTACCAATATAACCTCCTCCTAGTACCCATCCCTCATTACACAACAAACTTCCCTCCTCATCCCAGTTCCTCATTACCAAAATAACCACCTCCTAGTCCCCATCCCTCATTACCCAACCAACTATCCTCCTCATCCCAGTTCCTCATTACCAATATAACCTCCTCCTCATCTCAGTTCCTCTTTACCCAGGAAAATGTCCTCCACATCCCAGTCCCCGTTACCAATATAACCTCCTCCTAGTCCCCATCCCTCATTACCCAACCAACTATCCTCCTCATCCCAGTCCCTCATTACCAATATATCCTCCTCCTAATCCCCATCCCTCATTACCCAACCAACTACCCTCCTCATCCCAGTCCCCTGTTACCAATATAATATCCTCCTAGTCCCCATCCCTCATTACCCAACCAACTATCCTCCTCAACCCAGTCCATCATTAACAATATAACCTCCTCCTAGTCCCCATCCCTCATTACCCATCCAACTATCCTCCTCATCCCAATCCCTCATTACCAATATAACTTCCTCCTAGTCCTCATCCCTTATTACCCAACCAACAATCCCTCTCATCCCAGTCCCTCATTACCAATATAACCTCCTCCTAGTCCCCATCCCTCATTACCCAACCAACTATCCTCCACATCCCAGTCCATCATTAACAATATAGCCTCCTCCTAGTCCCTATCCCTCATTACCCAACCAACTATCCTCCGCCACCCACTCCATCATTACCAATATAATCTCCTCTTAGTCCCCGTCCCTCATTACTCAACCAACTATCCTCCTCATCCCAGTCCATCATTACCAATATAACCTCCTCCTAGTCCCCATCCCTCATTACCCAGCCAACTATCCTCCTCATCTCAGTTCCTCATTACCAATAAAACTTCCTCCTAGTCCTCATCCCACATTACCCAACCAACTATCCTCCTCATCCCATTCCCTCATTACCAATATAACCTCCTCCTAGTCCCCATCCCTCTTTAACCAACCAACTATCTCCTCATCCAAGTCCCTCATTACCAATATAACCTCCTGCTAGTCCCCATCCCTCATTACCCAACCAACTATCCTCCACATTCCAGTCCATCATTACCAATATAACCTCCTCCTAGTCCCCATCCCTAATTACCCAACCAACTATCCTCCTCATTCCAGTCCCTCATTAACCATATAACCTCCTCCTAGTCCCCATCCCTCATTACCCAACTAGCTATCCTTCTCATCCCAGTCCCGTTACCAATATAACCACCTCCTAGTCCCCTTCCATCATTACCCAACCAACTATCCTCCTCATCCCAGTTCCTCATTACCAATATAACCTCCTACTAGTCCCCATCCCTCATAACCCAACCAACTATCCTCCTCATCCCAGTTCCTCATTACCAATATAACCCCCTCCTAGTCCCCATCCCTCATTACCCAACCAACTATCCTCCTCATCCCAGTCCCTCATTACCAATATAACCTCCTCCTAGTCCCCATCCCTCATTACCCAACTAGCTATCCTTCTCATCCCAGTCCCCGTTACCAATATAACCACCTCCTAGTCCCCATTCCTCATTACCCAACCAACTATCCTCCTCATCCCAGTTCCTCATTACCAATATAACCTCTTACTAGTCCCCATCCCTCATTACCCAACCAACTATCGTCCTCATCCCAGTTCCTCATGACCAATATAACCTCCTCCTCATCTCAGTTGCTCATTACCCAGAAAAATGTCCTCCTCATCCCAGTACCTGTTACCAATATAACCTCCTCCTAGTCCCCTTCCCTCATTACCCAACCAACTATACTCCTCATCCCAGTCCCTGTTACCAATATAACCTCATCCTAGTCCCCATCCCTCATTATCAACCAACTATCCTCCGCATCCCAGTCCCTCATTACCAATATAACCTCCTCCTAGTCCCCATCCCTCATTACCCAACGAACTTCCCTCCTCATCCCAGACCCTCATTACCAATACAACCTCCTCCTAGTCCCCATCCCTCATTACCCAACCAACTATCCTTCTCATCCCAGTCCCTGTTACCAATATAGCCTCATCCTAGTCCACATCCCTCATTACCCAACCAACTATCCTCCTTATCCTAGTACCTCTTTACCAATATAACCTCCTCCTAGTACCCATCCCTCATTACACAACAAACTTCCCTCCTCATCCCAGTTCCTCATTACCAATATAACCCCCTCCTAGTCCCCATCCCTCATTACCCAACCAACTATACTCCTCATCGCAGTTCCTCATTACCAATATAATCTCCTCCTCATCTCAGTTCCTTATTACCCAGGAAAATGTCCTCCACATCCCAGTCCCCGTTACCAATATAACCTCCTCCTAGTCCCCATCCCCCATTACCCAACCAACTATCCTCCTCATCCCAGTCCCTCATTACCAATATAACCTCCTCCTAGTCCCCATCCCTCATTACCAAAGCAACTACCCTCCTCATCCCAGTCCCCTGTTACCAATATAATCTCCTCCTAGTCCCCATCCCTCATTACCCAACCAACTATCCTCCTCAACCCAGTCCAGCATTAACAATATAACCTCCTCCTAGTCCCCATCCCTCATTGCCCAACCAACTATCCTCCTCATCCCAATCCCTCATTACCAATATAACTTCCTGCTAGTCCTTATCCCTTATTACACAACCAACTATCCCTCTCATCCCAGTCCCTCATTACCAATATAACCTCCTCCTAGTCCCCATCCCTCATTACCCAACCAACTATTCTCCACATCCCAGTCCATCATTAACAATATAGCCTCCTCCTAGTCCCTATCCCTCATTACCCAACCAACTATCTTCCGCCACCCACTCCATCATTACCAATATAACCTCCTCCTAGTCCCCATCCCTCATTACTCAACCAACTATCCTCCACATCCCAGTCCATCATTACCAATATAACCTCCTCCTAGTCCCCATCCCTCATTACCCAGCCAACTATCCTCCTCATCTCAGTCCCTCATTACCAATAAAACTTCCTCCTAGTCCCCATCCCTCATTACCCAGCCAACTATCCTCCTCATCTCAGTCCCTCATTACCAATAAAACTTCCTCCTAGTCCTCATCCCTCATTACCCAACCAACTATCCTCCTCATCCCATTCCCTCATTACCAATATAACCTCTTCCTAGTCCCCATCCCTCATTACCCAACCAACTATACTCCTCATCCCAGTTCCTCATTACCAATATAACCTCCTCCTCATCTCAGTTCCTCATTACCCAGGAAAATGTCCTCCACATCCCAGTCCCCGTTACCAATATAACCTCCTCCTAGTCCCCATCCCTCATTACCCAACCAACTATCCTCCTCATCCCAGTCCCTCATTACCAATATAACCTCCTCCTAGTCCCCATCCCTCATTACCCAAACAACTACCCTCCTCATCCCAGTCCCCTGTTACCAAAAAAATCTCCTCCTAGTCCCCATCCCTCATTACCCAACCAACTATCCTCCTCAGCCCAGTCCATCATTAACAATATAACCTCCTCCTAGTCCCCATCCCTCATTACCCAACCAACTATCCTCCTCATCCCAATCCCTCATTACCAATATAACTTCCTGCTAGTCCTCATCCCTTATTACACAACCAACTATCCCTCTCATCCCAGTCCCTCATTACCAATATAACCTCCTCCTAGTCCCCATCCCTCATTACCCAACCAACTATCCTCCACATCCCAGTCCATCATTAACAATATAGCCTCCTCCTAGTCCCTATCCCTCATTACCCAACCAACTATCCTCCGCCACCCACTCCATCATTACCAATATAACCTCCTCCTAGTCCCCATCCCTCATTACTCAACCAACTATCCTCCTCATCCCAGTCCATCATTACCAATATAACCTACTCCTAGTCCCCATCCCTCATTACCCAGACAACTATCCTCCTCATCTCAGTCCCTCATTACCAATAAAACTTCCTCCTAGCCCTCATCCCTCATTACCCAACCAACTATCCTCCTCATCCCATTCTCTCATTACCAATATAACCTCCTCCTAGTCCCCATCCCTCTTTAACCAACCAACTATCTCCTCATCCAAGTCCCTCATTAACAATATAACCTCCTCCTAGTCCCCATCCCTCATTACCCAACCAACTATCCTCCACATTCCAGTCCATCATTACCAATATAACCTCCTCCTAGTCCCCATCCCTAATTACCCAACCAACTATCCTCCTCATTCCAGTCCCTCATTAACAATATAACCTCCTCCTAGTCCCCATCCCTCATTACCCAACTAGCTATCCTTCTCATCCCAGTCCCCGTTACCAATATAACCACCTCCTAGTCCCCATTCCTCATTACCCAACCAACTATCCTCCTCATCCCAGTTCCTCATTACCAATATAACCTCCTACTAGTCCCCATCCCTCATTACCCAACCAACTATCGTCCTCATCCCAGTTCCTCATGACCAATATAACCTCCTCCTCATCTCAGTTGCTCATTACCCAGAAAAATGTCCTCCTCATCCCAGTACCCGTTACCAATATAACCTCCTCCTAGTCCCCTTCCCTCATTACCCAACCAACTATACTCCTCATCCCAGTCCCTGTTACCAATATAACCTCATCCTAGTCCCCATCCCTCATTACCCAACCAACTATCCTCCGCATCCCAGTCCCTCATTACCAATATAACCTCCTCCTAGTCCCCATCCCTCATTACCCAACAAACTATCCTACTCATCCCAGTGCCTCATTACCAATATAACCTCCTCCTAGTCCCCATCCCTCATTACCCAACCAACTATCCTCCTCATTCCAGTCCCCCATTTCCAATATAACCTCCTCCTAGTCCCCATCCCTCATTACCCAACCAACTATCCTCCTCATCCCAGTTCCTAATTACCAATATAACCTCCTCCTCATCTCAGTTCCTCATTACCAAGGAAAATGTCCTCCTCATCACAGTTCCGTTACCAATATAACCTCCACCTAGTCCCCATCCCTCATTACCCAACCAACTATCCTCCTCATCCCAGTCCCTGTTACCAATATAACCTCCACCTAGTCCCCATCCCTCATTACCCAACCAACTGTCCACTGCATCCCAGTCCCTCATTACCAATATAACTTCGTAATAGTCCCCATCCCTCATTACCCAACCAACTATCCTCCTCATCCCAGTCCCTCATTACCAATAGAACACCCTCTTAGTCCCCATCCCTCATTACCCAACCAACTATCCTCCTCATTCCAGTCCCTCATTACCAATATAACCTCCTCCTAGTCCCCATCCCTAATTACCCAACCAACTATCCTCCTCATCCCAGTCCCTTATTACCCAGGAAAATGTCCTCCTCATCCCAGTCCACTATTACCAATATAACCTCCTTCTAGTCCCCATCCCTCATTACCCAACCAACTATCCTCCTCATCCCAGTCCCTCATTACCAATATAACCTCCTAGTCCCCATCCCTCATTACCGAACCAACTATCCTCCTTATCCCAGTCCCTCTTTACCAATATAACCTCCTCCTAGTCCCCATCCCTCATTACCCAACAAACTTCCCTCCTCATCCCAGTCCCTCATTACCATTACAACCTCCTCCTAGTCCCGATCCCTCATTACCCAACCAACCATCCTTCTCATCCCAGTCCCTGTTACCAATATAACCTCCTCCTAGTCCACACCCCTCATTACCCAACCAACTATCCTCCTTATCCTAGTCCCTCTTTAACAATATAACCTCCTCCTAGTACCCATCCCTCATTACACAACAAACTTCCCTCCTCATCCCAGTTCCTCATTACCAATATAACCCCCTCCTAGTCCCCATCCCTCATTACCCAACCAACTATCCTCCTCATCCCAGTCCCTCATTACCAATATATCATCCTCCTAGTCCCCATCCCTCATTCCCCAACCAACTATCCTCCTCATTCCAGTCCCCCATGTCCAATATAACCTCCTACTAGTCCCCATCCCTCATTACCCAACCAACTATCCTCCTCATCCCAGTCGCTGTTACCAATATAACCTCATCCTAGTCCCCATCCCTCATTACCCAACCAACTATCCTCTGCATCCCAGTCCCTCATTACCAATATAACCTCCTCCTAGTCCCCTTCCCTCATTACCCAACCAACTATCCTCCTCTTCCCAGTCCCTCATTACCAATATAACCTCCTCCTAGTCCCCATCCCTCATTACCAAACCAACTATCCTCCTCATTCCAGTCCCCCATTTCCAATATAACCTCCTCCTAGTCCCCATCCCTCATTACCCAACCGCCTATCCTCCTCATCCCAGTCCCTGTTACCAATATAACCTCCTCCTAGTCCCCATCCCTCATTACCCAACCAACTATCCTCCTCATCCCAGTTCCTCATTACCAATATAACCCCCTCCTAGTCCCCATCCCTCATTACCCAACCAACTATCGTCCTCATCCCAGTCTCTCATTACCAATATAACCTCCTCCTAGTCCCCATCCCTCATTACCCAACCAACTACCCTCCTCATCCCAGTACCCCATTACCAATATAACCTATTCCTAGTCCCTATCCCTCATTACCCAACCAACTATCCTTCTCATCCCAGTCCCTGTTACCAATATAACCTCCTCCTAGTCCCCATCCCTCATTACCCAACCAACTATCCTCCTCATTCCAGTTCCTCATTACCAATATAACCTCCTCCTAGTCCCCATCCCTCATTACCCAACCAACTATCCTCCTCATCCCAGTTCCTAATTACCAATATAACCTCCTCCTCATCTCAGTTCCTCATTACCCAGGAAAATGTGCTCCTCATCACAGTCCCGTTACCAATATAACCTCCTCCTAGTCCCCATCCCTCATTACCCAACCAACTATCCTCCTCATCCCAGTCCCTCATTACCAATAGAACACCCTCTTAGTCCCCATCCCTCATTACCCAACCAACTATCCTCCTCATTCCAGTCCCTCATTACCAATATAACCTCCTCCTAGTCCCCATCCCTCATTACCCAACGAACTTCCCTCCTCATCCCAGACCCTCATTACCAATACAACCTCCTCCTAGTCCCCATCCCTCATTACCCAACCAACTATCCTTCTCATCCCAGTCCCTGTTACCAATATAGCCTCATCCTAGTCCACATCCCTCATTACCCAACCAACTATCCTCCTTATCCTAGTACCTCTTTACCAATATAACCTCCTCCTAGTACCCATCCCTCATTACACAACAAACTTCCCTCCTCATCCCAGTTCCTCATTACCAATATAACCCCCTCCTAGTCCCCATCCCTCATTACCCAACCAACTATACTCCTCATCGCAGTTCCTCATTACCAATATAATCTCCTCCTCATCTCAGTTCCTTATTACCCAGGAAAATGTCCTCCACATCCCAGTCCCCGTTACCAATATAACCTCCTCCTAGTCCCCATCCCCCATTACCCAACCAACTATCCTCCTCATCCCAGTCCCTCATTACCAATATAACCTCCTCCTAGTCCCCATCCCTCATTACCAAAGCAACTACCCTCCTCATCCCAGTCCCCTGTTACCAATATAATCTCCTCCTAGTCCCCATCCCTCATTACCCAACCAACTATCCTCCTCAACCCAGTCCAGCATTAACAATATAACCTCCTCCTAGTCCCCATCCCTCATTGCCCAACCAACTATCCTCCTCATCCCAATCCCTCATTACCAATATAACTTCCTGCTAGTCCTTATCCCTTATTACACAACCAACTATCCCTCTCATCCCAGTCCCTCATTACCAATATAACCTCCTCCTAGTCCCCATCCCTCATTACCCAACCAACTATTCTCCACATCCCAGTCCATCATTAACAATATAGCTTCCTCCTAGTCCCTATCCCTCATTACCCAACCAACTATCCTCCGCCACCCACTCCATCATTACCAATATAACCTCCTCCTAGTCCCCATCCCTCATTACTCAACCAACTATCCTCCACATCCCAGTCCATCATTACCAATATAACCTCCTCCTAGTCCCCATCCCTCATTACCCAGCCAACTATCCTCCTCATCTCAGTCCCTCATTACCAATAAAACTTCCTCCTAGTCCCCATCCCTCATTACCCAGCCAACTATCCTCCTCATCTCAGTGCCTCATTACCAATAAAACTTCCTCCTAGTCCTCATCCCTCATTACCCAACCAACTATCCTCCTCATCCCATTCCCTCATTACCAATATAACCTCTTCCTAGTCCCCATCCCTCATTACCCAACCAACTATACTCCTCATCCCAGTTCCTCATTACCAATATAACCTCCTCCTCATCTCAGTTCCTCATTACCCAGGAAAATGTCCTCCACATCCCAGTCCCCGTTACCAATATAACCTCCTCCTAGTCCCCATCCCTCATTACCCAACCAACTATCCTCCTCATCCCAGTCCCTCATTACCAATATAACCTCCTCCTAGTCCCCATCCCTCATTACCCAAACAACTACCCTCCTCATCCCAGTCCCCTGTTACCAATATAATCTCCTCCTAGTCCCCATCCCTCATTACCCAACCAACTATCCTCCTCAGCCCAGTCCATCATTAACAATATAACCTCCTCCTAGTCCCCATCCCTCATTACCCAACCAACTATCCTCCTCATCCCAATCCCTCATTACCAATATAACTTCCTGCTAGTCCTCATTCCTTATTACACAACCAACTATCCCTCTCATCCCAGTCCCTCATTACCAATATAACCTCCTCCTAGTCCCCATCCCTCATTACCCAACCAACTATCCTCCACATCCCAGTCCATCATTAACAATATAGCCTCCTCCTAGTCCCTATCCCTCATTACCCAACCAACTATCCTCCGCCACCCACTCCATCATTACCAATATAACCTCCTCCTAGTCCCCATCCCTCATTACTCAACCAACTATCCTCCTCATCCCAGTCCATCATTACCAATATAACCTACTCCTAGTCCCCATCCCTCATTACCCAGCCAACTATCCTCCTCATCTCAGTCCCTCATTACCAATAAAACTTCCTCCTAGCCCTCATCCCTCATTACCCAACCAACTATCCTCCTCATCCCATTCTCTCATTACCAATATAACCTCCTCCTAGTCCCCATCCCTCTTTAACCAACCAACTATCTCCTCATCCAAGTCCCTCATTACCAATATAACCTCCTCCTAGTCCCCATCCCTCATTACCCAACCAACTATCCTCCACATTCCAGTCCATCATTACCAATATAACCTCCTCCTAGTCCCCATCCCTAATTACCCAACCAACTATCCTCCTCATTCCAGTCCCTCATTAACAATATAACCTCCTCCTAGTCCCCATCCCTCATTACCCAACTAGCTATCCTTCTCATCCCAGTCCCCGTTACCAATATAACCACCTCCTAGTCCCCATTCCTCATTACCCAACCAACTATCCTCCTCATCCCAGTTCCTCATTACCAATATAACCTCCTACTAGTCCCCATCCCTCATTACCCAACCAACTATCGTCCTCATCCCAGTTCCTCATGACCAATATAACCTCCTCCTCATCTCAGTTGCTCATTACCCAGAAAAATGTCCTCCTCATCCCAGTACCCGTTACCAATATAACCTCCTCCTAGTCCCCTTCCCTCATTACCCAACCAACTATACTCCTCATCCCAGTCCCTGTTACCAATATAACCTCATCCTAGTCCCCATCCCTCATTACCCAACCAACTATCCTCCGCATCCCAGTCCCTCATTACCAATATAACCTCCTCCTAGTCCCCATCCCTCATTACCCAACAAACTATCCTACTCATCCCAGTGCCTCATTACCAATATAACCTCCTCCTAGTCCCCATCCCTCATTACCCAACCAACTATCCTCCTCATTCCAGTCCCCCATTTCCAATATAACCTCCTCCTAGTCCCCATCCCTCATTACCCAACCAACTATCCTCCTCATCCCAGTTCCTAATTACCAATATAACCTCCTCCTCATCTCAGTTCCTCATTACCCAGGAAAATGTCCTCCTCATCACAGTTCCGTTACCAATATAACCTCCACCTAGTCCCCATCCCTCATTACCCAACCAACTATCCTCCTCATCCCAGTCCCTGTTACCAATATAACCTCCACCTAGTCCCCATCCCTCATTACCCAACCAACTGTCCACTGCATCCCAGTCCCTCATTACCAATATAACTTCGTAATAGTCCCCATCCCTCATTACCCAACCAACTATCCTCCTCATCCCAGTCCCTCATTACCAATAGAACACCCTCTTAGTCCCCATCCCTCATTACCCAACCAACTATCCTCCTCATTCCAGTCCCTCATTACCAATATAACCTCCTCCTAGTCCCCATCCCTAATTACCCAACCAACTATCCTCCTCATCCCAGTCCCTTATTACCCAGGAAAATGTCCTCCTCATCCCAGTCCACTATTACCAATATAACCTCCTTCTAGTCCCCATCCCTCATTACCCAACCAACTATCCTCCTCATCCCAGTCCCTCATTACCAATATAACCTCCTAGTCCCCATCCCTCATTACCGAACCAACTATCCTCCTTATCCCAGTCCCTCTTTACCAATATAACCTCCTCCTAGTCCCCATCCCTCATTACCCAACAAACTTCCCTCCTCATCCCAGTCCCTCATTACCAATACAACCTCCTCCTAGTCCCGATCCCTCATTACCCAACCAACCATCCTTCTCATCCCAGTCCCTGTTACCAATATAACCTCCTCCTAGTCCACACCCCTCATTACCCAACCAACTATCCTCCTTATCCTAGTCCCTCTTTAACAATATAACCTCCTCCTAGTACCCATCCCTCATTACACAACAAACTTCCCTCCTCATCCCAGTTCCTCATTACCAATATAACCCCCTCCTAGTCCCCATCCCTCATTACCCAACCAACTATCCTCCTCATCCCAGTCCCTCATTACCAATATATCATCCTCCTAGTCCCCATCCCTCATTCCCCAACCAACTATCCTCCTCATTCCAGTCCCCCATGTCCAATATAACCTCCTACTAGTCCCCATCCCTCATTACCCAACCAACTATCCTCCTCATCCCAGTCGCTGTTACCAATATAACCTCATCCTAGTCCCCATCCCTCATTACCCAACCAACTATCCTCTGCATCCCAGTCCCTCATTACCAATATAACCTCCTCCTAGTCCCCTTCCCTCATTACCCAACCAACTATCCTCCTCTTCCCAGTCCCTCATTACCAATATAACCTCCTCCTAGTCCCCATCCCTCATTACCCAACCAACTATCCTCCTCATTCCAGTCCCCCATTTCCAATATAACCTCCTCCTAGTCCCCATCCCTCATTACCCAACCGCCTATCCTCCTCATCCCAGTCCCTGTTACCAATATAACCTCCTCCTAGTCCCCATCCCTCATTACCCAACCAACTATCCTCCTCATCCCAGTTCCTCATTACCAATATAACCCCCTCCTAGTCCCCATCCCTCATTACCCAACCAACTATCGTCCTCATCCCAGTCCCTCATTACCAATATAACCTCCTCCTAGTCCCCATCCCTCATTACCCAACCAACTACCCTCCTCATCCCAGTACCCCATTACCAATATAACCTATTCCTAGTCCCTATCCCTCATTACCCAACCAACTATCCTTCTCATCCCAGTCCCTGTTACCAATATAACCTCCTCCTAGTCCCCATCCCTCATTACCCAACCAACTATCCTCCTCATTCCAGTTCCTCATTACCAATATAACCTCCTCCTAGTCCCCATCCCTCATTACCCAACCAACTATCCTCCTCATCCCAGTTCCTAATTACCAATATAACCTCCTCCTCATCTCAGTTCCTCATTACCCAGGAAAATGTGCTCCTCATCACAGTCCCGTTACCAATATAACCTCCTCCTAGTCCCCATCCCTCATTACCCAACCAACTATCCTCCTCATCCCAGTCCCTGTTACCAATATAACCTCCACCTTGTCCCCATTCCTCATTACCCAATATACCCAATACCCTCTGCATCCCAGTCCCTCATTACCAATATAACCTTGTTATAGTCCGCATCCCTCATTACCCAACCAACTATCCTCCTCATCCCAGTCCCTCATTACCAATAGAACACCCTCTTAGTCCCCATCCCTCATTACCCAACCAACTATCCTCCTCATTCCAGTCCCTCATTACCAATATAACCTCCTCCTAGTCCCCATCCCTCATTACCCAACCAACTATCCTCCTCATCCCAGTCCCTTATTACCCAGGAAAATGTCCTCCTCATCCCAGTCCCCTATTACCAATATAACCTCCTTCTAGTCCCCATCCCTCATTACCCAACCAACTATCCTCCTCATCCCAGTCCCTCATTACCAATATAACCTCCTCCTATTCCCCATCCCTCATTGCCGAACCAACTATCCTCCTTATCCCAGTCCCTCTTTACCAATATAACCTCATCCTAGTCCCCATCCATCTTTACCCAACAAACTTCCCTCCTCATCCCTGTCCCTCATTACCAATACAACCTCCTCCTAGTCCCCATCCCTCATTACCCAACCAACTATCCTTCTCATCCCAGTCCCTGTTACCAATATAACCTCCTTCTAGTCCACATCCCTCATTACCTAACTAACTATACTCCTTATCCTAGTCCCTCTTTACCAATATAACCTCCTCCTAGTACCCATCCCTCATTACACAACGAACTTCCCTCCTCATCCCAGTTCCTCATTACCAAAATAACCTCCTCCTAGTCCCCATCCCTCATTACCCAACCAACTATCCTCCTCATCCCAGTTCCTCATTACCAATATAACCTCCTCCTCATCTCAGTTCCTCATTACCCAGGAAAATGTCCTCCACATCCCAGTCCCCGTTACCAATATAACCTCCTCCTAGTCCCCATCCCTCATTACCCAACCAACTATCCTCCTCATCCCAGTCCCTCATTACCAATATAACCTCCTCCTAATCCCCATCCCTCATTACCCAACCAACTACCCTCCTCATCCCAGTCCCCTGTTACCAATATAATCTCCTCCTAGTCCCCATCCCTCATTACCCAACCAACTATCCTCCTCAACCCAGTCCATCATTAACAATATAACCTCCTCCTAGTCCCCATCCCTCATTACCCAACCAACTATCCTCCTCATCCCAATCCCTCATTACCAATATAACTTCCTCCTAGTCCTCATCCCTTATTACCCAACCAACAATCCCTCTCATCCCAGTCCCTCATTACCAGTATAACCTCCTCCTAGTCCCCATCCCTCATTACACAACCAACTATCCTCCACATCCCAGTCCATCATTAACAATATAGCCTCCTCCTAGTCCCTATCCCTCATTACCCAACCAACTATCCTCCGCCACCCACTCCATCATTACCAATATAACCTCCTCCTAGTCCCCATCCCTCATTACCGAACCAACTATCCTCCTTATCCCAGTCCCTCTTTACCAATATAACCTCATCCTAGTCCCCATCCATCATTACCCAACAAACTTCCCTCCTCATCCCAGTCCCTCATTACCAATTCAACCTCCTCCTAGTCCCCATCCCTCATTACCCAACCAACTATCCTTCTCATCCCAGTCCCTGTTACCAATATAACCTCCTTCTAGTCCACATCCCTCATTACCCAACTAACTATCCTCCTTATCCTAGTCCCTCTTTACCAATATAACCTCCTCCTAATACCCATCCCTCATTACACAACGAACTATCCTCCTCATCCCAGTTCCTCATTACCAATATAACCTCCTCCTCATCTCAGTTCCTCATTACCCAGGAAAATGTCCTGCACATCCCAGTCCCCGTTACCAATATAACCTCCTCCTAGTCCCCATCCCTCATTACCCAACCAACTATTCTCCTCATCCCAGTCCCTCATTACCAAGATAACCTCCTCCTAGTCCCCATCCCTCATTACCCAACAAACTATCCTCCTCAACCCAGTCCATCATTAACAATATAACCTCCTCCTAGTCCCCATCCCTCAGTACCCAACCAACTATCCTCCTCATCCCAATCCCTCATTACCAATATAACTTCCTCCTAGTCCTCATCCCTTATTACCCAACCAACAATCCCTCTCATCCCAGTCCCTCATTACCAATATAACCTCCTCCTAGTCCCCATCCCTCATTACCCAACCAACTATCCTCCACATCCCAGTCCATCATTAACAATATAGCCTTCTCCTAGGCCCTATCCCTCATTACCCAACCAACTATCCTCCGCCACCCACTCCATCATTACCAATATAACCTCCTCTTAGTCCCCGTCCCTCATTACTCAACCAACTATCCTCCTCATCCCAGTCCATCATTACCAATATAACCTCCTCCTAGTCCCCATCCCTCATTACCCAGCCAACTATCCTCCTCATCTCAGTTCCTCATTACCAATAAAACTTCCTCCTAGTCCTCATCCCACATTACCCAACCAACTATCCTCCTCATCCCATTCCCTCATTACCAATATAACCTCCTCCTAGTCCCCATCCCTCTTTAACCAACCAACTATCTCCTCATCCAAGTCCCTCATTACCAATATAACCTCCTGCTAGTCCCCATCCCTCATTACCCAACCAACTATCCTCCACATTCCAGTCCATCATTACCAATATAACCTCCTCCTAGTCCCCATCCCTAATTACCCAACCAACTATCCTCCTCATTCCAGTCCCTCATTAACCATATAACCTCCTCCTAGTCCCCATCCCTCATTACCCAACTAGCTATCCTTCTCATCCCAGTCCCGTTACCAATATAACCACCTCCTAGTCCCCATCCATCATTACCCAACCAACTATCCTCCTCATCCCAGTTCCTCATTACCAATATAACCTCCTACTAGTCCCCATCCCTCATAACCCAACCAACTATCCTCCTCATCCCAGTTCCTCGTTACCAATATAACCTCCTCCTCATCTCAGTTCCTCATTACCCAGAAAAATGTCCTCCTCATCCCAGTACCCGTTACCAATATAACCTCCTCCTAGTCCCCTTCCCTCATTACCCAACCAACTATCCTCCTCATCCCAGTCCCTGTTACCAATATAACCTCATCCTAGTCCCCATCCCTCATTACCCAACCAACTATCCTCCGCATCCCAGTCCCTCATTACCAATATAACCTCCTCCTAGTCCCCATCCCTCATTACCGAACCAACTATCCTCCTTATCCCAGTCCCTCTTTACCAATATAACCTCCTCCTAGTCCCCATCCCTCATTACCCAACAAACTATCCTCCTCATTCCAGTCCCCCATTTCCAATATAACCTCCTCCTAGTCCCCATCCCTCATTACCCAACCGCCTATTCTCCTCATCCCAGTCCCTGTTACCAATATAACCTCCTCCTAGTCCCCATCCCTCATTACCCAACCAACTATCCTCCTCATCCCAGTTCCTCATTACCAATATAACCCCCTCCTAGTCCCCATCCCTCATTACCCAACCAACTATCGTCCTCATCCCAGTCCCTCATTACCAATATAACCTCCTCCTAGTCCCCATCCCTCATTACCCAACCAACTACCCTCCTCATCCCAGTACCCCATTACCAATATAACCTATTCCTAGTCCCTATCCCTCATTACCCAACCAACTATCCTTCTCATCCCAGTCCCTGTTACCAATATAACCTCCTCCTAGTCCCCATCCCTCATTACCCAACCAACTATCCTCCTCATCCCAGTTCCTCATTACCAATATAACCCCCTCCTAGTCCCCATCCCTCATTACCCAACCAACTATCGTCCTCATCCCAGTCCCTCATTACCAATATAACCTCCTCCTAGTCCCCATCCCTCATTACCCAACCAACTACCCTCCTCATCCCAGTACCCCATTACCAATATAACCTATTCCTAGTCCCTATCCCTCATTACCCAACCAACTATCCTTCTCATCCCAGTCCCTGTTACCAATATAACCTCCTCCTAGTACCCATCCCTCATTACACAACGAACTTCCCTCCTCATCCCAGTTCCTCATTACCAAAATAACCTCCTCCTAGTCCCCATCCCTCATTACCCAACCAACTATCCTCCTCATCCCAGTTCCTCATTACCAATATAACCTCCTCCTCATCTCAGTTCCTCATTACCCAGGAAAATGTCCTCCACATCCCAGTCCCCGTTACCAATATAACCTCCTCCTAGTCCCCATCCCTCATTACCCAACCAACTATCCTCCTCATCCCAGTCCCTCATTACCAATATAACCTCCTCCTAATCCCCATCCCTCATTACCCAACCAACTACCCTCCTCATCCCAGTCCCCTGTTACCAATATAATCTCCTCCTAGTCCCCATCCCTCATTACCCAACCAACTATCCTCCTCAACCCAGTCCATCATTAACAATATAACCTCCTCCTAGTCCCCATCCCTCATTACCCAACCAACTATCCTCCTCATCCCAATCCCTCATTACCAATATAACTTCCTCCTAGTCCTCATCCCTTATTACCCAACCAACAATCCCTCTCATCCCAGTCCCTCATTACCAGTATAACCTCCTCCTAGTCCCCATCCCTCATTACACAACCAACTATCCTCCACATCCCAGTCCATCATTAACAATATAGCCTCCTCCTAGTCCCTATCCCTCATTACCCAACCAACTATCCTCCGCCACCCACTCCATCATTACCAATATAACCTCCTCCTAGTCCCCATCCCTCATTACCGAACCAACTATCCTCCTTATCCCAGTCCCTCTTTACCAATATAACCTCATCCTAGTCCCCATCCATCATTACCCAACAAACTTCCCTCCTCATCCCAGTCCCTCATTACCAATTCAACCTCCTCCTAGTCCCCATCCCTCATTACCCAACCAACTATCCTTCTCATCCCAGTCCCTGTTACCAATATAACCTCCTTCTAGTCCACATCCCTCATTACCCAACTAACTATCCTCCTTATCCTAGTCCCTCTTTACCAATATAACCTCCTCCTAATACCCATCCCTCATTACACAACGAACTATCCTCCTCATCCCAGTTCCTCATTACCAATATAACCTCCTCCTCATCTCAGTTCCTCATTACCCAGGAAAATGTCCTGCACATCCCAGTCCCCGTTACCAATATAACCTCCTCCTAGTCCCCATCCCTCATTACCCAACCAACTATTCTCCTCATCCCAGTCCCTCATTACCAATATAACCTCCTCCTAGTCCCCATCCCTCATTACCCAACAAACTATCCTCCTCAACCCAGTCCATCATTAACAATATAACCTCCTCCTAGTCCCCATCCCTCAGTACCCAACCAACTATCCTCCTCATCCCAATCCCTCATTACCAATATAACTTCCTCCTAGTCCTCATCCCTTATTACCCAACCAACAATCCCTCTCATCCCAGTCCCTCATTACCAATATAACCTCCTCCTAGTCCCCATCCCTCATTACCCAACCAACTATCCTCCACATCCCAGTCCATCATTAACAATATAGCCTTCTCCTAGGCCCTATCCCTCATTACCCAACCAACTATCCTCCGCCACCCACTCCATCATTACCAATATAACCTCCTCTTAGTCCCCGTCCCTCATTACTCAACCAACTATCCTCCTCATCCCAGTCCATCATTACCAATATAACCTCCTCCTAGTCCCCATCCCTCATTACCCAGCCAACTATCCTCCTCATCTCAGTTCCTCATTACCAATAAAACTTCCTCCTAGTCCTCATCCCACATTACCCAACCAACTATCCTCCTCATCCCATTCCCTCATTACCAATATAACCTCCTCCTAGTCCCCATCCCTCTTTAACCAACCAACTATCTCCTCATCCAAGTCCCTCATTACCAATATAACCTCCTGCTAGTCCCCATCCCTCATTACCCAACCAACTATCCTCCACATTCCAGTCCATCATTACCAATATAACCTCCTCCTAGTCCCCATCCCTAATTACCCAACCAACTATCCTCCTCATTCCAGTCCCTCATTAACCATATAACCTCCTCCTAGTCCCCATCCCTCATTACCCAACTAGCTATCCTTCTCATCCCAGTCCCGTTACCAATATAACCACCTCCTAGTCCCCATCCATCATTACCCAACCAACTATCCTCCTCATCCCAGTTCCTCATTACCAATATAACCTCCTACTAGTCCCCATCCCTCATAACCCAACCAACTATCCTCCTCATCCCAGTTCCTCGTTACCAATATAACCTCCTCCTCATCTCAGTTCCTCATTACCCAGAAAAATGTCCTCCTCATCCCAGTACCCGTTACCAATATAACCTCCTCCTAGTCCCCTTCCCTCATTACCCAACCAACTATCCTCCTCATCCCAGTCCCTGTTACCAATATAACCTCATCCTAGTCCCCATCCCTCATTACCCAACCAACTATCCTCCGCATCCCAGTCCCTCATTACCAATATAACCTCCTCCTAGTCCCCATCCCTCATTACCGAACCAACTATCCTCCTTATCCCAGTCCCTCTTTACCAATATAACCTCCTCCTAGTCCCCATCCCTCATTACCCAACAAACTATCCTCCTCATTCCAGTCCCCCATTTCCAATATAACCTCCTCCTAGTCCCCATCCCTCATTACCCAACCGCCTATTCTCCTCATCCCAGTCCCTGTTACCAATATAACCTCCTCCTAGTCCCCATCCCTCATTACCCAACCAACTATCCTCCTCATCCCAGTTCCTCATTACCAATATAACCCCCTCCTAGTCCCCATCCCTCATTACCCAACCAACTATCGTCCTCATCCCAGTCCCTCATTACCAATATAACCTCCTCCTAGTCCCCATCCCTCATTACCCAACCAACTACCCTCCTCATCCCAGTACCCCATTACCAATATAACCTATTCCTAGTCCCTATCCCTCATTACCCAACCAACTATCCTTCTCATCCCAGTCCCTGTTACCAATATAACCTCCTCCTAGTCCCCATCCCTCATTACCCAACCAACTATCCTCCTCATTCCAGTTCCTCATTACCAATATAACCTCCTCCTAGTCCCCATCCCTCATTACCCAACCAACTATCCTCCTCATCCCAGTTCCTAATTACCAATATAACCTCCTCCTCATCTCAGTTCCTCATTACCCAGGAAAATGTGCTCCTCATCACAGTCCCGTTACCAATATAACCTCCTCCTAGTCCCCATCCCTCATTACCCAACCAACTATCCTCCTCATCCCAGTCCCTGTTACCAATATAACCTCCACCTTGTCCCCATTCCTCATTACCCAATATACCCAATACCCTCTGCATCCCAGTCCCTCATTACCAATATAACCTTGTTATAGTCCGCATCCCTCATTACCCAACCAACTATCCTCCTCATCCCAGTCCCTCATTACCAATAGAACACCCTCTTAGTCCCCATCCCTCATTACCCAACCAACTATCCTCCTCATTCCAGTCCCTCATTACCAATATAACCTCCTCCTAGTCCCCATCCCTCATTACCCAACGAACTTCCCTCCTCATCCCAGACCCTCATTACCAATACAACCTCCTCCTAGTCCCCATCCCTCATTACCCAACCAACTATCCTTCTCATCCCAGTCCCTGTTACCAATATAGCCTCATCCTAGTCCACATCCCTCATTACCCAACCAACTATCCTCCTTATCCTAGTACCTCTTTACCAATATAACCTCCTCCTAGTACCCATCCCTCATTACACAACAAACTTCCCTCCTCATCCCAGTTCCTCATTACCAATATAACCCCCTCCTAGTCCCCATCCCTCATTACCCAACCAACTATACTCCTCATCGCAGTTCCTCATTACCAATATAATCTCCTCCTCATCTCAGTTCCTTATTACCCAGGAAAATGTCCTCCAAATCTTAGTCCCCGTTACCAATATAACCTCCTCCTAGTCCCCATCCCCCATTACCCAACCAACTATCCTCCTCATCCCAGTCCCTCATTACCAATATAACCTCCTCCTAGTCCCCATCCCTCATTACCAAAGCAACTACCCTCCTCATCCCAGTCCCCTGTTACCAATATAATCTCCTCCTAGTCCCCATCCCTCATTACCCAACCAACTATCCTCCTCAACCCAGTCCAGCATTAACAATATAACCTCCTCCTAGTCCCCATCCCTCATTGCCCAACCAACTATCCTCCTCATCCCAATCCCTCATTACCAATATAACTTCCTGCTAGTCCTTATCCCTTATTACACAACCAACTATCCCTCTCATCCCAGTCCCTCATTACCAATATAACCTCCTCCTAGTCCCCATCCCTCATTACCCAACCAACTATTCTCCACATCCCAGTCCATCATTAACAATATAGCTTCCTCCTAGTCCCTATCCCTCATTACCCAACCAACTATCCTCCGCCACCCACTCCATCATTACCAATATAACCTCCTCCTAGTCCCCATCCCTCATTACTCAACCAACTATCCTCCACATCCCAGTCCATCATTACCAATATAACCTCCTCCTAGTCCCCATCCCTCATTACCCAGCCAACTATCCTCCTCATCTCAGTCCCTCATTACCAATAAAACTTCCTCCTAGTCCCCATCCCTCATTACCCAGCCAACTATCCTCCTCATCTCAGTCCCTCATTACCAATAAAACTTCCTCCTAGTCCTCATCCCTCATTACCCAACCAACTATCCTCCTCATCCCATTCCCTCATTACCAATATAACCTCTTCCTAGTCCCCATCCCTCATTACCCAACCAACTATACTCCTCATCCCAGTTCCTCATTACCAATATAACCTCCTCCTCATCTCAGTTCCTCATTACCCAGGAAAATGTCCTCCACATCCCAGTCCCCGTTACCAATATAACCTCCTCCTAGTCCCCATCCCTCATTACCCAACCAACTATCCTCCTCATCCCAGTCCCTCATTACCAATATAACCTCCTCCTAGTCCCCATCCCTCATTACCCAAACAACTACCCTCCTCATCCCAGTCCCCTGTTACCAATATAATCTCCTCCTAGTCCCCATCCCTCATTACCCAACCAACTATCCTCCTCAGCCCAGTCCATCATTAACAATATAACCTCCTCCTAGTCCCCATCCCTCATTACCCAACCAACTATCCTCCTCATCCCAATCCCTCATTACCAATATAACTTCCTGCTAGTCCTCATCCCTTATTACACAACCAACTATCCCTCTCATCCCAGTCCCTCATTACCAATATAACCTCCTCCTAGTCCCCATCCCTCATTACCCAACCAACTATCCTCCACATCCCAGTCCATCATTAACAATATAGCCTCCTCCTAGTCCCTATCCCTCATTACCCAACCAACTATCCTCCGCCACCCACTCCATCATTACCAATATAACCTCCTCCTAGTCCCCATCCCTCATTACTCAACCAACTATCCTCCTCATCCCAGTCCATCATTACCAATATAACCTACTCCTAGTCCCCATCCCTCATTACCCAGCCAACTATCCTCCTCATCTCAGTCCCTCATTACCAATAAAACTTCCTCCTAGCCCTCATCCCTCATTACCCAACCAACTATCCTCCTCATCCCATTCTCTCATTACCAATATAACCTCCTCCTAGTCCCCATCCCTCTTTAACCAACCAACTATCTCCTCATCCAAGTCCCTCATTACCAATATAACCTCCTCCTAGTCCCCATCCCTCATTACCCAACCAACTATCCTCCACATTCCAGTCCATCATTACCAATATAACCTCCTCCTAGTCCCCATCCCTAATTACCCAACCAACTATCCTCCTCATTCCAGTCCCTCATTAACAATATAACCTCCTCCTAGTCCCCATCCCTCATTACCCAACTAGCTATCCTTCTCATCCCAGTCCCCGTTACCAATATAACCACCTCCTAGTCCCCATTCCTCATTACCCAACCAACTATCCTCCTCATCCCAGTTCCTCATTACCAATATAACCTCCTACTAGTCCCCATCCCTCATTACCCAACCAACTATCGTCCTCATCCCAGTTCCTCATGACCAATATAACCTCCTCCTCATCTCAGTTGCTCATTACCCAGAAAAATGTCCTCCTCATCCCAGTACCCGTTACCAATATAACCTCCTCCTAGTCCCCTTCCCTCATTACCCAACCAACTATACTCCTCATCCCAGTCCCTGTTACCAATATAACCTCATCCTAGTCCCCATCCCTCATTACCCAACCAACTATCCTCCGCATCCCAGTCCCTCATTACCAATATAACCTCCTCCTAGTCCCCATCCCTCATTACCCAACAAACTATCCTACTCATCCCAGTGCCTCATTACCAATATAACCTCCTCCTAGTCCCCATCCCTCATTACCCAACCAACTATCCTCCTCATTCCAGTCCCCCATTTCCAATATAACCTCCTCCTAGTCCCCATCCCTCATTACCCAACCAACTATCCTCCTCATCCCAGTTCCTAATTACCAATATAACCTCCTCCTCATCTCAGTTCCTCATTACCCAGGAAAATGTCCTCCTCATCACAGTTCCGTTACCAATATAACCTCCACCTAGTCCCCATCCCTCATTACCCAACCAACTATCCTCCTCATCCCAGTCCCTGTTACCAATATAACCTCCACCTAGTCCCCATCCCTCATTACCCAACCAACTGTCCACTGCATCCCAGTCCCTCATTACCAATATAACTTCGTAATAGTCCCCATCCCTCATTACCCAACCAACTATCCTCCTCATCCCAGTCCCTCATTACCAATAGAACACCCTCTTAGTCCCCATCCCTCATTACCCAACCAACTATCCTCCTCATTCCAGTCCCTCATTACCAATATAACCTCCTCCTAGTCCCCATCCCTAATTACCCAACCAACTATCCTCCTCATCCCAGTCCCTTATTACCCAGGAAAATGTCCTCCTCATCCCAGTCCACTATTACCAATATAACCTCCTTCTAGTCCCCATCCCTCATTACCCAACCAACTATCCTCCTCATCCCAGTCCCTCATTACCAATATAACCTCCTAGTCCCCATCCCTCATTACCGAACCAACTATCCTCCTTATCCCAGTCCCTCTTTACCAATATAACCTCCTCCTAGTCCCCATCCCTCATTACCCAACAAACTTCCCTCCTCATCCCAGTCCCTCATTACCAATACAACCTCCTCCTAGTCCCGATCCCTCATTACCCAACCAACCATCCTTCTCATCCCAGTCCCTGTTACCAATATAACCTCCTCCTAGTCCACACCCCTCATTACCCAACCAACTATCCTCCTTATCCTAGTCCCTCTTTAACAATATAACCTCCTCCTAGTACCCATCCCTCATTACACAACAAACTTCCCTCCTCATCCCAGTTCCTCATTACCAATATAACCCCCTCCTAGTCCCCATCCCTCATTACCCAACCAACTATCCTCCTCATCCCAGTCCCTCATTACCAATATATCATCCTCCTAGTCCCCATCCCTCATTCCCCAACCAACTATCCTCCTCATTCCAGTCCCCCATGTCCAATATAACCTCCTACTAGTCCCCATCCCTCATTACCCAACCAACTATCCTCCTCATCCCAGTCGCTGTTACCAATATAACCTCATCCTAGTCCCCATCCCTCATTACCCAACCAACTATCCTCTGCATCCCAGTCCCTCATTACCAATATAACCTCCTCCTAGTCCCCTTCCCTCATTACCCAACCAACTATCCTCCTCTTCCCAGTCCCTCATTACCAATATAACCTCCTCCTAGTCCCCATCCCTCATTACCCAACCAACTATCCTCCTCATTCCAGTCCCCCATTTCCAATATAACCTCCTCCTAGTCCCCATCCCTCATTACCCAACCGCCTATCCTCCTCATCCCAGTCCCTGTTACCAATATAACCTCCTCCTAGTCCCCATCCCTCATTACCCAACCAACTATCCTCCTCATCCCAGTTCCTCATTACCAATATAACCCCCTCCTAGTCCCCATCCCTCATTACCCAACCAACTATCGTCCTCATCCCAGTCCCTCATTACCAATATAACCTCCTCCTAGTCCCCATCCCTCATTACCCAACCAACTACCCTCCTCATCCCAGTACCCCATTACCAATATAACCTATTCCTAGTCCCTATCCCTCATTACCCAACCAACTATCCTTCTCATCCCAGTCCCTGTTACCAATATAACCTCCTCCTAGTCCCCATCCCTCATTAAACAACCAACTATCCTCCTCATTCCAGTTCCTCATTACCAATATAACCTCCTCCTAGTCCCCATCCCTCATTACCCAACCAACTATCCTCCTCATCCCAGTTCCTAATTACCAATATAACCTCCTCCTCATCTCAGTTCCTCATTACCCAGGAAAATGTGCTCCTCATCACAGTCCCGTTACCAATATAACCTCCTCCTAGTCCCCATCCCTCATTACCCAACCAACTATCCTCCTCATCCCAGTCCCTGTTACCAATATAACCTCCACCTTGTCCCCATTCCTCATTACCCAATATACCCAATACCCTCTGCATCCCAGTCCCTCATTACCAATATAACCTTGTTATAGTCCGCATCCCTCATTACCCAACCAACTATCCTCCTCATCCCAGTCCCTCATTACCAATAGAACACCCTCTTAGTCCCCATCCCTCATTACCCAACCAACTATCCTCCTCATTCCAGTCCCTCATTACCAATATAACCTCCTCCTAGTCCCCATCCCTCATTACCCAACCAACTATCCTCCTCATCCCAGTCCCTTATTACCCAGGAAAATGTCCTCCTCATCCCAGTCCCCTATTACCAATATAACCTCCTTCTAGTCCCCATCCCTCATTACCCAACCAACTATCCTCCTCATCCCAGTCCCTCATTACCAATATAACCTCCTCCTATTCCCCATCCCTCATTGCCGAACCAACTATCCTCCTTATCCCAGTCCCTCTTTACCAATATAACCTCATCCTAGTCCCCATCCATCATTACCCAACAAACTTCCCTCCTCATCCCTGTCCCTCATTACCAATACAACCTCCTCCTAGTCCCCATCCCTCATTACCCAACCAACTATCCTTCTCATCCCAGTCCCTGTTACCAATATAACCTCCTTCTAGTCCACATCCCTCATTACCTAACTAACTATACTCCTTATCCTAGTCCCTCTTTACCAATATAACCTCCTCCTAGTACCCATCCCTCATTACACAACGAACTTCCCTCCTCATCCCAGTTCCTCATTACCAAAATAACCTCCTCCTAGTCCCCATCCCTCATTACCCAACCAACTATCCTCCTCATCCCAGTTCCTCATTACCAATATAACCTCCTCCTCATCTCAGTTCCTCATTACCCAGGAAAATGTCCTCCACATCCCAGTCCCCGTTACCAATATAACCTCCTCCTAGTCCCCATCCCTCATTACCCAACCAACTATCCTCCTCATCCCAGTCCCTCATTACCAATATAACCTCCTCCTAATCCCCATCCCTCATTACCCAACCAACTACCCTCCTCATCCCAGTCCCCTGTTACCAATATAATCTCCTCCTAGTCCCCATCCCTCATTACCCAACCAACTATCCTCCTCAACCCAGTCCATCATTAACAATATAACCTCCTCCTAGTCCCCATCCCTCATTACCCAACCAACTATCCTCCTCATCCCAATCCCTCATTACCAATATAACTTCCTCCTAGTCCTCATCCCTTATTACCCAACCAACAATCCCTCTCATCCCAGTCCCTCATTACCAGTATAACCTCCTCCTAGTCCCCATCCCTCATTACACAACCAACTATCCTCCACATCCCAGTCCATCATTAACAATATAGCCTCCTCCTAGTCCCTATCCCTCATTACCCAACCAACTATCCTCCGCCACCCACTCCATCATTACCAATATAACCTCCTCCTAGTCCCCATCCCTCATTACCGAACCAACTATCCTCCTTATCCCAGTCCCTCTTTACCAATATAACCTCATCCTAGTCCCCATCCATCATTACCCAACAAACTTCCCTCCTCATCCCAGTCCCTCATTACCAATTCAACCTCCTCCTAGTCCCCATCCCTCATTACCCAACCAACTATCCTTCTCATCCCAGTCCCTGTTACCAATATAACCTCCTTCTAGTCCACATCCCTCATTACCCAACTAACTATCCTCCTTATCCTAGTCCCTCTTTACCAATATAACCTCCTCCTAATACCCATCCCTCATTACACAACGAACTATCCTCCTCATCCCAGTTCCTCATTACCAATATAACCTCCTCCTCATCTCAGTTCCTCATTACCCAGGAAAATGTCCTGCACATCCCAGTCCCCGTTACCAATATAACCTCCTCCTAGTCCCCATCCCTCATTACCCAACCAACTATTCTCCTCATCCCAGTCCCTCATTACCAATATAACCTCCTCCTAGTCCCCATCCCTCATTACCCAACAAACTATCCTCCTCAACCCAGTCCATCATTAACAATATAACCTCCTCCTAGTCCCCATCCCTCAGTACCCAACCAACTATCCTCCTCATCCCAATCCCTCATTACCAATATAACTTCCTCCTAGTTCTCATCCCTTATTACCCAACCAACAATCCCTCTCATCCCAGTCCCTCATTACCAATATAACCTCCTCCTAGTCCCCATCCCTCATTACCCAACCAACTATCCTCCACATCCCAGTCCATCATTAACAATATAGCCTCCTCCTAGGCCCTATCCCTCATTACCCAACCAACTATCCTCCGCCACCCACTCCATCATTACCAATATAACCTCCTCTTAGTCCCCGTCCCTCATTACTCAACCAACTATCCTCCTCATCCCAGTCCATCATTACCAATATAACCTCCTCCTAGTCCCCATCCCTCATTACCCAGCCAACTATCCTCCTCATCTCAGTTCCTCATTACCAATAAAACTTCCTCCTAGTCCTCATCCCACATTACCCAACCAACTATCCTCCTCATCCCATTCCCTCATTACCAATATAACCTCCTCCTAGTCCCCATCCCTCTTTAACCAACCAACTATCTCCTCATCCAAGTCCCTCATTACCAATATAACCTCCTGCTAGTCCCCATCCCTCATTACCCAACCAACTATCCTCCACATTCCAGTCCATCATTACCAATATAACCTCCTCCTAGTCCCCATCCCTAATTACCCAACCAACTATCCTCCTCATTCCAGTCCCTCATTAACCATATAACCTCCTCCTAGTCCCCATCCCTCATTACCCAACTAGCTATCCTTCTCATCCCAGTCCCGTTACCAATATAACCACCTCCTAGTCCCCATCCATCATTACCCAACCAACTATCCTCCTCATCCCAGTTCCTCATTACCAATATAACCTCCTACTAGTCCCCATCCCTCATAACCCAACCAACTATCCTCCTCATCCCAGTTCCTCGTTACCAATATAACCTCCTCCTCATCTCAGTTCCTCATTACCCAGAAAAATGTCCTCCTCATCCCAGTACCCGTTACCAATATAACCTCCTCCTAGTCCCCTTCCCTCATTACCCAACCAACTATCCTCCTCATCCCAGTCCCTGTTACCAATATAACCTCATCCTAGTCCCCATCCCTCATTACCCAACCAACTATCCTCCGCATCCCAGTCCCTCATTACCAATATAACCTCCTCCTAGTCCCCATCCCTCATTACCGAACCAACTATCCTCCTTATCCCAGTCCCTCTTTACCAATATAACCTCCTCCTAGTCACCATCCCTCATTACCCAACGAACTTCCCTCCTCATCCCAGTCCCTCATTACCAATACAACCTCCGCCTAGTCCCCATCCCTCATTACCCAACCAACTATCCTTCTCATCCCAGTCCCTGTTACCAATATAACCTCCTCCTAGTCCACATCCCTCAATACCCAACCAACTATCCTCCTTATCCTAGTCCCTCTTTACCAATATAACCTCCTCCTAGTACCCATCCCTCATTACCCAACGAACTTCCTTCCTCATCCCAGTTCCTCATTACCAATATAACCCCCTCCTAGTCCCCATCCCTCATTACCCAACCAACTATCCTCCTCATCCCAGTTCCTCATTACCAATATAACCTCCTCCTCATCTCAGTTCCTCATTACCCAGGAAAATGTCCTCCACATCCCAGTCCCCGTTACCAATATAACCTCCTCCTAGCCCGCATCCCTCATTACCCAACCAACTATCCTCCTCATCCCAGTCCCTGTTACCAATATAACCTCCTCCTATTCCCCATCCCTCATTACCCAACCAACTATCCTCCTCCTCCCAGTCCCTCATTACCAATATAACCTCCTCCTAGTCCCCATCCCTCATTACCCAACCAACTATCCTCCTCATCCCAGTCCCTCATTACCAATATAACCTCCTCCTAGTCCCCATCCCTCATTACCCAACTAACTATCCTCCTCATCCCAGTCCCTAATTACCAATATAACCTCCTCCTAATCCCCATCCCTCATTATCCAACCAACTACCCTCCTCATCCCAGTCCCCCGTTACCAATATAATCTCCTCCTAGTCCCCATCCCTCATTACCCAACCAACTATCCTCCTCATCCCAGTCCCTTATTAACCAGGAAAAAGTCCTCCTCATCCCAGTCCCCTATTACCAATATAACCTCCTTCTAGTCCCCATCCCTCATTACCCAGCCAACTATCCACCTCATCCCAGTCCCTCATTACCAATATAACATCCTCCTAGTCCCCATCCCTCATTACCGAACCAACTATCCTCCTTATCCCAGTCCCTCTTTACCAATACAACCTCCTCCTAGTCCCCATCCCTCATTACCCAACCAACTATCCTTCTCATCCCAGTCCCTGTTACCAATATAACCTCCTCCTAGTCCACATCCCTCATTACCAAACCAACTATCCTCCTCATCCCAGTCCATGTTACCAATATAACCTCCCCCTAATCCCCATCCCTCATTACCCAACCAACTATGCTCCTCCTCCCAGTCCCTCATTACCAACATAACCTCCTCCTTGTCCCCATCCCTCATTACCCAACCAACTATCCTCCTCATCCCAGTCCCTCATTACCAATATAACCTCCTCCTAGTCCCCATCCCTCATTACCGAACCAACTATCCTCCTTATCCCAGTCCCTCTTTACCAATATAACCTCATCCTAGTCCCCATCCATCATTACCCAACAAACTTCCCTCCTCATCCCTGTCCCTCATTACCAATACAACCTCCTCCTAGTCCCCATCCCTCATTACCCAACCAACTATCCTTCTCATCCCAGTCCCTGTTACCAATATAACCTCCTTCTAGTCCACATTCCTCATTACCCAACTAACTATCCTCCTTATCCTAGTCCCTCTTTACCAATATAACCTCCTCCTAGTACCCATCCCTCATTACACAACAAACTTCCCTCCTCATCCCAGTTCCTCATTACCAAAATAACCTCCTCCTAGTCCCCATCCCTCATTACCCAACCAACTATCCTCCTCATCCCAGTTCCTCATTACCAATATAACCTCCTCCTCATCTCAGTTCCTCATTACCCAGGAAAATGTCCTCCACATCCCAGTCCCCGTTACCAATATAACCTCCTCCTAGTCCCCATCCCTCATTACCCAACCAACTATGCTCCTCATCCCAGTCCCACATTACCAATATAACCTCCTCCTAATCCCCATCCCTCATTACCCAACCAACTACTCTCCTCATCCCAGTCCCCTGTTACCAATATAATCTCCTCCTAGTCCCCATCCCTCATTACCCAACCAACTATCCTCCTCAACCCAGTCCATCATTAACAATATAACCTCCTCCTAGTCCCCATCCCTCATTACCCAACCAACTATCCTCCTCATCCCAATCCCTCATTACCAATATAACTTCCTCCTAGTCCTCATCGCTTATTACCCAACCAACAATCCCTCTCATCCCAGTCCCTCATTACCAATATAACCTCCTCCTAGTCCCCATCCCTCATTACCCAACCAACTATCCTCCACATCCCAGTCCATCATTAACAATATAGCCTCCTCCTAGTCCCTATCCCTCATTACCCAACCAACTATCCTCCGCCACCCACTCCATCATTACCAATATAACCTCCTCCTAGTCCCCATCCCTCATTACCAAACCAACTATCCTCCTTATCCCAGTCCCTCTTTACCAATATAACCTCATCCTAGTCCCCATCCATCATTACCCAACAAACTTCCCTCCTCATCCCAGTCCCTCATTACCAATACAACCTCCTCCTAGTCCCCATCCCTCATTACCCAACCAACTATCCTTCTCATCCCAGTCCCTGTTACCAATATAACCTCCTTCTAGTCCACATCCCTCATTACCCAACTAACTATCCTCCTTATCCTAGTCCCTCTTTACCAATATAACCTCCTCCTAGTACCCATCCCTCATTACACAACAAACTTCCCTCCTCATCCCAGTTCCTCATTACCAAAATAACCACCTCCTAGTCCCCATCCCTCATTACCCAACCAACTATCCTCCTCATCCCAGTTCCTCATTACCAATATAACCTCCTCCTCATCTCAGTTCCTCTTTACCCAGGAAAATGTCCTCCACATCCCAGTCCCCGTTACCAATATAACCTCCTCCTAGTCCCCATCCCTCATTACCCAACCAACTATCCTCCTCATCCCAGTCCCTCATTACCAATATATCCTCCTCCTAATCCCCATCCCTCATTACCCAACCAACTATCCTCCTCAACCCAGTCCATCATTAACAATATAACCTCCTCCTAGTCCCCATCCCTCATTACCCAACCAACTATCCTCCTCATCCCAATCCCTCATTACCAATATAACTTCCTCCTAGTCCTCATCCCTTATTACCCAACCAACAATCCCTCTCATCCCAGTCCCTCATTACCAATATAACCTCCTCCTAGTCCCCATCCCTCATTACCCAACCAACTATCCTCCACATCCCAGTCCATCATTAACAATATAGCCTCCTCCTAGTCCCTATCCCTCATTACCCAACCAACTATCCTCCGCCACCCACTCCATCATTACCAATATAATCTCCTCTTAGTCCCCGTCCCTCATTACTCAACCAACTATCCTCCTCATCCCAGTCCATCATTACCAATATAACCTCCTCCTAGTCCCCATCCCTCATTACCCAGCCAACTATCCTCCTCATCTCAGTTCCTCATTACCAATAAAACTTCCTCCTAGTCCTCATCCCACATTACCCAACCAACTATCCTCCTCATCCCATTCCCTCATTACCAATATAACCTCCTCCTAGTCCCCATCCCTCTTTAACCAACCAACTATCTCCTCATCCAAGTCCCTCATTACCAATATAACCTCCTGCTAGTCCCCATCCCTCATTACCCAACCAACTATCCTCCACATTCCAGTCCATCATTACCAATATAACCTCCTCCTAGTCCCCATCCCTAATTACCCAACCAACTATCCCCCTCATTCCAGTCCCTCATTAACCATATAACCTCCTCCTAGTCCCCATCCCTCATTACCCAACTAGCTATCCTTCTCATCCCAGTCCCGTTACCAATATAACAACCTCCTAGTCCCCATCCATCATTACCCAACCAACTATCCTCCTCATCCCAGTTCCTCATTACCAATATAACCTCCTACTAGTCCCCATCCCTCATAACCCAACCAACTATCCTCCTCATCCCAGTTCCTCGTTACCAATATAACCTCCTCCTCATCTCAGTTCCTCATTACCCAGAAAAATTTCCTCCTCATCCCAGTACCCGTTACCAATATAACCTCCTCCTAGTCCCCTTCCCTCATTACCCAACCAACTATCCTCCTCATCCCAGTCCCTGTTACCAATATAACCTCATCCTAGTCCCATCCCTCATTACCCAACCAACTATCCTCCGCATCCCAGTCCCTCATTACCAATATAACCTCCTCCTAGTCCCCATCCCTCATTCCCGAACCAACTATCCTCCTTATCCCAGTCCCTCTTTACCAATATAACCTCCTCCTAGTCACCATCCCTCATTACCCAACGAACTTCCCTCCTCATCCCAGTCCCTCATTCCCAATACAACCTCCGCCTAGTCCCCATCCCTCATTACCCAACCAACTATCCTTCTCATCCCAGTCCCTGTTACCAATATAACCTCCTCCTAGTCCACATCCCTCAATACCCAACCAACTATCCTCCTTATCCTAGTCCCTCTTTACCAATATAATCTCCTCCTAGTACCCATCCCTCATTACCCAACAAACTTCCCTCCTCATCCCAGTTCCTCATTACCAATATAACCCCCTCCTAGTCCCCATCCCTCATTACCCAACCAACTATCTTCCTCATCCCAGTTCCTCATTACCAATATAACCTCCTCCTCATCTCAGTTCCTCATTACCCAGGAAAATGTCCTCCACATCCCAGTCCCCGTTACCAATATAACCTCCTCCTAGCCCGCATCCCTCATTACCCAACCAACTATCCTCCTCATCCCAGTCCCTGTTACCAATATAACCTCCTCCTATTCCCCATCCCTCATTACCCAACCAACTATCCTCCTCCTCCCAGTCCCTCATTACCAATATAACCACCTCCTAGTCCCCATCCCTCATTACCCAACCAACTATCCTCCTCATCCCAGTCCCTCATTACCAATATAACCTCCTCCTAGTCCCCATCCCTCATTACCCAACTAACTATCCTCCTCATCCCAGTCCCTAATTACCAATATAACCTCCTCCTAATCCCCATCCCTCATTACCCAACCAACTACCCTCCTCATCCCAGTCCCCCGTTACCAATATAATCTCCTCCTAGTCCCCATCCCTCATTACCCAACCAACTATCCGCCTCATCCCAGTCCCTTATTAACCAGGAAAAAGTCCTCCTCATCCCAGTCCCCTATTACCAATATAACCTACTTCTAGTCCCCATCCCTCATTACCCAGCCAACTATCCACCTCATCCCAGTCCCTCATTACCAATATAACATCCTCCTAGTCCCCATCCCTCATTACCGAACCAACTATCCTCCTTATCCCAGTCCCTCTTTACCAATACAACCTCCTCCTAGTCCCCATCCCTCATTACCCAACCAACTATCCTTCTCATCCCAATCCCTGTTACCAATATAACCTCCTCCTAGTCCACATCCCTCATTACCAAACCAACTATCCTCCTCATCCCTGTCCATGTTACCAATATAACCTCCCCCTAGTCCCCATCCCTCATTACCCAACCAACTATGCTCCTCCTCCCAGTCCCTCATTACCAACATAACCTCCTCCTTGTCCCCATACCTCATTACCCAACCAACTATCCTCCTCATCCCAGTCCCTCATTACCAATATAACCTCCTCCTAGTCCCCATCCCTCATTACCCAACCAACTATCCTCCTCATCCCAGTCTCTCATTACCAATATAACCTCCTCCTAGTCCCCATCCCTCATTACCCAACCAACTACCCTCCTCATCCCAGTCCCCTGTTACCAATATAATCTCCTCCTAGTCCCCATCCCTCATTACCCAACCAACTATCCTCCTCAACCCAGTCCATCATTAACAATATAACCTCCTCCTAGTCCCATCCCTCATTACCCAACCAACTATCCTCCTCATCCAAATCCCTCATTACCAATATAACTTCCTCCTAGTCCTCATCCCTTATTACCCAACCAACTATCCCTCTCATCCCAGTCCCTCATTACCAATATAACCTCCTCCTAGTCCCCATCCCTCATTACCCAACCAACTATCCTCCACATCCCAGTATATCATTAACAATATAGCCTCCTCCTAGTCCCTATCCCTCATTACCCAACCAACTATCCTCCGCCACCCACTCCATCATTACCAATATAACCTCCTCCTAGCCCGCATCCCTCATTACCCAACCAACTATCCTCCTCATCCCAGTCCCTGTTACCAATATAACCTCCTCCTATTCCCCATCCCTCATTACCCAACCAACTATCCTCCTCCTCCCAGTCCCTCATTACCAATATAACCTCCTCCTAGTCCCCATCCCTCATTACCCAACCAACTATCCTCCTCATCCCAGTCCCTCATTACCAATATAACCTCCTCCTAGTCCCCATCCCTCATTACCCAACTAACTATCCTCCTCATCCCAGTCCCTAATTACCAATATAACCTCCTCCTAATCCCCATCCCTCATTATCCAACCAACTACCCTCCTCATCCCAGTCCCCCGTTACCAATATAATCTCCTCCTAGTCCCCATCCCTCATTACCCAACCAACTATCCTCCTCATCCCAGTCCCTTATTAACCAGGAAAAAGTCCTCCTCATCCCAGTCCCCTATTACCAATATAACCTCCTTCTAGTCCCCATCCCTCATTACCCAGCCAACTATCCACCTCATCCCAGTCCCTCATTACCAATATAACATCCTCCTAGTCCCCATCCCTCATTACCGAACCAACTATCCTCCTTATCCCAGTCCCTCTTTACCAATACAACCTCCTCCTAGTCCCCATCCCTCATTACCCAACCAACTATCCTTCTCATCCCAGTCCCTGTTACCAATATAACCTCCTCCTAGTCCACATCCCTCATTACCAAACCAACTATCCTCCTCATCCCAGTCCATGTTACCAATATAACCTCCCCCTAATCCCCATCCCTCATTACCCAACCAACTATGCTCCTCCTCCCAGACCCTCATTACCAACATAACCTCCTCCTTGTCCCCATCCCTCATTACCCAACCAACTATCCTCCTCATCCCAGTCCCTCATTACCAATATAACCTCCTCCTAGTCCCCATCCCTCATTACCGAACCAACTATCCTCCTTATCCCAGTCCCTCTTTACCAATATAACCTCATCCTAGTCCCCATCCATCATTACCCAACAAACTTCCCTCCTCATCCCTGTCCCTCATTACCAATACAACCTCCTCCTAGTCCCCATCCCTCATTACCCAACCAACTATCCTTCTCATCCCAGTCCCTGTTACCAATATAACCTCCTTCTAGTCCACATTCCTCATTACCCAACTAACTATCCTCCTTATCCTAGTCCCTCTTTACCAATATAACCTCCTCCTAGTACCCATCCCTCATTACACAACAAACTTCCCTCCTCATCCCAGTTCCTCATTACCAAAATAACCTCCTCCTAGTCCCCATCCCTCATTACCCAACCAACTATCCTCCTCATCCCAGTTCCTCATTACCAATATAACCTCCTCCTCATCTCAGTTCCTCATTACCCAGGAAAATGTCCTCCACATCCCAGTCCCCGTTACCAATATAACCTCCTCCTAGTCCCCATCCCTCATTACCCAACCAAGTATGCTCCTCATCCCAGTCCCACATTACCAATATAACCTCCTCCTAATCCCCATCCCTCATTACCCAACCAACTACTCTCCTCATCCCAGTCCCCTGTTACCAATATAATCTCCTCCTAGTCCCCATCCCTCATTACCCAACCAACTATCCTCCTCAACCCAGTCCATCATTAACAATATAACCTCCTCCTAGTCCCCATCCCTCATTACCCAACCAACTATCCTCCTCATCCCAATCCCTCATTACCAATATAACTTCCTCCTAGTCCTCATCGCTTATTACCCAACCAACAATCCCTCTCATCCCAGTCCCTCATTACCAATATAACCTCCTCCTAGTCCCCATCCCTCATTACCCAACCAACTATCCTCCACATCCCAGTCCATCATTAACAATATAGCCTCCTCCTAGTCCCTATCCCTCATTACCCAACCAACTATCCTCCGCCACCCACTCCATCATTACCAATATAACCTCCTCCTAGTCCCCATCCCTCATTACCGAACCAACTATCCTCCTTATCCCAGTCCCTCTTTACCAATATAACCTCATCCTAGTCCCCATCCATCATTACCCAACAAACTTCCCTCCTCATCCCAGTCCCTCATTACCAATACAACCTCCTCCTAGTCCCCATCCCTCATTACCCAACCAACTATCCTTCTCATCCCAGTCCCTGTTACCAATATAACCTCCTTCTAGTCCACATCCCTCATTACCCAACTAACTATCCTCCTTATCCTAGTCCCTCTTTACCAATATAACCTCCTCCTAGTACCCATCCCTCATTACACAACAAACTTCCCTCCTCATCCCAGTTCCTCATTACCAAAATAACCACCTCCTAGTCCCCATCCCTCATTACCCAACCAACTATCCTCCTCATCCCAGTTCCTCATTACCAATATAACCTCCTCCTCATCTCAGTTCCTCTTTACCCAGGAAAATGTCCTCCACATCCCAGTCCCCGTTACCAATATAACCTCCTCCTAGTCCCCATCCCTCATTACCCAACCAACTATCCTCCTCATCCCAGTCCCTCATTACCAATATATCCTCCTCCTAATCCCCATCCCTCATTACCCAACCAACTACCCTCCTCATCCCAGTCCCCTGTTACCAATATAATCTCCTCCTAGTCCCCATCCCTCATTACCCAACCAACTATCCTCCTCAACCCAGTCCATCATTAACAATATAACCTCCTCCTAGTCCCCATCCCTCATTACCCAACCAACTATCCTCCTCATCCCAATCCCTCATTACCAATATAACTTCCTCCTAGTCCTCATCCCTTATTACCCAACCAACAATCCCTCTCATCCCAGTCCCTCATTACCAATATAACCTCCTCCTAGTCCCCATCCCTCATTACCCAACCAACTATCCTCCACATCCCAGTCCATCATTAACAATATAGCCTCCTCCTAGTCCCTATCCCTCATTACCCAACCAACTATCCTCCGCCACCCACTCCATCATTACCAATATAATCTCCTCTTAGTCCCCGTCCCTCATTACTCAACCAACTATCCTCCTCATCTCAGTTCCTCACTACCAATAAAACTTCCTCCTAGTCCTCATCCCACATTACCCAACCAACTATCCTCCTCATCCCATTCCCTCATTACCAATATAACCTCCTCCTAGTCCCCATCCCTCTTTAACCAACCAACTATCTCCTCATCCAAGTCCCTCATTACCAATATAACCTCCTGCTAGTCCCCATCCCTCATTACCCAACCAACTATCCTCCACATTCCAGTCCATCATTACCAATATAACCTCCTCCTAGTCCCCATCCCTAATTACCCAACCAACTATCCTCCTCATTCCAGTCCCTCATTAACCATATAACCTCCTCCTAGTCCCCATCCCTCATTACCCAACTAGCTATCCTTCTCATCCCAGTCCCGTTACCAATATAACCACCTCCTAGTCCCCATCCATCATTACCCAACCAACTATCCTCCTCATCCCAGTTCCTCATTACCAATATAACCTCCTACTAGTCCCCATCCCTCATAACCCAACCAACTATCCTCCTCATCCCAGTTCCTCGTTACCAATATAACCTCCTCCTCATCTCAGTTCCTCATTACCCAGAAAAATTTCCTCCTCATCCCAGTACCCGTTACCAATATAACCTCCTCCTAGTCCCCTTCCCTCATTACCCAACCAACTATCCTCCTCATCCCAGTCCCTGTTACCAATATAACCTCATCCTAGTCCCCATCCCTCATTACCCAACCAACTATCCTCCGCATCCCAGTCCCTCATTACCAATATAACCTCCTCCTAGTCCCCATCCCTCATTCCCGAACCAACTATCCTCCTTATCCCAGTCCCTCTTTACCAATATAACCTCCTCCTAGTCACCATCCCTCATTACCCAACGAACTTCCCTCCTCATCCCAGTCCCTCATTCCCAATACAACCTCCGCCTAGTCCCCATCCCTCATTACCCAACCAACTATCCTTCTCATCCCAGTCCCTGTTACCAATATAACCTCCTCCTAGTCCACATCCCTCAATACCCAACCAACTATCCTCCTTATCCTAGTCCCTCTTTACCAATATATTCTCCTCCTAGTACCCATCCCTCATTACCCAACAAACTTCCCTCCTCATCCCAGTTCCTCATTACCAATATAACCCCCTCCTAGTCCCCATCCCTCATTACCCAACCAACTATCTTCCTCATCCCAGTTCCTCATTACCAATATAACCTCCTCCTCATCTCAGTTCCTCATTACCCAGGAAAATGTCCTCCACATCCCAGTCCCCGTTACCAATATAACCTCCTCCTAGCCCGCATCCCTCATTACCCAACCAACTATCCTCCTCATCCCAGTCCCTGTTACCAATATAACCTCCTCCTATTCCCCATCCCTCATTACCCAACCAACTATCCTCCTCCTCCCAGTCCCTCATTACCAATATAACCACCTCCTAGTCCCCATCCCTCATTACCCAACCAACTATCCTCCTCATCCCAGTCCCTCATTACCAATATAACCTCCTCCTAGTCCCCATCCCTCATTACCCAACTAACTATCCTCCTCATCCCAGTCCCTAATTACCAATATAACCTCCTCCTAATCCCCATCCCTCATTACCCAACCAACTACCCTCCTCATCCCAGTCCCCCGTTACCAATATAATCTCCTCCTAGTCCCCATCCCTCATTACCCAACCAACTATCCGCCTCATCCCAGTCCCTTATTAACCAGGAAAAAGTCCTCCTCATCCCAGTCCCCTATTACCAATATAACCTACTTCTAGTCCCCATCCCTCATTACCCAGCCAACTATCCACCTCATCCCAGTCCCTCATTACCAATATAACATCCTCCTAGTCCCCATCCCTCATTACCGAACCAACTATCCTCCTTATCCCAGTCCCTCTTTACCAATACAACCTCCTCCTAGTCCCCATCCCTCATTACCCAACCAACTATCCTTCTCATCCCAATCCCTGTTACCAATATAACCTCCTCCTAGTCCACATCCCTCATTACCAAACCAACTATCCTCCTCATCCCTGTCCATGTTACCAATATAACCTCCCCCTAGTCCCCATCCCTCATTACCCAACCAACTATGCTCCTCCTCCCAGTCCCTCATTACCAACATAACCTCCTCCTTGTCCCCATACCTCATTACCCAACCAACTATCCTCCTCATCCCAGTCCCTCATTACCAATATAACCTCCTCCTAGTCCCCATCCCTCATTACCCAACCAACTATCCTCCTCATCCCAGTCTCTCATTACCAATATAACCTCCTCCTAGTCCCCATCCCTCATTACCCAACCAACTACCCTCCTCATCCCAGTCCCCTGTTACCAATATAATCTCCTCCTAGTCCCCATCCCTCATTACCCAACCAACTATCCTCCTCAACCCAGTCCACCATTACCAATATAACCTCCTCCTAGTCCGCATCCCTCATTACCCGACCAACTATCCTCCTCATCCCAGTCCCTCATTACCAATATAACCTCCTCCTAGTCCCCATCCCTCATTACCCAACCAACTACCCTCCTCATCCCAGTCCCCTGTTACCAATATAATCTCCTCCTAGTCCCCATCCCTCATTACCCAACCAACTATCCTCCTCAACCCAGTCCACCATTAACAATATAACCTCCTCCTAGTCCCATCCCTCATTACCCAACCAACTATCCTCCTCATCCCAATCCCTCATTACCAATATAACTTCCTCCTAGTCCTCATCCCTTATTACCCAACCAACTATCCCTCTCATCCCAGTCCCTCATTACCAATATAACCTCCTCCTAGTCCCCATCCCTCATTACCCAACCAACTATCCTCCACATCCCAGTATATCATTAACAAAATAGCCTCCTCCTAGTCCCTATCCCTCATTACCCAACCAACTATCCTCCGCCACCCACTCCATCATTACCAATATAACCTCCTCCTAGTCCCCATCCCTCATTACTCAACCAACTATCCTCCTCATCCCAGTCCATCATTACCAATATAACCTCCTCCTAGTCCCCATCCCTCATTACCCAGCCAACTATCCTCCTCATCTCAGTCCCTCTTTACCAATAAAACTTCCTCCTAGTCCTCATCCCTCATTACCCAACCAACTATCCTCCTCATCCCAGTCCCTGTTACCAATATAACCTCCTCCTAGTCCCCATCCCTCATTACCCAACCAACTTTCCTCCTCCTCCAAGTCCCTCATTACCAATATAACCTCCTCCTAGTCCCCATCCCTCATTACCCAACCAACTATCCTCCACATTCCAGTCCATCATTACCAATATAACCTCCTCCTAGTCCACATCCCTAATTAACCAACCAACTATCCTCCTCACTCCAGTCCCTCATTAACAATATAACCTCCTCCTAGTCCCCATCCCTCATTACCCAACTAGCTATCCTTCTCATCCGAGTCCCCGTTACCAATATAACCATCTCCTAGTCCCCATCCCTCATTACCCAACCAACTATACTCCTCATCCCAGTTCCTCATTACCAATATAACCTCCTACTAGTCCCCATCCATCATTACCCAACCAACTATCCTCCTCATCCAAGTTCCTCATTACCAATATAACCTCCTCCTCATCTCAGTTCCTCATTACCCAGAAAAATGTCCTCCTCATCCCAGTACCCGTTACCAATATAACCTCCTCCTAGTCCCCTTCCCTCATTACCCAACCAACTATCCTCCTCATCCCAGTCCCTGTTACCAATATAACCTCATCCTAGTCCCCATCCCTCATTACCCAACCAACTATCCTCTGCATCCCAGTCCCTCATTACCAATATAACCTCCTCCTAGTCCCCATCCCTCATTACCCAACCAACTATCCTCCTCATCCCAGTCCCTCATTACCAATATAACCTCCTCCTAGTCCCCATCCCTCATTACCCAACCAACTATCCTCCTCATTCCAGTCCCCCATTTCCAATATAACCTCCTCCTAGTCCCCATCCCTCATTACCCAACCGCCTATCCTCCTCATCCCAGTCCCTGTTACCAATATAACCTCCTCCTAGTCCCCATCCCTCATTACCCAACCAACTATCCTCCTCATCCCAGTCCATGTTACCAATATAACCTCCCCCTAGTCCGCATCCCTCATTACCCAACCAACTATGCTCCTCCTCCCAGTCCCTCATTACCAACATAACCTCCTCCTTGTCCCCATCCCTCATTACCCAACCAACTATCCTCCTCATCCCAGTCCCTCATTACCAATATAACCTCCTCCTAGTCCCCATCCCTCATTATCCAACCAACTATCCTCCTCATCCCAGTCCCTCATTACCAATATAACCTCCTCCTAGTCCCCATCCCTCATTACCCAACCAACTACCCTCCTCATCCCAGTCCCCTGTTACCAATATAATCTCCTCCTAGTCCCCATCCCTCATTACCCAACCAACTATCCTCCTCAACCCAGTCCACCATTAACAATATAACCTCCTCCTAGTCCCATCCCTCATTACCCAACCAACTATCCTCCTCATCCCAATCCCTCATTACCAATATAACTTCCTCCTAGTCCTCATCCCTTATTACCCAACCAACTATCCCTCTCATCCCAGTCCCTCATTACCAATATAACCTCCTCCTAGTCCCCATCCCTCATTACCCAACCAACTATCCTCCGCCACCCACTCCATCATTACCAATATAACCTCCTCCTAGTCCCCATCCCTCATTACTCAACCAACTATCCTCCTCATCCGAGTCCATCAGTACCAATATAACCTCCTCCTAGTCCCCATCCCTCATTACCCAGCCAACTATCCTCCTCATCTCAGTCCCTCATTACCAATAAAACTTCCCCCTAGTCCTCATCCCTCATTACCCAACCAACTATCCTCCTCATCCCAGTCCCTGTTACCAATATAACCTCCTCCTAGTCCCCATCCCTCATTACCCAACCAACTATCCTCCTCCTCCAAGTCCCTCATTACCAATATAACCTCCTCCTAGTCCCCATCCCTCATTACCCAGCCAACTATCCTCCACATTCCAGTCCATCATTACCAATATAACCTCCTCCTAGTCCCCATCCCTAATTAACCAACCAACTATCCTCCTCACTCCAGTCCCTCATTAACAATATAACCTCCTCCTAGTCCCCATCCCTCATTACCCAACTAGCTATCCTTCTCATCCCAGTCCCCGTTACCAATATAACCATCTCCTAGTCCCCATCCCTCATTACCCAACCAACTATTCTCCTCATCCCAGTTCCTCATTAACAATATAACCTCCTACTAGTCCCCATCCCTCATTACCCAACCAACTATCCTCCTCATCCAAGTTCCTCATTACCAATATAACCTCCTCCTCATCTCAGTTCCTCATTACCCAGAAAAATGTCCTCCTCATCCCAGTACCCGTTACCAATATAACCTCCTCCTAGTCCCCTTCCCTCATTACTCAACCAACTATCCTCCTCATCCCAGTCCCTGTTATCAATATAACCTCATCCTAGTCCCCATCCCTCATTACCCAACCAACTATCCTCTGCATCCCAGTCCCTCATTACCAATATAACCTCCTCCTAGTCCCCATCCCTCATTACCCAACCAACTATCCTCCTCATCCCAGTCCCTCATTACCAATATAACCTCCTCCTAGTCCCCATCCCTCATTACCCAACCAACTATCCTCCTCATTCCAGTCCCCCATTTCCAATATAACCTCCTCCTAGTCCCCATCCCTCATTACCCAACCGCCTATCCTCCTCATCCGAGTCCCTGTTACCAATATAACCTCCTCCTAGTCCCCATCCCTCATTACCCAACTAGCTATCCTTCTCATCCCAGTCCCGTTACCAATATAACCATCTCCTAGTCCCCATCCCTCATTACCCAACCAACTATACTCCTCATCCCAGTTCCTCATTACCAATATAACCTCCTACTAGTCCCCATCCCTCATTACCCAACCAACTATCCTCCTCATCCAAGTTCCTCATTACCAATATAACCTCCTCCTGATCTCAGTTCCTCATTACCCAGAAAAATGTCCTCCTCATCCCAGTACCCGTTACCAATATAACATCCTCTAGTCCCCATCCCTCATTACCCAATCAACTATCCTCCTCATCCCAGTCCCTGTTACCAATATAACCTAATCCTAGAACCCATCCCTCATTACCCAACCCACTATCCTCCGCATCCCAGTCCCTGTTACCAATATAACCTCCTCCTAGCCCCCATCCCTCATTACCCAACCAACTATCCTCCTCATCCCAGTTCCTCATTACCAATATAACCTCCTCCTCATCTCAGTTCCTCATTACCCAGGAAAATGTCCTCCTCATCACAGTCCCGTTACCAATATAACCTCCTCCTAGTCCCCATCCCTCATTACCCAACCAACTTTCCTCCTCATCCCAGTCCCTGTTACCAATATAACCTCCACCTAGTCCCCATCCCTCATTACCCAACCGACTGTCCTCTGCATCCCAGTCCCTCATTACCAATATAACCTCGTCATAGTCCCCATCCCTCATTACCCAACCAACTATCCTCCTCATCCCAGTCCCTCATTACCAATAGAACACCCTCTTAGTCCCCATCCCTCATTACCCAACCAACTATCCTCCTCATTCCAGTCCCCTATTACCAATATAACCTCCTTCTAGTCCCCATCCCTCATTACCCAACCAACTATCCTCCTCATCCTGGTCCCTATTTACCAATATAACCTCCTCCTAGTCCCCATCCCTCATTACCCAATGAACTTCCCTCCTCATCCCAGTCCCTCATTACCAATACAACCTCCTCCTAGTCCCCATCCCTCATTACCCAACCAACGATCCTCCTCATCCCAGTTCCTCATTACCAATATAACCTCCTCCTCATCTCAGTTCCTCATTACCCAACCAACTATCCTCCTCATCCCAGTCCCTCATTACCAATATAACCTCCTCCTAGTCCCCATCCCTCATTACCCAACCAACTATCCTCCTCATCCCAGTTACTCATTACCAATATAACCTCCTTCTAGTCCCCATCCCTCATTACCCAACCGACTATCCTCCTCATCCCAGTACCCCATTACCAATATAACCTATTCCTAGTCCCTATCCCTCATTACCCAACCAACTATCCTTCTCATCCCAGTCCCCGTTACCAATATAACCTCCTCCTAGTCCCCATCCCTCATTACCCAACCAACTATCCTCCTCATTCCAGTTCCTCATTACCAATATAACCTCCTCCTAGTCCCCATCCCTCATTACCCAACCAACTATCCTCCTCATACCGGTTCCTAATTACCAATATAACCTCCTCCTCATCTCAGTTCCTCATTACCCAGGAAAATGTCCTCCTCATCACAGTCCCGTTACCAATATAACCTCCTCCTAGTCCCCATCCCTCATTACCCAACCAACTATCCTCCTCATCCCAGTCCCTGTTACCAATATAACCTCCACCTTGTCCCCATTCCTCATTACACAACCAACTGTCCTCTGCATCCCAGTCCCTCATTACCAATATAACCTCGTCATAGTCCCCATCCCTCATTACCCAACCAACTATCCTCCTCATCCCAGTCCCTCATTACCAATAGAACACCCTCTTAGTCCCCATCCCTCATTACCCAACCAACTATCCTCCTCATTCCAGTCCCTCATTACCAATATAACCTCCTCCTAGTCCCCATCCCTCATTACCCAACCAACTATCCTCCTCATCCCAGTCCCTTATTACCCAGGAAAATGTCCTCCTCATCCCAGTCCCCTATTACCAATATAACCTCCTTCTAGTCCCCATCCCTCATTACCCAACCAACTATCCTCCTCATCCCAGTCCCTCATTACCAATATAACCTCCTCCTAGTCCCCATCCCTCATTACCGAACCAACTATCCTCCTTATCCCCGTCCCTCTTTACCAATATAACCTCATCCTAGTCCCCATCCATCATTACCCAACAAACTTCCCTCCTCATCCCAGTCCCTCATTACCAATACAACCTCCTCCTAGTCCCCATCCCTCATTACCCAACCAACTATCCTTCTCATCCCAGTCCCTGTTACCAATATAACCTCCTCCTAGTCCACATCCCTCATTACCCAACTAACTATCCTCCTTATCCTAGTCCCTCTTTACCAATATAACCTCCTCCTAGTACCCATCCCTCATTACACAACGAACTTCCCTCCTCATCCCAGTTCCTCATTACCAAAATAACCTCCTCCTAGTCCCCATCCCTCATTACCCAACCAACTATCCTCCTCATCCCAGTTCCTCATTACCAATATAACCTCCTCCTCATCTCAGTTGCTCATTACCCAGGAAAATGTCCTCCACATCCCAGTCCCCGTTACCAATATAACCTCCACCTAGTCCCCATCCCTCATTACCCAACCGACTGTCCTCTGCATCCCAGTCCCTCATTACCAATATAACCTCGTCATAGTCCCCATCCCTCATTACCCAACCAACTATCCTCCTCATCCCAGTCCCTCATTACCAATAGAACACCCTCTTAGTCCCCATCCCTCATTACCCAACCAACTATCCTTCTCATCCCAGTCCCCGTTACCAATATAACCTCCTCCTAGTCCCCATCCCTCATTACCCAACCAACTATCCTCCTCATTCCAGTTCCTCATTACCAATATAACCTCCTCCTAGTCCCCATCCCTCATTACCCAACCAACTATCCTCCTCATACCAGTTCCTAATTACCAATATAACCTCCTCCTCATCTCAGTTCCTCATTACCCAGGAAAATGTCCTCCTCATCACAGTCCCGTTACCAATATAACCTCCTCCTAGTCCCCATCCCTCATTACCCAACCAACTATCCTCCTCATCCCAGTCCCTGTTACCAATATAACCTCCACCTTGTCCCCATTCCTCATTACACAACCAACTGTCCTCTGCATCCCAGTCCCTCATTACCAATATAACCTCGTCATAGTCCCCATCCCTCATTACCCAACCAACTATCCTCCTCATCCCAGTCCCTCATTACCAATAGAACACCCTCTTAGTCCCCATCCCTCATTACCCAACCAACTATCCTCCTCATTCCAGTCCCTCATTACCAATATAACCTCCTCCTAGTCCCCATCCCTCATTACCCAACCAACTATCCTCCTCATCCCAGTCCCTTATTACCCAGGAAAATGTCCTCCTCATCCCAGTCCCCTATTACCAATATAACCTCCTTCTAGTCCCCATCCCTCATTACCCAACCAACTATCCTCCTCATCCCAGTCCCTCATTACCAATATAACCTCCTCCTAGTCCCCATCCCTCATTACCGAACCAACTATCCTCCTTATCCCCGTCCCTCTTTACCAATATAACCTCATCCTAGTCCCCATCCATCATTACCCAACAAACTTCCCTCCTCATCCCAGTCCCTCATTACCAATACAACCTCCTCCTAGTCCCCATCCCTCATTACCCAACCAACTATCCTTCTCATCCCAGTCCCTGTTACCAATATAACCTCCTCCTAGTCCACATCCCTCATTACCCAACTAACTATCCTCCTTATCCTAGTCCCTCTTTACCAATATAACCTCCTCCTAGTACCCATCCCTCATTACACAACGAACTTCCCTCCTCATCCCAGTTCCTCATTACCAAAATAACCTCCTCCTAGTCCCCATCCCTCATTACCCAACCAACTATCCTCCTCATCCCAGTTCCTCATTACCAATATAACCTCCTCCTCATCTCAGTTGCTCATTACCCAGGAAAATGTCCTCCACATCCCAGTCCCCGTTACCAATATAACCTCCACCTAGTCCCCATCCCTCATTACCCAACCGACTGTCCTCTGCATCCCAGTCCCTCATTACCAATATAACCTCGTCATAGTCCCCATCCCTCATTACCCAACCAACTATCCTCCTCATCCCAGTCCCTCATTACCAATAGAACACCCTCTTAGTCCCCATCCCTCATTACCCAACCAACTATCCTTCTCATCCCAGTCCCTGTTAACAATATAACCTCCTCCTAGTCCACATCCCTCATTACCCAACCAACTATCCTCCTTATCCTAGTCCCTCTTTACCAATATAACCACCTCCTAGTACCCATCCCTCATTACCCAACAAACTTCCCTCCTCATCCCAGTTCCTCATTACCAATATAACCCCCTCCAAGTCCCCATCACTCATTACCCAACCAACGATCCTCCTCATCCCAGTTCCTCATTACCAATATAACCTCTTCCTCATCTCAGTTCCTCATTACCCAGAAAAATGTCCTCCACATCCCAGTCCCTGTTACCAATATAACCTCCTCCTAGCCCGCATCCCTCATTACCCAACCACCTATCCTCCTCCTCCCAGTCCCTCATTACCAATATAACCTCCTCCTAGTCCCCATCCCTCATTACCCAACCAACTATCCTCCTCATCCCAGTCCCTCATTACCAATATAACCTCCTCCTAGTCCCCTTCCCTCATTACCCAACCAACTATCCTCCTCATCCCAGTCCCTCATTACCAATATAACATCCTTCTAGTCCCCATCCCTCATTACCCTACCAACTATCCTCCTCATCCCAGTCCCTCTTTACCAATATAACCTCCTCCTAGTCCCCATCCCTCATTACCCAACAAACTTCTCTTCTCATCCCAGTCCCTCAATACCAATACAACCTCCTCCTAGTCCCCATCCCTCATTACCCAACCAACTATTCTTCTCATCCCAGTCCCTGTTACCAATATAACCTCTTCCTAGTCCACATCCCTCATTACCCAACCAACTATCCTCCTTATCCTACTCCCTCTTTACCAATATAACCTCCTCCTAGTACCCATCCCTCATTACCCAACGAACTTCCCTCCTCATCCCAGTTCCTCATTACCAATATAACCCCCTCCTAGTCCCATCACTCATTACCCAACCAACTATCCTCCTCATCCCAGTTCCTCATTACCAATACAACCTCCTCCTAGCCCGCATCCCTCATTACCCAACCAACTATCCTCCTCATCCCAGTCCCTGTTACCAATATAACCTCCTCCTAGTCCCCATTCCTCATTACCCAACCAACTATCCTCCTCCAAGTCCCTCATTACCAATATAACCTCCTCCTAGTCCCCATCCCTCATTACCCAACCAACTATCCTCCTCATCCCAGTCCCTCATTACCAATTTAACCTCCTCCTAGTCCCCATCCCTCATTACCCAACCAACTATCCTCCTCATCCCAGTCCCTCATTACCAATATAACCTCCTCCTAGTCCCCATCCCTCATTACCCAACCAACTACCCTCCTCATCCCAGTCCCCCGTTACCAATATAATCTCCTCCTAGTCCCCATCCCTCATTACCCAACCAACTATCCTCCTCATCCCAGTCCCTTATTACCCAGGAAAATGTCCTCCTCATCCCAGTCCCCTATTACCAATATAACCTCCTTCTAGTCCCCATCCCTCATTACCCAACCAACTATCCTCCTCATCCCAGTCCCTCATTACCAATATAACATCCTCCTAGTCCCCATCCCTCATTACCAAACCAACTATCCTCCTTATCCCAGTCCTTCTTTACCAATATAACCTCCTCCTAGTCCCCATCCCTCATTACCCAACCAACTATCCTTCTCATCCCAGTCCCTGTTACCAATATAACCTCCTCCTAGTCCACATCCCTCATTACCCAACCAACTATCCTCCTTATCCTAGTCCCTCTTTACCAATATAACCTCCTCCTAGTACCCACCCCTCATTACCCAACGAACTTCCCTCCTCATCCTAGTTCCTCATTACCAATATAACCCCCTCCTAGTCCCCATCCCTCATTACCCAACCAACTATCCTCCTCATTCCAGTTCCTCATTACCAATATAACCTCCTCCTAGTCCCCATCCCTCATTACCCAACTAGCTATCCTTCTCATCCCAGTCCCCGTTAGCAATATAACCACCTCCTAGTCCCCATCCCTCATTACCCAACCCACTATTCTCCTCATCCCAGTTCCTCATTACGAATATAACCTCCTACTAGTCCCCATCCCTCATTACCCAACCAACTATCCTCCTCATCCCAGTTCCTCATTACCAATATAACCTCCTCCTCATCTCAGTTCCTCATTACCCAGAAAAATGTCCTCCTCATCCCAGTACCCGTTACCAATATAACCGCCTCCTAGTCCCCTTCCCTCATTACCCAACCAACTATCCTCCTCATCCCAGTCCCTGTTACCAATATAACCTCATCCTAGTCCCCATCCCTCATTACCAAACCAACTATCCTCCGCATCCCAGTCCCTCATTACCAATATAACCTCCTCCTAGTCCCCATCCCTCATTACCCAACCAACTATCCTCCTCATCCCAGTCCCTCATTACCAAAATAACCTCCTCCTAGTCCCCATCCCTCATTACCCAACCAACTATCCTCCTCATTCCAGTCCCCCATTTCCAATATAACCTCCTCCTAGTCCCCATCCTTCATTACCCAACCGCCTATCCTCCTCATCCCAGTCCCTGTTACCAATATACCCTCCTCCTAGTCCCCATCCCTCATTACCCAACTAACTATCCTCCTCATTCCAGTTCCTCATTACCAATATAACCTCCTCCTAGTCCCCATCCTTCATTACCCAACCAACTATCCTCCTCATCCCAGTTCCTCATTACCAATATAACCTCCTCCTCATCTCAGTTCCTCATTACCCAGGAAAATGTCCTCCTCATCACAGTCCCATTACCTTTATAACCTCCTCCTAGTCCCCATCCCTCATTACCCAACCAACTATCCTCCTCATCCCAGTCCCTGTTACCAATATAACCTCCACCTCGTCCCCATCCCTCATTACCCAACCAACTATCCTCCTCATCCCAGTCCCTTATTACCCAGGAAAATGTTCTCCTCATCACAGTCCCGTTACCATTATAACCTCCTCCTAGTCCCCATCCCTCATTACCCAATCAACTATCCTCCTCATCCAAGTCCCTGTTACCAATATAACCTCCTCCTAGTCCCCATCCCTCATTACCCAACCAACTATCCTCCTCATCCCAGTTCCTCATTACCAATATAAACTCCTCCTCATCTCAGTTCCTCATTACCCAGGAAAATGTCCTCCTCATCCCAGTACCCGTTACCAATATAACCTCCTCCTAGTACCCTTCCCTCATTACCCAACCAACTATTCTCCTCATCCCAGTCCCTGTTACCAATATAACCTCATCCTAGAACCCATCCCTCATTACCCAACCAACTATCCTCCGCATCCCAGTCCCTGTTACCAATATAACCTCCTCCTAGTGCCCATCCCTCATTACCCAACCAACTATCCTCCTCATCCCAGTTCCTCATTACCAATATAACCTCCTCCTCATCTCAGTTCCTCATTACCCAGGAAAATGTCCTCCTCATCACAGTCCCATTACCTTTATAACCTCCTCCTAGTCCCCATCCCTCATTACCCAACCAACTATTCTCCTCATCCCAGTCCCTTTTACCAATATAACCTCCACCTCGTCCCCATCACTCATTACCCAACCAACTATCCTCCTCATCCCAGTCCCTTATAACCCAGGAAAATGTCCTCCTCATCACAGTCCCGTTACCATTATAACCTCCTCCTAGTCCCCATCCCTCATTACCCAATCAACTATCCTCCTCATCCCAGTCCCTGTTACCAATATAATCTCCTCCTAGTCCCATCCCTCATTACCCAACCAACTATCCTCCTCATCCCAGTCCCTCATTACCAATATAACCTCCTCCTAGTCCCCATCCCTCATTACCCAACCAACTATCCTCCTCATTCCAGTTCCTCATTACCAATATAACCTCCTCCTAGTCCCCATCCCTCATTACCCAACTAGCTATCCTTCTCATCCCAGTCCCCGTTAGCAATATAACCACCTCCTAGTCCCCATCCCTCATTAACCAACCCACTATTCTCCTCATCCCAGTTCCTCATTACGAATATAACCTCCTACTAGTCCCCATCCCTCATTACACAACCAACTATCCTCCTCATCCCAGTTCCTCATTACCAATATAACCTCCTCCTCATCTCAGTTCCTCATTACCCAGAAAAATGTCCTCCTCATCCCAGTACCCGTTACCAATATAACCGCCTCCTAGTCCCCTTCCCTCATTACCCAACCAACTATCCTCCTCATCCCAGTCCCTGTTACCAATATAACCTCATCCTAGTCCCCATCCCTCATTACCAAACCAACTATCCTCCGCATCCCAGTCCCTCATTACCAATATAACCTCCTCCTAGTCCCCATCCCTCATTACCCAACCAACTATCCTCCTCATCCCAGTCCCTCATTACCAAAATAACCTCCTCCTAGTCCCCATCCCTCATTACCCAACCAACTATCCTCCTCATTCCAGTCCCCCATTTCCAATATAACCTCCTCCTAGTCCCCATCCTTCATTACCCAACCGCCTATCCTCCTCATCCCAGTCCCTGTTACCAATATACCCTCCTCCTAGTCCCCATCCCTCATTACCCAACTAACTATCCTCCTCATTCCAGTTCCTCATTACCAATATAACCTCCTCCTAGTCCCCATCCCTCATTACCCAACCAACTATCCTCCTCATCCCAGTTCCTCATTAACAATATAACCTCCTCCTCATCTCAGTTCCTCATTACCCAGGAAAATGTCCTCCTCATCACAGTCCCATTACCTTTATAACCTCCTCCTAGTCCCCATCCCTCATTACCCAACCAACTATCCTCCTCATCCCAGTCCCTGTTACCAATATAACCTCCACCTCGTCCCCATCCCTCATTACCCAACCAACTATCCTCCTCATCCCAGTCCCTTATTACCCAGGAAAATGTCCTCCTCATCACAGTGCCGTTACCATTATAACCTCCTCCTAGTCCCCATCCCTCATTACCCAATCAACTATCCTCCTCATCCCAGTCCCTGTTACCAATATAACCTCCACCTCGTCCCCATCCCTCATTACCCAACCAACTATCCTCCTCATCCCAGTCCCTTATTACCCAGGAAAATGTCCTCCTCATCACAGTGCCGTTACCATTATAACCTCCTCCTAGTCCCCATCCCTCATTACCCAACCAACTATCCTCCTCATCCCAGTTCCTCATTACCAATATAAACTCCTCCTCATCTCAGTTCCTCATTACCCAGGAAAATGTCCTCCTCATCCCAGTACCTGTTACCAATATAACCTCCTCCTAGTACCCTTCCCTCATTACCCAACCAACTATTCTCCTCATCCCAGTCCCTGTTACCAATATAACCTCATCCTAGAACCCATCCCTCATTACCCAACCAACTATCCTCCGCATCCCAGTCCCTGTTACCAATATAACCTCCTCCTAGTCCCCATCCCTCATTACCCAACCAACTATCCTCCTCATCCCAGTTCCTCATTACCAATATAACCTCCTCCTCATCTCAGTTCCTCATTACCCAGGAAAATGTCCTCCTTATCACAGTCCGGTTACCAATATAACCTCCTCCTAGTCCCCATCCCTCATTACCCAACCAACTATCCTCCTCATCCCAGTCCCTGTTACCAATATAACCTCCACCTAGTCCCCATCCCTCATTACCCAACCAACTGTCCTCTGCATCCCAGTCCCTCATTACCAATATAACCTCGTCATAGTCCCCATCCCTCATTACCCAACCAACTATCCTCCTCATCCCAGTCCCTCATTACAAATAGAACACCCTCTTAGTCCCCATCCCTCATTACCCAACCAACTATCCTCCTCATTCCAGTCCCTCATTACCAATATAACCTCCTCCTAGTCCCCATCCCTCATTACCCAACCAACTATCCTCCTCATCTCAGTCCCTTATTACCCAGGAAAATGTCCTCCTCATCCCAGTTCCCTATTACCAATATAACCTCCTTCTAGTCCCCATCCCTCATTACCCAATCAACTATCCACCTCATCCCAGTCCCCCTTTACCAATATAACCTCCTCCTAGTCCCCATCCCTCATTATCCAACGAACTTCCCTCCTCATCCCAGTCCCTCATTACCAATACAACCTCCTCCTAGTCCCCATCCCTCATTACCCAACCAACTATCCTTCTCATCCCAGTCCCTGTTACCATTATAACCTCCTCCTAGTCCACATCCCTCATTACCCAACCAACTATCCTCCTTACCCTAGTCCCTCTTTACCAATGTAACCTCCTCCTAGTACCCATCCCTCATTACCCAACCAACTATCCTCCTCATCTCAGTCCCTTATTACCCAGGAAAATGTCCTCCTCATCCCAGTTCCCTATTACCAATATAACCTCCTTCTAGTCCCCATCCCTCATTACCCAATCAACTATCCTCCTCATCCCAGTCCCCCTTTACCAATATAACCTCCTCCTAGTCCCCATCCCTCATTATCCAACAAACTTCCCTCCTCATCCCAGTCCCTCATTACCAATACAACCTCCTCCTAGTCCCCATCCCTCATTACCCAACCAACTATCCTCCTCATCCCAGTCCCTGTTACCAATATAACCTCCACCTAGTCCCCATCCCTCATTACCCAACTAACTGTCCTCTGCATCCCAGTCCCTCATTACCAATATAACCTCGTCATAGTCCCCATCCCTCATTACCCAACCAACTATCCTCCTCATCCCAGTCCCTCATTACCAATAGAACACCCTCTTAGTCCCCATCCCTCATTACCCAACCAACTATCCTCCTCATTCCAGTCCCTCATTACCAATATAACCTCCTCCTAGTCCCCATCCCTCATTACCCAATCAACTATCCTCCTCATCTCAGTCCCTTATTACCCAGGAAAATGTCCTCCTCATCCCAGTTCCCTATTACCAATATAACATCCTTCTAGTCCCCATCCCTCATTACCGAATCAACTATCCTCCTCATCCCAGTCCCCCTTTACCAATATAACCTCCTCCTAGTCCCATCCCTCATTACCCAACAAACTTCCCTCCTCATCCCAGTCCCTCATTACCAATACAACCTCCTCCTAGTCCCCATCCCTCATTACCCAACCAACTATCCTTCTCATCCCAGTCCCTGTTACCAATATAACCTCCTCCTAGTCCACATCCCTCATTACCCAACCAACTATCCTCCTTACCCTAGTCCCTCTTTACCAATGTAACCTCCTCCTAGTACCCATCCCTCATTACCCAACAAACTTCCCTCCTCATCCCAGTTCCTCATTACCAATATAACCCCCTCCTAGTCCCCATCACTCATTACCCAACCAACTATCCTCCTCATCCCAGTTCCTCATTACCAATATAAACTCCTCCTCATCTCAGTTCCTCATTACCCAGGAAAATGTCCTCCTCATCCCAGTACCCGTTACCAATATAACCTCCTCCTAGTACCCTTCCCTCATTACCCAACCAACTATTCTCCTCATCCCAGTCCCTGTTCCCAATATAACCTCATCCTAGAACCCATCCCTCATTACCCAACCAACTATCCTCCGCATCCCAGTCCCTGTTACCAATATAACCTCCTCCTAGTCCCCATCCCTCATTACCCAACCAACTATCCTCCTCATCCCAGTTCCTCATTACCAATATAACCTCCTCCTCATCTCAGTTCCTCATTACCCAGGAAAATGTCCTCCTTATCACAGTCCGGTTACCAATATAACCTCCACCTAGTCCCCATCCCTCATTACCCAACCAACTGTCCTCTGCATCCCAGTCCCTCATTACCAATATAACCTCGTCATAGTCCCCATCCCTCATTACCCAACCAACTATCCTCCTCATCCCAGTCCCTCATTACAAATAGAACACCCTCTTAGTCCCCATCCCTCATTACCCAACCAACTATCCTCCTCATTCCAGTCCCTCATTACCAATATAACCTCCTCCTAGTCCCCATCCCTCATTACCCAACCAACTATCCTCCTCATCTCAGTCCCTTATTACCCAGGAAAATGTCCTCCTCATCCCAGTTCCCTATTACCAATATAACCTCCTTCTAGTCCCCATCCCTCATTACCCAATCAACTATCCTCCTCATCCCAGTCCCCATTTACCAATATAACCTCCTCCTAGTCCCCATCCCTCATTATCCAACGAACTTCCCTCCTCATCCCAGTCCCTCATTACCAATACAACCTCCTCCTAGTCCTCATCCCTCATTACCCAACCAACTATCCTTCTCATCCCAGTCCCTGTTACCAATATAACCTCCTCCTAGTCCACATCCCTCATTACCCAACCAACTATCCTCCTTACCCTAGTTCCTGTTTACCAATGTAACCTCCTCCTAGTACCCATCCCTCATTACCCAACCAACTATCCTCCTCATCTCAGTCCCTTATTACCCAAGAAAATGTCCTCCTCATCCCAGTTCCTTATTACCAATATAACCTCCTTCTAGTCCCCATCCCTCATTACCCAATCAACTATCCTCCTCATCCCAGTCCCCCTTTACCAATATAACCTCCTCCTAGTCCCCATCCCTCATTATCCAACGAACTTCCCTCCTCATCCCAGTCCCTCATTACCAATACAACCTCCTCCTAGTCCCCATCCCTCATTACCCAACCAACTATCCTCCTCATCCCAGTCCCTCATTACCAATATAACCTCCTCCTAGTCCCCATCCCTCATTACCCAACCAACTATCCTCCTCATTCCAGTCCCCCATTTCCAATATAACCTCCTCCTAGTCCCCATCCCTCATTACCCAACCGCCTATCCTCCTCATCCCAGTCCCTGTTACCAATATAACCTCCTCCTAGTCCCCATCCCTCATTACCCAACCAACTATCCTCCTCATCCCAGTCCATGTTACCAATATAACCTCCCCCTAGTCCGCATCCCTCATTACCCAACCAACTATGCTCCTCCTCCCAGTCCCTCATTACCAACATAACCTCCTCCTTGTCCCCATCCCTCATTACCCAACCAACTATCCTCCTCATCCCAGTCCCTCATTACCAATATAACCTCCTCCTAGTCCCCATCCCTCATTATCCAACCAACTATCCTCCTCATCCCAGTCCCTCATTACCAATATAACCTCCTCCTAGTCCCCATCCCTCATTACCCAACCAACTACCCTCCTCATCCCAGTCCCCTGTTACCAATATAATCTCCTCCTAGTCCCCATCCCTCATTACCCAACCAACTATCCTCCTCAACCCAGTCCACCATTAACAATATAACCTCCTCCTAGTCCCATCCCTCATTACCCAACCAACTATCCTCCTCATCCCAATCCCTCATTACCAATATAACTTCCTCCTAGTCCTCATCCCTTATTACCCAACCAACTATCCCTCTCATCCCAGTCCCTCATTACCAATATAACCTCCTCCTAGTCCCCATCCCTCATTACCCAACCAACTATCCTCCGCCACCCACTCCATCATTACCAATATAACCTCCTCCTAGTCCCCATCCCTCATTACTCAACCAACTATCCTCCTCATCCGAGTCCATCAGTACCAATATAACCTCCTCCTAGTCCCCATCCCTCATTACCCAGCCAACTATCCTCCTCATCTCAGTCCCTCATTACCAATAAAACTTCCCCCTAGTCCTCATCCCTCATTACCCAACCAACTATCCTCCTCATCCCAGTCCCTGTTACCAATATAACCTCCTCCTAGTCCCCATCCCTCATTACCCAACCAACTATCCTCCTCCTCCAAGTCCCTCATTACCAATATAACCTCCTCCTAGTCCCCATCCCTCATTACCCAGCCAACTATCCTCCACATTCCAGTCCATCATTACCAATATAACCTCCTCCTAGTCCCCATCCCTAATTAACCAACCAACTATCCTCCTCACTCCAGTCCCTCATTAACAATATAACCTCCTCCTAGTCCCCATCCCTCATTACCCAACTAGCTATCCTTCTCATCCCAGACCCCGTTACCAATATAACCATCTCCTAGTACCCATCGCTCATTACCCAACCAACTATTCTCCTCATCCCAGTTCCTCATTAACAATATAACCTCCTACTAGTCCCCATCCCTCATTACCCAACCAACTATCCTCCTCATCCAAGTTCCTCGTTACCAATATAACCTCCTCCTCATCTCAGTTCCTCATTACCCAGAAAAATGTCCTCCTCATCCCAGTACCCGTTACCAATATAACCTCCTCCTAGTCCCCTTCCCTCATTACTCAACCAACTATCCTCCTCATCCCAGTCCCTGTTACCAATATAACCTCATCCTAGTCCCCATCCCTCATTACCCAACCAACTATCCTCTGCATCCCAGTCCCTCATTACCAATATAACCTCCTCCTAGTCCCCATCCCTCATTACCCAACCAACTATCCTCCTCATCCCAGTCCCTCATTACCAATATAACCTCCTCCTAGTCCCCATCCCTCATTACCCAACCAACTATCCTCCTCATTCCAGTCCCCCATTTCCAATATAACCTCCTCCTAGTCCCCATCCCTCATTACCCAACCGCCTATCCTCCTCATCCGAGTCCCTGTTACCAATATAACCTCCTCCTAGTCCCCATCCCTCATTACCCAACTAGCTATCCTTCTCATCCCAGTCCCGTTACCAATATAACCATCTCCTAGTCCCCATCCCTCATTACCCAACCAACTATACTCCTCATCCCAGTTCCTCATTACCAATATAACCTCCTACTAGTCCCCATCCCTCATTACCCAACCAACTATCCTCCTCATCCAAGTTCCTCATTACCAATATAACCTCCTCCTGATCTCAGTTCCTCATTACCCAGAAAAATGTCCTCCTCATCCCAGTACCCGTTACCAATATAACATCCTCTAGTCCCCATCCCTCATTACCCAATCAACTATCCTCCTCATCCCAGTCCCTGTTACCAATATAACCTCATCCTAGAACCCATCCCTCATTACCCAACCCACTATCCTCCGCATCCCAGTCCCTGTTACCAATATAACCTCCTCCTAGCCCCCATCCCTCATTACCCAACCAACTATCCTCCTCATCCCAGTTCCTCATTACCAATATAACCTCCTCCTCATCTCAGTTCCTCATTACCCAGGAAAATGTCCTCCTCATCACAGTCCCGTTACCAATATAACCTCCTCCTAGTCCCCATCCCTCATTACCCAACCAACTTTCCTCCTCATCCCAGTCCCTGTTACCAATATAACCTCCACCTAGTCCCCATCCCTCATTACCCAACCGACTGTCCTCTGCATCCCAGTCCCTCATTACCAATATAACCTCGTCATAGTCCCCATCCCTCATTACCCAACCAACTATCCTCCTCATCCCAGTCCCTCATTACCAATAGAACACCCTCTGAGTCCCCATCCCTCATTACCCAACCAACTATCCTCCTCATTCCAGTCCCCTATTACCAATATAACCTCCTTCTAGTCCCCATCCCTCATTACCCAACCAACTATCCTCCTCATCCCGGTCCCTATTTACCAATATAACCTCCTCCTAGTCCCCATCCCTCATTACCCAATGAACTTCCCTCCTCATCCCAGTCCCTCATTACCAATACAACCTCCTCCTAGTCCCCATCCCTCATTACCCAACCAACGATCCTCCTCATCCCAGTTCCTCATTACCAATATAACCTCCTCCTCATCTCAGTTCCTCATTACCCAACCAACTATCCTCCTCATCCCAGTCCCTCATTACCAATATAACCTCCTCCTAGTCCCCATCCCTCATTACCCAACCAACTATCCTCCTCATCCCAGTTACTCATTACCAATATAACCTCCTTCTAGTCCCCATCCCTCATTACCCAACCGACTATCCTCCTCATCCCAGTACCCCATTACCAATATAACCTATTCCTAGTCCCTATCCCTCATTACCCAACCAACTATCCTTCTCATCCCAGTCCCCGTTACCAATATAACCTCCTCCTAGTCCCCATCCCTCATTACCCAACCAACTATCCTCCTCATTCCAGTTCCTCATTACCAATATAACCTCCTCCTAGTCCCCATCCCTCATTACCCAACCAACTATCCTCCTCATACCAGTTCCTAATTACCAATATAACCTCCTCCTCATCTCAGTTCCTCATTACCCAGGAAAATGTCCTCCTCATCACAGTCCCGTTACCAATATAGCCTCCTCCTAGTCCCCATCCCTCATTACCCAACCAACTATCCTCCTCATCCCAGTCCCTGTTACCAATATAACCTCCACCTTGTCCCCATTCCTCATTACACAACCAACTGTCCTCTGCATCCCAGTCCCTCATTACCAATATAACCTCGTCATAGTCCCCATCCCTCATTACCCAACCAACTATCCTCCTATCCCAGTCCCTCATTACCAATAGAACACCCTCTTAGTCCCCATCCCTCATTACCCAACCAACTATCCTCCTCATTCCAGTCCCTCATTACCAATATAACCTCCTCCTAGTCCCCATCCATCATTACCCAACCAACTATCCTCCTCATCCCAGTCCCTTATTACCCAGGAAAATGTCCTCCTCATCCCAGTCCCCTATTACCAATATAACCTCCTTCTAGTCCCCATCCCTCATTACCCAACCAACTATCCTCCTCATCCCAGTCCCTCATTACCAATATAACCTCCTCCTAGTCCCCATCCCTCATTACCGAACCAACTATCCTCCTTATCCCAGTCCCTCTTTACCAATATAACCTCATCCTAGTCCCCATCCATCATTACCCAACAAACTTCCCTCCTCATCCCAGTCCCTCATTACCAATACAACCTCCTCCTAGTCCCCATCCCTCATTACCCAACCAACTATCCTTCTCATCCCAGTCCCTGTTACCAATATAACCTCCTCCTAGTCCACATCCCTCATTACCCAACTAACTATCCTCCTTATCCTAGTCCCTCTTTACCAATATAACCTCCTCCTAGTACCCATCCCTCATTACACAACGAACTTCCCTCCTCATCCCAGTTCCTCATTACCAAAATAACCTCCTCCTAGTCCCCATCCCTCATTACCCAACCAACTATCCTCCTCATCCCAGTTCCTCATTACCAATATAACCTCCTCCTCATCTCAGTTGCTCATTACCCAGGAAAATGTCCTCCACATCCCAGTCCCCGTTACCAATATAACCTCCACCTAGTCCCCATCCCTCATTACCCAACCGACTGTCCTCTGCATCCCAGTCCCTCATTACCAATATAACCTCGTCATAGTCCCCATCCCTCATTACCCAACCAACTATCCTCCTCATCCCAGTCCCTCATTACCAATAGAACACCCTCTTAGTCCCCATCCCTCATTACCCAACCAACTATCCTTCTCATCCCAGTCCCTGTTAACAATATAACCTCCTCCTAGTCCACATCCCTCATTACCCAACCAACTATCCTCCTTATCCTAGTCCCTCTTTACCAATATAACCTCCTCCTAGTACCCATCCCTCATTACCCAACAAACTTCCCTCCTCATCCCAGTTCCTCATTACCAATATAACCCCCTCCAAGTCCCCATCACTTATTACCCAACCAACGATCCTCCTCATCCCAGTTCCTCATTACCAATATAACCTCTTCCTCATCTCAGTTCCTCATTACCCAGAAAAATGTCCTCCACATCCCAGTCCCCGTTACCAATATAACCTCCTCCTAGCCCGCATCCCTCATTACCCAACCACCTATCCTCCTCCTCCCAGTCCCTCATTACCAATATAACCTCCTCCTAGTCCCCATCCCTCATTACCCAACCAACTATCCTCCTCATCCCAGTCCCTCATTACCAATATAACCTCCTCCTAGTCCCCTTCCCTCATTACCCAACCAACTATCCTCCTCATCCCAGTCCCTCATTACCAATATAACATCCTTCTAGTCCCCATCCCTCATTACCCAACCAACTATCCTCCTCATCCCAGTCCCTCTTTACCAATATAACCTCCTCCTAGTCCCCATCCCTCATTACCCAACAAACTTCTCTTCTCATCCCAGTCCCTCAATACCAATACAACCTCCTCCTAGTCCCCATCTCTCATTACCCAACCAACTATTCTTCTCATCCCAGTCCCTGTTACCAATATAACCTCTTCCTAGTCCACATCCCTCATTACCCAACCAACTATCCTCCTTATCCTACTCCCTCTTTACCAATATAACCTCCTCCTAGTACCCATCCCTCATTACCCAACGAACTTCCCTCCTCATCCCAGTTCCTCATTACCAATATAACCCCCTCCTAGTCCCATCACTCATTACCCAACCAACTATCCTCCTCATCCCAGTTCCTCATTACCAATACAACCTCCTCCTAGCCCGCATCCCTCATTACCCAACCAACTATCCTCCTCATCCCAGTCCCTGTTACCAATATAACCTCCTCCTAGTCCCCATTCCTCATTACCCAACCAACTATCCTCCTCCCAGTCCCTCATTACCAATATAACCTCCTCCTAGTCCCCATCCCTCATTACCCAACCAACTATCCTCCTCATCCCAGTCCCTCATTACCAATTTAACCTCCTCCTAGTCCCCATCCCTCATTACCCAACCAACTATCCTCCTCATCCCAGTCCCTCATTACCAATATAACCTCCTCCTAGTCCCCATCCCTCATTACCCAACCAACTACCCTCCTCATCCCAGTCCCCCGTTACCAATATAATCTCCTCCTAGTCCCCATCCCTCATTACCCAACCAACTATCCTCCTCATCCCAGTCCCTTATTACCCAGGAAAATGTCCTCCTCATCCCAGTCCCCTATTACCAATATAACCTCCTTCTAGTCCCCATCCCTCATTACCCAACCAACTATCCTCCTCATCCCAGTCCCTCATTACCAATATAACATCCTCCTAGTCCCCATCCCTCATTACCAAACCAACTATCCTCCTTATCCCAGTCCTTCTTTACCAATATAACCTCCTCCTAGTCCCCATCCCTCATTACCCAACCAACTATCCTTCTCATCCCAGTCCCTGTTACCAATATAACCTCCTCCTAGTCCACATCCCTCATTACCCAACCAACTATCCTCCTTATCCTAGTCCCTCTTTACCAATATAACCTCCTCCTAGTACCCACCCCTCATTACCCAACGAACTTCCCTCCTCATCCTAGTTCCTCATTACCAATATAACCCCCTCCTAGTCCCCATCCCTCATTACCCAACCAACTATCCTCCTCATTCCAGTTCCTCATTACCAATATAACCTCCTCCTAGTCCCCATCCCTCATTACCCAACTAGCTATCCTTCTCATCCCAGTCCCCGTTAGCAATATAACCACCTCCTAGTCCCCATCCCTCATTACACAACCAACTATCCTCCTTATCCCAGTTCCTCATTACCAATATAACCTCCTCCTCATCTCAGTTCCTCATTACCCAGAAAAATGTCCTCCTCATCCCAGTACCCGTTACCAATATAACCGCCTCCTAGTCCCCTTCCCTCATTACCCAACCAACTATCCTCCTCATCCCAGTCCCTGTTACCAATATAACCTCATCCTAGTCCCCATCCCTCATTACCAAACCAACTATCCTCCGCATCCCAGTCCCTCATTACCAATATAACCTCCTCCTAGTCCCCATCCCTCATTACCCAACCAACTATCCTCCTCATCCCAGTTCCTCATTACCAATATAACCTCCTCCTCATCTCAGTTCCTCATTACCCAGAAAAATGTCCTCCTCATCCCAGTACCCGTTACCAATATAACCGCCTCCTAGTCCCCTTCCCTCATTACCCAACCAACTATCCTCCTCATCCCAGTCCCTGTTACCAATATAACCTCATCCTAGTCCCCATCCCTCATTACCAAACCAACTATCCTCCGCATCCCAGTCCCTCATTACCAATATAACCTCCTCCTAGTCCCCATCCCTCATTACCCAACCAACTATCCTCCTCATCCCAGTCCCTCATTACCAAAATAACCTCCTCCTAGTCCCCATCCCTCATTACCCAACCAACTATCCTCCTCATTCCAGTCCCCCATTTCCAATATAACCTCCTCCTAGTCCCCATCCTTCATTACCCAACCGCCTATCCTCCTCATCCCAGTCCCTGTTACCAATATACCCTCCTCCTAGTCCCCATCCCTCATTACCCAACTAACTATCCTCCTCATTCCAGTTCCTCATTACCAATATAACCTCCTCCTAGTCCCCATCCTTCATTACCCAACCAACTATCCTCCTCATCCCAGTTCCTCATTACCAATATAACCTCCTCCTCATCTCAGTTCCTCATTACCCAGGAAAATGTCCTCCTCATCACAGTCCCATTACCTTTATAACCTCCTCCTAGTCCCCATCCCTCATTACCCAACCAACTATCCTCCTCATCCCAGTCCCTGTTACCAATATAACCTCCACCTCGTCCCCATCCCTCATTACCCAACCAACTATCCTCCTCATCCCAGTCCCTTATTACCCAGGAAAATGTTCTCCTCATCACAGTCCCGTTACCATTATAACCTCCTCCTAGTCCCCATCCCTCATTACCCAATCAACTATCCTCCTCATCCAAGTCCCTGTTACCAATATAACCTCCTCCTAGTCCCCATCCCTCATTACCCAACCAACTATCCTCCTCATCCCAGTTCCTCATTACCAATATAAACTCCTCCTCATCTCAGTTCCTCATTACCCAGGAAAATGTCCTCCTCATCCCAGTACCCGTTACCAATATAACCTCCTCCTAGTACCCTTCCCTCATTACCCAACCAACTATTCTCCTCATCCCAGTCCCTGTTACCAATATAACCTCATCCTAGAACCCATCCCTCATTACCCAACCAACTATCCTCCGCATCCCAGTCCCTGTTACCAATATAACCTCCTCCTAGTGCCCATCCCTCATTACCCAACCAACTATCCTCCTCATCCCAGTTCCTCATTACCAATATAACCTCCTCCTCATCTCAGTTCCTCATTACCCAGGAAAATGTCCTCCTCATCACAGTCCCATTACCTTTATAACCTCCTCCTAGTCCCCATCCCTCATTACCCAACCAACTATTCTCCTCATCCCAGTCCCTTTTACCAATATAACCTCCACCTTGTCCCCATCACTCATTACCCAACCAACTATCCTCCTCATCCCAGTCCCTTATAACCCAGGAAAATGTCCTCCTCATCACAGTCCCGTTACCATTATAACCTCCTCCTAGTCCCCATCCCTCATTACCCAATCAACTATCCTCCTCATCCCAGTCCCTGTTACCAATATAATCTCCTCCTAGTCCCCATCCCTCATTACCCAACCAACTATCCTCCTCATCCCAGTCCCTCATTACCAATATAACCTCCTCCTAGTCCCCATCCCTCATTACCCAACCAACTATCCTCCTCATTCCAGTTCCTCATTACCAATATAACCTCCTCCTAGTCCCCATCCCTCATTACCCAACTAGCTATCCTTCTCATCCCAGTCCCCGTTAGCAATATAACCACCTCCTAGTCCCCATCCCTCATTACCCAACCCACTATTCTCCTCATCCCAGTTCCTCATTACGAATATAACCTCCTACTAGTCCCCATCCCTCATTACACAACCAACTATCCTCCTCATCCCAGTTCCTCATTACCAATATAACCTCCTCCTCATCTCAGTTCCTCATTACCCAGAAAAATGTCCTCCTCATCCCAGTACCCGTTACCAATATAACCGCCTCCTAGTCCCCTTCCCTCATTACCCAACCAACTATCCTCCTCATCCCAGTCCCTGTTACCAATATAACCTCATCCTAGTCCCCATCCCTCATTACCAAACCAACTATCCTCCGCATCCCAGTCCCTCATTACCAATATAACCTCCTCCTAGTCCCCATCCCTCATTACCCAACCAACTATCCTCCTCATCCCAGTCCCTCATTACCATAATAACCTCCTCCTAGTCCCCATCCCTCATTACCCAACCAACTATCCTCCTCATTCCAGTCCCCCATTTCCAATATAACCTCCTCCTAGTCCCCATCCTTCATTACCCAACCGCCTATCCTCCTCATCCCAGTCCCTGTTACCAATATACCCTCCTCCTAGTCCCCATCCCTCATTACCCAACTAACTATCATCCTCATTCCAGTTCCTCATTACCAATATAACCTCCTCCTAGTCCCCATCCCTCATTACCCAACCAACTATCCTCCTCATCCCAGTTCCTCATTAACAATATAACCTCCTCCTCATCTCAGTTCCTCATTACCCAGGAAAATGTCCTCCTCATCACAGTCCCATTACCTTTATAACCTCCTCCTAGTCCCCATCCCTCATTACCCAACCAACTATCCTCCTCATCCCAGTCCCTGTTACCAATATAACCTCCACCTCGTCCCCATCCCTCATTACCCAACCAACTATCCTCCTCATCCCAGTCCCTTATTACCCAGGAAAATGTCCTCCTCATCACAGTGCCGTTACCATTATAACCTCCTCCTAGTCCCCATCCCTCATTACCCAATCAACTATCCTCCTCATCTAAGTCCCTGTTACCAATATAACCTCCTCCTAGTCCCCATCCCTCATTACCCAACCAACTATCCTCCTCATCCCAGTTCCTCATTACCAATATAAACTCCTCCTCATCTCAGTTCCTCATTACCCAGGAAAATGTCCTCCTCATCCCAGTACCTGTTACCAATATAACCTCCTCCTAGTACCCTTCCCTCATTACCCAACCAACTATTCTCCTCATCCCAGTCCCTGTTACCAATATAACCTCATCCTAGAACCCATCCCTCATTACCCAACCAACTATCCTCCGCATCCCAGTCCCTGTTACCAATATAACCTCCTCCTAGTCCCCATCCCTCATTACCCAACCAACTATCCTCCTCATCCCAGTTCCTCATTACCAATATAACCTCCTCCTCATCTCAGTTCCTCATTACCCAGGAAAATGTCCTCCTTATCACAGTCCGGTTACCAATATAACCTCCTCCTAGTCCCCATCCCTCATTACCCAACCAACTATCCTCCTCATCCCAGTCCCTGTTACCAATATAACCTCCACCTAGTCCCCATCCCTCATTACCCAACCAACTGTCCTCTGCATCCCAGTCCCTCATTACCAATATAACCTCGTCATAGTCCCCATCCCTCATTACCCAACCAACTATCCTCCTCATCCCAGTCCCTCATTACAAATAGAACACCCTCTTAGTCCCCATCCCTCATTACCCAACCAACTATCCTCCTCATTCCAGTCCCTCATTACCAATATAACCTCCTCCTAGTCCCCATCCCTCATTACCCAACCAACTATCCTCCTCATCTCAGTCCCTTATTACCCAGGAAAATGTCCTCCTCATCCCAGTTCCCTATTACCAATATAACCTCCTTCTAGTCCCCATCCCTCATTACCCAATCAACTATCCACCTCATCCCAGTCCCCCTTTACCAATATAACCTCCTCCTAGTCCCCATCCCTCATTATCCAACGAACTTCCCTCCTCATCCCAGTCCCTCATTACCAATACAACCTCCTCCTAGTCCCCATCCCTCATTACCCAACCAACTATCCTTCTCATCCCAGTCCCTGTTACCATTATAACCTCCTCCTAGTCCACATCCCTCATTACCCAACCAACTATCCTCCTTCCCTAGTCCCTCTTTACCAATGTAACCTCCTCCTAGTACCCATCCCTCATTACCCAACCAACTATCCTCCTCATCTCAGTCCCTTATTACCCAGGAAAATGTCCTCCTCATCCCAGTTCCCTATTACCAATATAACCTCCTTCTAGTCCCCATCCCTCATTACCCAATCAACTATCCTCCTCATCCCAGTCCCCCTTTACCAATATAACCTCCTCCTAGTCCCCATCCCTCATTACCCAACCAACTATCCTCCTCATCCCAGTCCCTGTTACCAATATAACCTCCACCTAGTCCCCATCCCTCATTACCCAACTAACTGTCCTCTGCATCCCAGTCCCTCATTACCAATATAACCTCGTCATAGTCCCCATCCCTCATTACCCAACCAACTATCCTCCTCATCCCAGTCCCTCATTACCAATAGAACACCCTCTTAGTCCCCATCCCTCATTACCCAACCAACTATCCTCCTCATTCCAGTCCCTCATTACCAATATAACCTCCTCCTAGTCCCCATCCCTCATTACCCAATCAACTATCCTCCTCATCTCAGTCCCTTATTACCCAGGAAAATGTCCTCCTCATCCCAGTTCCCTATTACCAATATAACATCCTTCTAGTCCCCATCCCTCATTACCGAATCAACTATCCTCCTCATCCCAGTCCCCCTTTACCAATATAACCTCCTCCTAGTCCCCATCCCTCATTACCCAACGAACTTCCCTCCTCATCCCAGTCCCTCATTACCAATACAACCTCCTCCTAGTCCCCATCCCTCATTACCCAACCAACTATCCTTCTCATCCCAGTCCCTGTTACCAATATAACCTCCTCCTAGTCCACATCCCTCATTACCCAACCAACTATCCTCCTTACCCTAGTCCCTCTTTACCAATGTAACCTCCTCCTAGTACCCATCCCTCATTACCCAACAAACTTCCCTCCTCATCCCAGTTCCTCATTACCAATATAACCCCCTCCTAGTCCCCATCACTCATTACCCAACCAACTATCCTCCTCATCCCAGTTCCTCATTACCAATATAAACTCCTCCTCATCTCAGTTCCTCATTACCCAGGAAAATGTCCTCCTCATCCCAGTACCCGTTACCAATATAACCTCCTCCTAGTACCCTTCCCTCATTACCCAACCAACTATTCTCCTCATCCCAGTCCCTGTTCCCAATATAACCTCATCCTAGAACCCATCCCTCATTACCCAACCAACTATCCTCCGCATCCCAGTCCCTGTTACCAATATAACCTCCTCCTAGTCCCCATCCCTCATTACCCAACCAACTATCCTCCTCATCCCAGTTCCTCATTACCAATATAACCTCCTCCTCATCTCAGTTCCTCATTACCCAGGAAAATGTCCTCCTTATCACAGTCCGGTTACCAATATAACCTCCACCTAGTCCCCATCCCTCATTACCCAACCAACTGTCCTCTGCATCCCAGTCCCTCATTACCAATATAACCTCGTCATAGTCCCCATCCCTCATTACCCAACCAACTATCCTCCTCATCCCAGTCCCTCATTACAAATAGAACACCCTCTTAGTCCCCATCCCTCATTACCCAACCAACTATCCTCCTCATTCCAGTCCCTCATTACCAATATAACCTCCTCCTAGTCCCCATCCCTCATTACCCAACCAACTATCCTCCTCATCTCAGTCCCTTATTACCCAGGAAAATGTCCTCCTCATCCCAGTTCCCTATTACCAATATAACCTCCTTCTAGTCCCCATCCCTCATTACCCAATCAACTATCCTCCTCATCCCAGTCCCCATTTACCAATATAACCTCCTCCTAGTCCCCATCCCTCATTATCCAACGAACTTCCCTCCTCATCCCAGTCCCTCATTACCAATACAACCTCCTCCTAGTCCTCATCCCTCATTACCCAACCAACTATCCTTCTCATCCCAGTCCCTGTTACCAATATAACCTCCTCCTAGTCCACATCCCTCATTACCCAACCAACTATCCTCCTTACCCTAGTTCCTGTTTACCAATGTAACCTCCTCCTAGTACCCATCCCTCATTACCCAACCAACTATCCTCCTCATCTCAGTCCCTTATTACCCAAGAAAATGTCCTCCTCATCCCAGTTCCTTATTACCAATATAACCTCCTTCTAGTCCCCATCCCTCATTACCCAATCAACTATCCTCCTCATCCCAGTCCCCCTTTACCAATATAACCTCCTCCTAGTCCCCATCCCTCATTATCCAACGAACTTCCCTCCTCATCCCAGTCCCTCATTACCAATACAACCTCCTCCTAGTCCCCATCCCTCATTACCCAACCAACTATCCTCCTCATCCCAGTCCCTGTTACCAATATAACCTCCACCTAGTCCCCATCCCTCATTACCCAACCAACTGTCCTCTGCATCCCAGTCCCTCATTACCAATATAACCTCGTCATAGTCCCCATCCCTCATTACCCAACCAACTATCCTCCTCATCCCAGTCCCTCATTACCAATAGAACACCCTGTTAGTCCCCATCCCTCATTACCCAACCAACTATCCTCCTCATTCCAGTCCCTCATTACCAATATAACCTCCTCCTAGTCCCCATCCCTCATTACCCAATCAACTATCCTCCTCATCTCAGTCCCTTATTACCCAGGAAAATGTCCTCCTCATCCCAGTTCCCTATTACCAATATAACCTCCTTCTAGTCCCCATCCCTCATTACCGAATCAACTATCCTCCTCATCCCAGTCCCCCTTTACCAATATAACCTCCTCCTAGTCCCCATCCCTCATTACCCAACGAACTTCCCTCCTCATCCCAGTCCCTCATTACCAATACAACCTCCTCCTAGTCCCCATCCCTCATTACCCCACCAACTATCCTTCTCATCCCAGTCCCTGTTACCAATATAACCTCCTCCTAGTCCACATCCCTCATTACCCAACCAACTATCCTCCTTACCCTAGTCCCTCTTTACCAATGTAACCTCCTCCTAGTACCCATCCCTCATTACCCAACAAACTTCCCTCCTCATCCCAGTTCCTCATTACCAATATAACCTCCTCCTCATCTCAGTTCATCATTACCCAGGAAAATGTCCTCCACATCCCAGTCCCCGTTACCAATATAACCTCCTCCTAGCCCACATCCCTCATTACCCAACCAACTATCCTCCTCATCCCAGTCCCTGTTAGCAATATAACCTCCTCCTAGTCCCCATCCCTCATTACCCAACCAAATATCCTCCTCCTCCCAGTCCCTCATTACCAATATAACCTCCTCCTAGTCCCCATCCCTCATTACCCAACCAACTATCCTCCTCATACCAGTTCCTCATTACCAATATAACCTCCTAGTCCCCATCCCTCATTACCCAACCAACTATCCTCCTCATCCCAGTCCCTCATTACCAATATAACCTCCTCCTAGTCCCCATCCCTCATTACCCAACCAACTACCCTCCTCATCCCAGTCCCCCGTTACCAATATAATCTCCTCCTAGTCCCCATCCCTCATTACCCAACCAACTATCCTCCTCATCCCAGTCCCTCATTACCAATATAACTTCCTCCTAGTCCTCATCCCTCATTACCCAACCAACGATCCCTCTCATCCCAGTCCCTCATTACCAATATAACCTCCTCCTAGTCCCCATCCCTCATTAACCAGCCAACTATCCTCCGCCACCCACTCCATCATTACCAATATAATCTCCTCCTAGTGCCCATCCCTCATTACCCAACCAACTATCCTCCTCATCCCAGTCCCTCATTACCAATATAACCTCCTCCTAGTCCCCATCCCTCTTTACCCAACCAACTATCCTCCTCATCCCAGTCCATCATTAACAATATAACCTCCTCCTAGTCCCCATCCCTCATTACCCAACCAACTATCCTCCGCCACCCACTCCATCATTACCAATATAACCTCCTCCTAGTCCCCATCCCTCATTACCCAACCAACTATCCTCCTCATCCCAGTCCCTGTTACCAATATAACCTCCTCCTAGTCCCCATCACTCATTAACCAACCAACTATCCTCCTCATCCCAGTTCCTCATTACCAATATAACCTCCTCCTCATCTCAGTTCATCATTACCCAGGAAAATGTCCTCCACATCCCAGTCCCCGTTACCAATATAACCTCCTCCTAGCCCACATCCCTCATTACCCAACCAACTATCCTCCTCATCCCAGTCCCTGTTAGCAATATAACCTCCTCCTAGTCCCCATCCCTCATTACCCAACCAAATATCCTCCTCCTCCCAGTCCCTCATTACCAATATAACCTCCTCCTAGTCCCCATCCCTCATTACCCAACCAACTATCCTCCTCATCCCAGTTCCTCATTACCAATATAACCTCCTAGTCCCCATCCCTCATTACCCAACCAACTATCCTCCTCATCCCAGTCCCTCATTACCAATATAACCTCCTCCTAGTCCCCATCCCTCATTACCCAACCAACTACCCTCCTCATCCCAGTCCCCCGTTACCAATATAATCTCCTCCTAGTCCCCATCCCTCATTACCCAACCAACTATCCTCCTCATCCCAGTCCCTCATTACCAATATAACTTCCTCCTAGTCCTCATCCCTCATTACCCAACCAACTATCCCTCTCATCCCAGTCCCTCATTACCAATATAACCTCCTCCTAGTCCCCATCCCTCATTAACCAGCCAACTATCCTCCGCCACCCACTCCATCATTACCAATATAATCTCCTCCTAGTGCCCATGCCTCATTACCCAACCAACTATCCTCCTCATCCCAGTCCCTCATTACCAATATAACCTCCTCCTAGTCCCCATCCCTCTTTACCCAACCAACTATCCTCCTCATCCCAGTCCATCATTAACAATATAACCTCCTCCTAGTCCCCATCCCTCATTACCCAACCAACTATCCTCAGCCACCCACTCCATCATTACCAATATAACCTCCTCCTAGTCCCCATCCCTCATTACCCAACCAACTATCCTCCTCATCCCAGTCCCTGTTACCAATATAACCTCCTCCTAGTCACCATCCATCATTACCCAACCAACTATCCTCCTCATTCCAGTCCCTCATTAACAATATAACCTCCTCCTAGTCCCCTTCCCTCATTACCCAACCAACTATCCTCCTCATCCCAGTCCCTTTTACCAATATAATCTCATCCTCGTCCCCATCCCTCATTACCCAACCAACTATCCTCCGCACCCCAGTCCCTCATTACCAATATAACCTCCTCCTATTCCCCATTCCTCATTACCCAACCAACTATCCTCCTCGTCCCAGTCCTTCATTACCAATATAACCTCCTCTTAGTCCCCATCCCTCATTTCCCAACCAACTATCCTCCTCATCCCAGTCCCCTATTACCAATATAACCTCCTTCTAGTCCCCATCCCTCATTACCCAACCAACTCTCCTCCTCATCCCAGTCCCTCATTACCAATATAACCTCCTCCTAGTCCCCATCCCTCATTACCAAACCAACTATCCTCCTTATCCCAGTCCCTCTTTACCAATATAACCTCCTCCTAGCCCCCATCCCTCATTACCCAACGAACTTCCCTCCTCATCCCAGTCCCTCATTACCAATACAACCTCCTCCTAGTCCCCATCCCTAATTACCCAACCAACTATCCTCCTCATTCCAGTCCCTCATTAACAATATAAGCTCCTCCTAGTCCCCATTTCTCATTACCCAACTAGCTATCCTTCTCATCCCAGTCCCCGTTAGCAATATAACCACCTCCTAGTCCCCATCACTCATTACCCAACCAACTATTCTCCTCATCCCAGTTCCTCATTACGAATATAACCTCCTACTAGTCCCCATCCCTCATTACCCAACCAACTATCCACCTCATCCCAGTTCCTCATTACCAATATAACCTCCTCCTCATCTCAGTTCCTCATTACCCAGAAAAATGTCCTCCTCATCCCAGTACCCGTTACCAATATAACCTCCTCCTAGTCCCCTTCCCTCATTACCCAACCAACTATCCTCCTCATCCCAGTCCCTGTTACCAATGTAACCTCATCCTAGTCCCCATCCCTCATTACCCAACCAACTATCCTCCGCATCCCAGTCCCTCATTACCAATATAACCTCCTCCTAGTTCCCATCCCTTATTACCCAACCAACTATCCTCCTCATCCCAGTCCCTCATTACCAATATAACCTCCTCCTAGTCCCCATCCCTCATTACCCAACCAACTATCCTCCTCATTCCAGTCCCCCATTTCCAATATAACCTCCTCCTAGTCCCCATCCCTCATTACCCAACCGCCTATCCTCCTCATCCCAGTCCCTGTTACCAATATACCCTCCTCCTAGTCCCCATCCCTCATTACCCAACCAACTATCCTCCTCATTCCAGTTCCTCATTACCAATATAACCTCCTCCTAGTCCCCATCCCTCATTACCCAACCAACTATCCTCCTCATCCCAGTTCCTCATTACCAATATAACCTCCTCCTCATCTCAGTTCCTCATTACCCAGGAAAATGTCCTCCTCATCACAGTCCCATTACCGTTATTACCTCCTCATAGTCCCCATCCCTCATTACCCAACCAACTGTTCTCCTCATCCCAGTCCCTTTTACCAATATAACCTCCACCTCGTCCCCATCCCTCATTACCCAACCAACTATCCTCCTCATCCCAGTCCCTTATAACCCAGGAAAATGTCCTCCTCATCACAGTCCCGTTACCATTATAACCTCCTCCTAGTCCCCATCCCTCATTACCCAATCAACTATCCTCCTCATCCCAGTCCCTGTTACCAATATAATCTCCTCCTAGTCCCCATCCCTCATTACCCAACCAACTATCCTCCTCATCCCAGTCCCTGTTAGCAATATAACCTCCTCCTAGTCCCCATCCCTCATTACCCAACCAAATATCCTCCTCCTCCCAGTCCCTCATTACCAATATAACCTCCTCCTAGTCCCCATCCCTCATTACCCAACCAACTATCCTCCTCATCCCAGTTCCTCATTACCAATATAACCTCCTAGTCCCCATCCCTCATTACCCAACCAACTATCCTCCTCATCCCAGTCCCTCATTACCAATATAACCTCCTCCTAGTCCCCATCCCTCATTACCCAACCAACTACCCTCCTCATCCCAGTCCCCCGTTACCAATATAATCTCCTCCTAGTCCCCATCCCTCATTACCCAACCAACTATCCTCCTCATCCCAGTCCCTCATTACCAATATAACTTCCTCCTAGTCCTCATCCCTCATTACCCAACCAACTATCCCTCTCATCCCAGTCCCTCATTACCAATATAACCTCCTCCTAGTCCCCATCCCTCATTAACCAGCCAACTATCCTCTGCCACCCACTCCATCATTACCAATATAATCTCCTCCTAGTGCCCATCCCTCATTACCCAACCAACTATCCTCCTCATCCCAGTCCCTCATTACCAATATAACCTCCTCCTAGTCCCCATCCCTCTTTACCCAACCAACTATCCTCCTCATCCCAGTCCATCATTAACAATATAACCTCCTCCTAGTCCCCATCCCTCATTACCCAACCAACTATCCTCCGCCACCCACTCCATCATTACCAATATAACCTCCTCCTAGTCCCCATCCCTCATTACCCAACCAACTATCCTCCTCATCCAAGTCCCTGTTACCAATATAACCTCCTCCTAGTCACCATCCATCATTACCCAACCAACTATCCTCCTCTTTCCAGTCCCTCATTAACAATATAACCTCCTCCTAGTCCCCTTCCCTCATTACCCAACCAACTATCCTCCTCATCCCAGTCCCTTTTACCAATATAATCTCATCCTCGTCCCCATCCCTCATTACCCAACCAACTATCCTCCGCACCCCAGTCCCTCATTACCAATATAACCTCCTCCTATTCCCCATTCCTCATTACCCAACCAACTATCCTCCTCGTCCCAGTCCTTCATTACCAATATAACCTCCTCTTAGTCCCCATCCCTCATTTCCCAACCAACTATCCTCCTCATCCCAGTCCCCTATTACCAATATAACCTCCTTCTAGTCCCCATCCCTCATTACCCAACCAACTCTCCTCCTCATCCCAGTCCCTCATTACCAATATAACCTCCTCCTAGTCCCCATCCCTCATTACCAAACCAACTATCCTCCTTATCCCAGTCCCTCTTTACCAATATAACCTCCTCCTAGCCCCATCCCTCATTACCCAACGAACTTCCCTCCTCATCCCAGTCCCTCATTACCAATACAACCTCCTCCTAGTCCCCATCCCTAATTACCCAACCAACTATCCTCCTCATTCCAGTCCCTCATTAACAATATAAGCTCCTCCTAGTCCCCATTTCTCATTACCCAACTAGCTATCCTTCTCATCCCAGTCCCCGTTAGCAATATAACCACCTCCTAGTCCCCATCACTCATTACCCAACCAACTATTCTCCTCATCCCAGTTCCTCATTACGAATATAACCTCCTACTAGTCCCCATCCCTCATTACCCAACCAACTATCCACCTCATCCCAGTTCCTCATTACCAATATAACCTCCTCCTCATCTCAGTTCCTCATTACCCAGAAAAATGTCCTCCTCATCCCAGTACCCGTTACCAATATAACCTCCTCCTAGTCCCCTTCCCTCATTACCCAACCAACTATCCTCCTCATCCCAGTCCCTGTTACCAATATAACCTCATCCTAGTCCCCATCCCTCATTACCCAACCAACTATCCTCTGCATCCCAGTCCCTCATTACCAATATAACCTCCTCCTAGTTCCCATCCCTTATTACCCAACCAACTATCCTCCTCATCCCAGTCCCTCATTACCAATATAACCTCCTCCTAGTCCCCATCCCTCATTACCCAACCAACTATCCTCCTCATTCCAGTCCCCCATTTCCAATATAACCTCCTCCTAGTCCCCATCCCTCATTACCCAACCGCCTATCCTCCTCATCCCAGTCCCTGTTACCAATATACCCTCCTCCTAGTCCCCATCCCTCATTACCCAACCAACTATCCTCCTCATTCCAGTTCCTCATTACCAATATAACCTCCTCCTAGTCCCCATCCCTCATTACCCAACCAACTATCCTCCTCATCCCAGTTCCTCATTACCAATATAACCTCCTCCTCATCTCAGTTCCTCATTACCCAGGAAAATGTCCTCCTCATCACAGTCCCATTACCGTTATTACCTCCTCCTAGTCCCCATCCCTCATTACCCAACCAACTATTCTCCTCATCCCAGTCCCTTTTACCAATATAACCTCCACCTCGTCCCCATCCCTCATTACCCAACCAACTATCCTCCTCATCCCAGTCCTTATAACCCAGGAAAATGTCCTCCTCATCACAGTCCTGTTACCATTATAACCTCCTCCTAGTCCCCATCCCTCATTACCCAATCAACTATCCTCCTCATCCCAGTCCCTGTTACCAATATAATCTCCTCCTAGTCCCCATCCCTCATTACCCAACCAACTATCCTCCTCATCCCAGTCCCTCATTACCAATATAACCTCCTCCTAGTCCCCATCCCTCATTACCCAACCAACTATCCTCCTCATTCCAGTTCCTCATTACCAATATAACCTCCTCCTAGTCCCCATCCCTCATTACCCAACTAGCTATCCTTCTCACCCCAGTCCCCGTTAGCAATATAACCACCTCCTAGTCCCCATCCCTCATTACCCAACCCACTATTCTCCTCATCCCAGTTCCTCATTACCAATATAACCTCCTACTAGTCCCCATCCCTCATTACCCAACCAACTATCCTCCTCATCCCAGTTCCTCATTACCAATATAACCTCCTCCTCATCTCAGTTCCTCATTACCCAGAAAAATGTCCTCCTCATCCCAGTACCCGTTACCAATATAACCGCCTCCTAGTCCCCTTCCTTCATTACCCAACCAACTATCCTCCTCATCCCAGTCCCTGTTACCAATATAACCTCCTCCTAGTCCCCATCCCTCATTACCCAACCAACTATCCTCCTCATCCCAGTCCCTCATTACCAAAATAACCTCCTCCTAGTCCCCATCCCTCATTACCAAACCAACTATCCTCCTTATCCCAGTCCCTCTTTACCAATATAACCTCCTCCTAGCCCCATCCCTCATTACCCAACGAACTTCCCTCCTCATCCCAGTCCCTCATTACCAATACAACCTCCTCCTAGTCCCCATCCCTAATTACCCAACCAACTATCCTCCTCATTCCAGTCCCTCATTAACAATATAAGCTCCTCCTAGTCCCCATTTCTCATTACCCAACTAGCTATCCTTCTCATCCCAGTCCCCGTTAGCAATATAACCACCTCCTAGTCCCCATCACTCATTACCCAACCAACTATTCTCCTCATCCCAGTTCCTCATTACGAATATAACCTCCTACTAGTCCCCATCCCTCATTACCCAACCAACTATCCACCTCATCCCAGTTCCTCATTACCAATATAACCTCCTCCTCATCTCAGTTCCTCATTACCCAGAAAAATGTCCTCCTCATCCCAGTACCCGTTACCAATATAACCTCCTCCTAGTCCCCTTCCCTCATTACCCAACCAACTATCCTCCTCATCCCAGTCCCTGTTACCAATATAACCTCATCCTAGTCCCCATCCCTCATTACCCAACCAACTATCCTCCGCATCCCAGTCCCTCATTACCAATATAACCTCCTCCTAGTTCCCATCCCTTATTACCCAACCAACTATCCTCCTCATCCCAGTCCCTCATTACCAATATAACCTCCTCCTAGTCCCCATCCCTCATTACCCAACCAACTATCCTCCTCATTCCAGTCCCCCATTTCCAATATAACCTCCTCCTAGTCCCCATCCCTCATTACCCAACCGCCTATCCTCCTCATCCCAGTCCCTGTTACCAATATACCCTCCTCCTAGTCCCCATCCCTCATTACCCAACCAACTATCCTCCTCATTCCAGTTCCTCATTACCAATATAACCTCCTCCTAGTCCCCATCCCTCATTACCCAACCAACTATCCTCCTCATCCCAGTTCCTCATTACCAATATAACCTCCTCCTCATCTCAGTTCCTCATTACCCAGGAAAATGTCCTCCTCATCACAGTCCCATTACCGTTATTACCTCCTCCTAGTCCCCATCCCTCATTACCCAACCAACTATTCTCCTCATCCCAGTCCCTTTTACCAATATAACCTCCACCTCGTCCCCATCCCTCATTACCCAACCAACTATCCTCCTCATCCCAGTCCTTATAACCCAGGAAAATGTCCTCCTCATCACAGTCCCGTTACCATTATAACCTCCTCCTAGTCCCCATCCCTCATTACCCAATCAACTATCCTCCTCATCCCAGTCCCTGTTACCAATATAATCTCCTCCTAGTCCCCATCCCTCATTACCCAACCAACTATCCTCCTCATCCCAGTCCCTCATTACCAATATAACCTCCTCCTAGTCCCCATCCCTCATTACCCAACCAACTATCCTCCTCATTCCAGTTCCTCATTACCAATATAACCTCCTCCTAGTCCCCATCCCTCATTACCCAACTAGCTATCCTTCTCATCCCAGTCCCCGTTAGCAATATAACCACCTCCTAGTCCCCATCCCTCATTACCCAACCCACTATTCTCCTCATCCCAGTTCCTCATTACCAATATAACCTCCTACTAGTCCCCATCCCTCATTACCCAACCAACTATCCTCCTCATCCCAGTTCCTCATTACCAATATAACCTCCTCCTCATCTCAGTTCCTCATTACCCAGAAAAATGTCCTCCTCATCCCAGTACCCGTTACCAATATAACCGCCTCCTAGTCCCCTTCCTTCATTACCCAACCAACTATCCTCCTCATCCCAGTCCCTGTTACCAATATAACCTCCTCCTAGTCCCCATCCCTCATTACCCAACCAACTATCCTCCTCATCCCAGTCCCTCATTACCAAAATAACCTCCTCCTAGTCCCCATCCCTCATTACCCAACCAACTATCCTCCTCATTCCAGTCCCCCATTTCCAATATAACCTCCTCCTAGTCCCCATCCTTCATTACCCAACCGCCTATCCTCCTCATCCCAGTCCCTGTTACCAATATACCCTCCTCCTAGTCCCCATCCCTCATTACCCAACTAACTATCCTCCTCATTCCAGTTCCTCATTACCAATATAACCTCCTCCTAGTCCCCATCCCTCATTACCCAACCAACTATCCTCCTCATCCCAGTTCCTCATTACCAATATAACCTCCTCCTCATCTCAGTTCCTCATTACCCAGGAAAATGTCCTCCTCATCACAGTCCCATTACCTTTATAACCTCCTCCTAGTCCCCATCCCTCATTACCCAACCAACTATCCTCCTCATCCCAGTCCCTGTTACCAATATAACCTCCACCTCGTCCCCATCCCTCATTACCCAACCAACTATCCTCCTCATCCCAGTCCCTTATTACCCAGGAAAATGTCCTCCTCATCACAGTCCCGTTACCATTATAACCTCCTCCTAGTCCCCATCCCTCATTACCCAATCAACTATCCTCCTCATCCAAGTTCCTCATTACCAATATAAACTCCTCCTCATCTCAGTTCCTCATTACCCAGGAAAATGTCCTCCTCATCCCAGTACCCGTTACCAATATAACCTCCTCCTAGTACCCTTCCCTCATTACCCAACCAACTATTCTCCTCATCCCAGTCCCTGTTACCAATATAACCTCATCCTAGAACCCATCCCTCATTACCCAACCAACTATCCTCCGCATCCCAGTCCCTATTACCAATATAACCTCCTCCTAGTCCCCATCCCTCATTACCCAACCAACTATCCTCCTCATCCCAGTTCCTCATTACCAATATAACCTCCTCCTCATCTCAGTTCCTCATTACCCAGGAAAATGTCCTCCTTATCACAGTCTAGTTACCAATATAACCTCCTCCTAGTCCCCATCCCTCATTACCCAACCAACTATCCTCCTCATCCCAGTCCCTGTTACCAATATAACCTCCACCTAGTCCCCATCCCTCATTACCCAACCAACTGTCCTCTGCATCCCAGTCCCTCATTGCCAATATAACCTCGTCATAGTCCCCATCCCTCATTACCCAACCAACTATCCTCCTCATCCCAGTCCCTCAGTACAAATAGAACACCCTCTTAGTCCCCATCCCTCATTACCCAACCAACTATCCTCCTCATTCCAGTCCCTCATTACCAATATAACCTCCTCCTAGTCCCCATCCCTCATTACCCAACCAACTATCCTCCTCATCTCAGTCCCTTATTACCCAGGAAAATGTCCTCCTCATCCCAGTTCCCTATTACCAATATAACCTCCTTCTAGTCCCCATCCCTCTTTACCCAATCAACTATCCTCCTCATCCCAGTCCCACTTTACCAATATAACCTCCTCCTAGTCCCCATCCCTCATTATCCAACGAACTTCCCTCCTCATCCCAGTCCCTCATTACCAATACAACCTCCTCCTAGTCCCCATCCCTCATTACCCAACCAACTATCCTTCTCATCCCAGTCCCTGTTACCAATATAACCTCCTCCTAGTCCACATCCCTCATTACCCAACCAACTATCCTCCTTACCCTAGTCCCTCTTTACCAATGTAACCTCCTCCTAGTACCCATCCCTCATTACCCAACAAACTTCCCTCCTCATCCCAGTTCCTCATTACCAATATAACCCCTCCTAGTCCCCATCACTCATTAACCAACTAACTATCCTCCTCATACCAGTTCCTCATTACCAATATAACCTCCTCCTCATCTCAGTTCCTCATTACCCAGGAAAATGTCCTCCACATCCCAGTCCCCGTTACCAATATAACCTCCTCCTAGCCCACATCCCTCATTACCCAACCAACTATCCTCCTCATCCCAGTCCCTGTTAGCAATATAACCTCCTCCTAGTCCCCATCCCTCATTACCCAACCAACTATCCTCCTCCTCCCAGTCCCTCATTACCAATATAACCTCCTCCTAGTCCCCATCCCTCATTACCCAACCAACTATCCTCCTCATCCCAGTTCCTCATTACCAATATAACCTCCTAGTCCCCATCCCTCATTACCCAACCAACTATCCTCCTCATCCCATTCCCTCATTACCAATATAACCTCCTCCTAGTCCCCATCCCTCATTACCCAACCAACTACCCTCCTCATCCCAGTCCCCCGTTACAAATATAATCTCCTCCTAGTCCCCATCCCTCATTACCCAACCAACTATCCTCCTCATCCCAGTCCCTCATTACCAATATAACTTCCTCCTAGTCCTCATCCCTCATTACCCAACCAACTATCCCTCTCATCCCAGTCCCTCATTACCAATATAACCTCCTCCTAGTCCCCATCCCTCATTAACCAGCCAACTATCCTCCGCCACCCACTCCATCATTACCAATATAACCTCCTCCTAGTGCCCATCCCTCATTACCCAACCAACTATCCTCCTCATCCCAGTCCCTCATTACCAATATAACCTCCTCCTAGTCCCCATCCCTCTTTACCCAACCAACTATCCTCCTCATCCCAGTCCATCATTAACAATATAACCTCCTCCTAGTCCCCATCCCTCATTACCCAACCAACTATCCTCCGCCACCCACTCCATCATTACCAATATAACCTCCTCCTAGTCACCATCCATCATTACCCAACCAACTATCCTCCTCATTCCAGTCCCTCATTAACAATATAACCTCCTCCTAGTCCCCTTCCCTCATTACCCAACCAACTATCCTCCTCATCCCAGTCCCTTTTACGAATATAATCTCATCCTAGTCCCCATCCCTCATTACCCAACCAACTATCCTCCGCATCCCAGTCCCCCATTACCAATATAACCTCCTCCTATTCCCCATTCCCTATTACCCAACCAACTATCCTCCTCATCCCAGTCCTTCATTACCAATATAACCTCCTCTTAGTCCCCATCCCTCATTTCCCAAACAACTATCCTCCTCATCCCAGTCCCCTATTACCAATATAACCTCCTTCTAGTCCCCATCCCTCATTACCCAACCAACTCTCCTCCTCATCCCAGTCCCTCATTACCAATATAACCTCCTCCTAGTCCCCATCCCTCATTACCGATCCAACTATCCTCCTTATCCCAGTCCCTCTTTACCAATATAACCTCCTCCTAGCCCCATCCCTCATTACCCAACGAACTTCCCTCCTCATCCCAGTCCCTCATCACCAATACAACCTCCTCCTAGTCCCCATCCCTAATTACCCAACCAACTATCCTCCTCATGCCAGTCCCTCATTAACAATATAAGCTCCTCCTAGTGCCCATTTCTCATTACCCAACTAGCTATCCTTCTCATCCCAGTCCCCGTTAGCAATACAACCACCTCCTAGTCCCCATCACTCATTACCCAACCAACTATTCTCCTCATCCCAGTTCCTCATTACCAATATAACCTCCTACTAGTCCCCATCCCTCATTACCCAACCAACTATCCACCTCATCCCAGTTCCTCATTACCAATATAACCTCCTCCTCATCTCAGTTACTCATTACCCAGAAAATTGTCCTCCTCATCCCAGTACCCGTTACCAATATAACCTCCTCCTAGTCCCCTTCCCTCATTACCCAACCAACTATCCTCCTCATCCCAGTCCCTCATTACCAAAATAACCTCCTCCTAGTCCCCATCCCTCATTACCAAACCAACTATCCTCCTTATCCCAGTCCCTCTTTACCAATATAACCTCCTCCTAGCCCCATCCCTCATTACCCAACGAACTTCCCTCCTCATCCCAGTCCCTCATTACCAATACAACCTCCTCCTAGTCCCCATCCCTAATTACCCAACCAACTATCCTCCTCATTCCAGTCCCTCATTAACAATATAAGCTCCTCCTAGTCCCCATTTCTCATTACCCAACTAGCTATCCTTCTCATCCCAGTCCCCGTTAGCAATATAACCACCTCCTAGTCCCCATCACTCATTACCCAACCAACTATTCTCCTCATCCCAGTTCCTCATTACGAATATAACCTCCTACTAGTCCCCATCCCTCATTACCCAACCAACTATCCACCTCATCCCAGTTCCTCATTACCAATATAACCTCCTCCTCATCTCAGTTCCTCATTACCCAGAAAAATGTCCTCCTCATCCCAGTACCCGTTACCAATATAACCTCCTCCTAGTCCCCTTCCCTCATTACCCAACCAACTATCCTCCTCATCCCAGTCCCTGTTACCAATATAACCTCATCCTAGTCCCCATCCCTCATTACCCAACCAACTATCCTCCGCATCCCAGTCCCTCATTACCAATATAACCTCCTCCTAGTTCCCATCCCTTATTACCCAACCAACTATCCTCCTCATCCCAGTCCCTCATTACCAATATAACCTCCTCCTAGTCCCCATCCCTCATTACCCAACCAACTATCCTCCTCATTCCAGTCCCCCATTTCCAATATAACCTCCTCCTAGTCCCCATCCCTCATTACCCAACCGCCTATCCTCCTCATCCCAGTCCCTGTTACCAATATACCCTCCTCCTAGTCCCCATCCCTCATTACCCAACCAACTATCCTCCTCATTCCAGTTCCTCATTACCAATATAACCTCCTCCTAGTCCCCATCCCTCATTACCCAACCAACTATCCTCCTCATCCCAGTTCCTCATTACCAATATAACCTCCTCCTCATCTCAGTTCATCATTACCCAGGAAAATGTCCTCCTCATCACAGTCCCATTACCGTTATTACCTCCTCCTAGTCCCCATCCCTCATTACCCAACCAACTATTCTCCTCATCCCAGTCCCTTTTACCAATATAACCTCCACCTCGTCCCCATCCCTCATTACCCAACCAACTATCCTCCTCATCCCAGTCCTTATAACCCAGGAAAATGTCCTCCTCATCACAGTCCCGTTACCATTATAACCTCCTCCTAGTCCCCATCCCTCATTACCCAATCAACTATCCTCCTCATCCCAGTCCCTGTTACCAATATAATCTCCTCCTAGTCCCCATCCCTCATTACCCAACCAACTATCCTCCTCATCCCAGTCCCTCATTACCAATATAACCTCCTCCTAGTCCCCATCCCTCATTACCCAACCAACTATCCTCCTCATTCCAGTTCCTCATTACCAATATAACCTCCTCCTAGTCCCCATCCCTCATTACCCAACTAGCTATCCTTCTCATCCCAGTCCCCGTTAGCAATATAACCACCTCCTAGTCCCCATCCCTCATTACCCAACCCACTATTCTCCTCATCCCAGTTCCTCATTACCAATATAACCTCCTACTAGTCCCCATCCCTCATTACCCAACCAACTATCCTCCTCATCCCAGTTCCTCATTACCAATATAACCTCCTCCTCATCTCAGTTCCTCATTACCCAGAAAAATGTCCTCCTCATCCCAGTACCCGTTACCAATATAACCGCCTCCTAGTCCCCTTCCTTCATTACCCAACCAACTATCCTCCTCATCCCAGTCCCTGTTACCAATATAACCTCCTCCTAGTCCCCATCCCTCATTACCCAACCAACTATCCTCCTCATCCCAGTCCCTCATTACCAAAATAACCTCCTCCTAGTCCCCATCCCTCATTACCCAACCAACTATCCTCCTCATTCCAGTCCCCCATTTCCAATATAACCTCCTCCTAGTCCCCATCCTTCATTACCCAACCGCCTATCCTCCTCATCCCAGTCCCTGTTACCAATATACCCTCCTCCTAGTCCCCATCCCTCATTACCCAACTAACTATCCTCCTCATTCCAGTTCCTCATTACCAATATAACCTCCTCCTAGTCCCCATCCCTCATTACCCAACCAACTATCCTCCTCATCCCAGTTCCTCATTACCAATATAACCTCCTCCTCATCTCAGTTCCTCATTACCCAGGAAAATGTCCTCCTCATCACAGTCCCATTACCTTTATAACCTCCTCCTAGTCCCCATCCCTCATTACCCAACCAACTATCCTCCTCATCCCAGTCCCTGTTACCAATATAACCTCCACCTCGTCCCCATCCCTCATTACCCAACCAACTATCCTCCTCATCCCAGTCCCTTATTACCCAGGAAAATGTCCTCCTCATCACAGTCCCGTTACCATTATAACCTCCTCCTAGTCCCCATCCCTCATTACCCAATCAACTATCCTCCTCATCCAAGTTCCTCATTACCAATATAAACTCCTCCTCATCTCAGTTCCTCATTACCCAGGAAAATGTCCTCCTCATCCCAGTACCCGTTACCAATATAACCTCCTCCTAGTACCCTTCCCTCATTACCCAACCAACTATTCTCCTCATCCCAGTCCCTGTTACCAATATAACCTCATCCTAGAACCCATCCCTCATTACCCAACCAACTATCCTCCGCATCCCAGTCCCTATTACCAATATAACCTCCTCCTAGTCCCCATCCCTCATTACCCAACCAACTATCCTCCTCATCCCAGTTCCTCATTACCAATATAACCTCCTCCTCATCTCAGTTCCTCATTACCCAGGAAAATGTCCTCCTTATCACAGTCCAGTTACCAATATAACCTCCTCCTAGTCCCCATCCCTCATTACCCAACCAACTATCCTCCTCATCCCAGTCCCTGTTACCAATATAACCTCCACCTAGTCCCCATCCCTCATTACCCAACCAACTGTCCTCTGCATCCCAGTCCCTCATTGCCAATATAACCTCGTCATAGTCCCCATCCCTCATTACCCAACCAACTATCCTCCTCATCCCAGTCCCTCAGTACAAATAGAACACCCTCTTAGTCCCCATCCCTCATTACCCAACCAACTATCCTCCTCATTCCAGTCCCTCATTACCAATATAACCTCCTCCTAGTCCCCATCCCTCATTACCCAACCAACTATCCTCCTCATCTCAGTCCCTTATTACCCAGGAAAATGTCCTCCTCATCCCAGTTCCCTATTACCAATATAACCTCCTTCTAGTCCCCATCCCTCTTTACCCAATCAACTATCCTCCTCATCCCAGTCCCACTTTACCAATATAACCTCCTCCTAGTCCCCATCCCTCATTATCCAACGAACTTCCCTCCTCATCCCAGTCCCTCATTACCAATACAACCTCCTCCTAGTCCCCATCCCTCATTACCCAACCAACTATCCTTCTCATCCCAGTCCCTGTTACCAATATAACCTCCTCCTAGTCCACATCCCTCATTACCCAACCAACTATCCTCCTTACCCTAGTCCCTCTTTACCAATGTAACCTCCTCCTAGTACCCATCCCTCATTACCCAACAAACTTCCCTCCTCATCCCAGTTCCTCATTACCAATATAACCCCTCCTAGTCCCCATCACTCATTAACCAACTAACTATCCTCCTCATACCAGTTCCTCATTACCAATATAACCTCCTCCTCATCTCAGTTCCTCATTACCCAGGAAAATGTCCTCCACATCCCAGTCCCCGTTACCAATATAACCTCCTCCTAGCCCACATCCCTCATTACCCAACCAACTATCCTCCTCATCCCAGTCCCTGTTAGCAATATAACCTCCTCCTAGTCCCCATCCCTCATTACCCAACCAACTATCCTCCTCCTCCCAGTCCCTCATTACCAATATAACCTCCTCCTAGTCCCCATCCCTCATTACCCAACCAACTATCCTCCTCATCCCAGTTCCTCATTACCAATATAACCTCCTAGTCCCCATCCCTCATTACCCAACCAACTATCCTCCTCATCCCATTCCCTCATTACCAATATAACCTCCTCCTAGTCCCCATCCCTCATTACCCAACCAACTACCCTCCTCATCCCAGTCCCCCGTTACAAATATAATCTCCTCCTAGTCCCCATCCCTCATTACCCAACCAACTATCCTCCTCATCCCAGTCCCTCATTACCAATATAACTTCCTCCTAGTCCTCATCCCTCATTACCCAACCAACTATCCCTCTCATCCCAGTCCCTCATTACCAATATAACCTCCTCCTAGTCCCCATCCCTCATTAACCAGCCAACTATCCTCCGCCACCCACTCCATCATTACCAATATAACCTCCTCCTAGTGCCCATCCCTCATTACCCAACCAACTATCCTCCTCATCCCAGTCCCTCATTACCAATATAACCTCCTCCTAGTCCCCATCCCTCTTTACCCAACCAACTATCCTCCTCATCCCAGTCCATCATTAACAATATAACCTCCTCCTAGTCCCCATCCCTCATTACCCAACCAACTATCCTCCGCCACCCACTCCATCATTACCAATATAACCTCCTCCTAGTCACCATCCATATTACCCAACCAAGTATCCTCCTCATTCCAGTCCCTCATTAACAATATAACCTCCTCCTAGTCCCCTTCCCTCATTACCCAACCAACTATCCTCCTCATCCCAGTCCCTTTTACGAATATAATCTCATCCTAGTCCCCATCCCTCATTACCCAACCAACTATCCTCCGCATCCCAGTCCCCCATTACCAATATAACCTCCTCCTATTCCCCATTCCCTATTACCCAACCAACTATCCTCCTCATCCCAGTCCTTCATTACCAATATAACCTCCTCTTAGTCCCCATCCCTCATTTCCCAAACAACTATCCTCCTCATCCCAGTCCCCTATTACCAATATAACCTCCTTCTAGTCCCCATCCCTCATTACCCAACCAACTCTCCTCCTCATCCCAGTCCCTCATTACCAATATAACCTCCTCCTAGTCCCCATCCCTCATTACCGATCCAACTATCCTCCTTATCCCAGTCCCTCTTTACCAATATAACCTCCTCCTAGCCCCATCCCTCATTACCCAACGAACTTCCCTCCTCATCCCAGTCCCTCATCACCAATACAACCTCCTCCTAGTCCCCATCCCTAATTACCCAACCAACTATCCTCCTCATGCCAGTCCCTCATTAACAATATAAGCTCCTCCTAGTGCCCATTTCTCATTACCCAACTAGCTATCCTTCTCATCCCAGTCCCCGTTAGCAATACAACCACCTCCTAGTCCCCATCACTCATTACCCAACCAACTATTCTCCTCATCCCAGTTCCTCATTACCAATATAACCTCCTACTAGTCCCCATCCCTCATTACCCAACCAACTATCCACCTCATCCCAGTTCCTCATTACCAATATAACCTCCTCCTCATCTCAGTTACTCATTACCCAGAAAATTGTCCTCCTCATCCCAGTACCCGTTACCAATATAACCTCCTCCTAGTCCCCTTCCCTCATTACCCAACCAACTATCCTCCTCATCCCAGTCCCTGTTACCAATATAACCTCATCCTAGTCCCCATCCCTCATTACCCAACCACCTATCCTCCTCATCCCAGTCCCTGTTACCAATATACCCTCCTCCTAGTCCCCATCCCTCATTACCCAACCAACTATCCTCCTCATTCCAGTTCCTCATTACCAATATAACCTCCTCCTAGTCCCCATCCCTCATTAGCCAACCAACTATCCTCCTCATCCCAGTTCCTCATTACCAATATAACCTCCTCCTCATCTCAGTTACTCATTACCCAGGAAAATGTCCTCCTCATCACAGTCCCATTACCTTTATAACCTCCTCCTAGTCCCCATCCCTCATTACCCAACCAACTATTCTCCTCATCCCAGTCCCTGTTACCAATATAACCTCCACCTCGTCCCCATCCCTCATTACCCAACCAACTATCCTCCTCATCCCAGTCCCTTATTACCCAGGAAAATGTCCTCCTCATCACAGTCCCGTTACCATTATAACCTCCTCCTAGTCCCCATCCCTCATTACCCAATCAACTATCCTCCTCATCCCAGTCCCTGTTACCAATATAACCTCCTCCTAGTCCCCATCCCTTATGACCCAACCATCTATCCTCCTCATCCCAGTTCCTCATTACCAATATAACCTCCTCCTCATCTCAGTCCCTCATTAGCCAGGAAAATGTCCTCCTCATCCCAGTACCCGTTACCAATATAACCTCCTCCTAGTCCCCTTCCCTCATTACCCAACCAACTATTCTCCTCATCCCAGTCCCCGTTACCAATATAACCTCATCCCAGAACCTATCCCTCATTACCCAACCAACTATCCTCTGCATCCCAGTCCCTGTTATCAATATAACCTCCTCCTAGTCCCCATCCCTCATTACCCAACCAACTATCCTCCTCATCCCATTTCCTCATTACCAATATAACCTCCTCCTCATCTCAGTTCCTCATTACCCAGGAAAATGTCCTCCTCATCACAGTCCGGTTACCAATATAACCTCCTCCTAGTCCCCATCCCTCATTACCCAACCAACTATCCTCCTCATCCCAGTCCCTGTTACCAATATAAACTCCACCTAGTCCCCATCCCTCATTACCCAACCAACTGTCCTCTGCATCCCAGTCCAACATTATCAATATAACCTCGTCATAGTCCCCATACCTCATTACGCAACCAACTATCCGCCTCATCCCAGTCCCTCATTACCAATAGAACACCCTCTTAGTCCCCATCCCTCATTACCCAACCAACTATCCTCCTCATTCCAGTCCCTCATTACCAATATAACCTCCTCCTAGTCCCCATCCCTCATTACCCAACCAACTATCCTCCTCATCCCAGTCCCTGTTACCAATATAACCTCCACCTCGTCCCCATCCCTCATTACCCAACCAACTATCCTCCTCATCCCAATCCCTTATTACCCAGGAAAATGTCCTCCTCATCACAGTCACGTTACCATTATAACCTCCTCCTAGTCCCCATCCCTCATTACCCAATCAACTATCCTCCTCATCCCAGTCCCTGTTACCAATATAACCTCGTCCTAGTCCCCATCCCTCTTTGCCCAACCAACTATACTCCTCATCCCAGTTCCTCATTACCAATATAACCTCCTCCTCATCTCAGTTCCTCATTACCCAGGAAAATGTCCTCCTCATCCCAGTACCCGTTACCAATATAACCTCCTCCTAGTCCCCTTCCCTCATTACCCAACCAACTATTCTCCTCATCCCAGTCCCTGTTACCAATATAACCTCATCCTAGAACCCATCCCTCATTACCCAACCAACTACCCTCCGCATCCCAGTCCCTGTTACCAATATAACCTCCTCCTAGTCCCCATCCCTCATTACCCAACCAACTATCCTCCTCATCCCAGTTCCTCATTACCAATATAACCTCCTCCTCATCTCAGTTCCTCATTACCCAGGAAAATGTCCTCCTCATCACAGTCCGGTTACCAATATAACCTCCTCCTAGTCCCCATCCCTCATTACCCAACCAACTATCCTCCTCATCCCAGTCCCTGTTACCAATATAACCTCCATCTAGTCCCCATCCCTCATTACCCAACCAACTGTCCTCTGCATCCCAGTCCCTCATTACCAATATAACCTCGTCATAGTCCCCATCCCTCATTACCCAACCAACTATCCTCCTCATCCCAGTCCCTCATTACCAATAGAACACCCTCTTAGTCCCCATCCCTCATTACCCAACCAACTATCCTCCTCATTCCAGTCCCTCATTACCAATATAACCTCCTCCTAGTCCCCATCCCTCATTACCCAAAGATCTATCCTCCTCACCTCAGTCCCTTATTACCCAGGAAAATGTCCTCCTCATCCCAGTCCCCTCTTACCATTATAACCTCCTTCTAGTCCCCATCCCTCATTACCCAACCAACTATCCTCCTCATCCCAGTCCCTCTTTACCAATATAACCTCCTCCTAGTCCCCATCCCTCATTACCCAACGAACTTCCCTCCTCATCCCAGTCCCTCATTACCAATACAACCTCCTCCTAGTCCCCATCCCTCATTACCCAACCGACTATCCTTCTCATCCCAGTCCCTGTTACCAATATAACCTCCTCCTAGTCCACATCCCTCATTACCCAACCAACTATCCTCCTTAGGCTAGTCCCTCTTTACCAATATAACCTCCTCCTAGTACCCATCCCTCATTACCCAACGAACTTTCTCCTCATCCCAGTTCCTCATTACCAATATAACCCCCTCCTAGTCCCCATCACTCATTACCCAACCAACTATCCTCCTTATCCTGGTTCCTCATTACCAATATAACCTCCTCCTCATCTCAGTTCTTCATTACCCAGGAAAATGTCCTCCACATCCCAGTCCCCGTTACCAATATAACCTCCTCCTAGCCCGCATCCCTCATTACCCAACCAACTATCCTCCTCATCCCATTCCCTGTTAGAAATATAACCTCCTCCTAGTCCCCATCCCTCATTACCCAACCAACTATCCTCCTCCTCATAGTCCCTCATTACCAATATAACCTCCTCCTAGTCCCCATCCCTCATTACCCAACCAGCTATCCTCCTCATCCCAGTCCCTCATTACCAATATAACTTCCTCCTAGTCCCCATCCCTCATTACCCAACCAACTATCCTCCTCAACCCAGTCCCTCGTTACCAATATAACCTCCTCCTAGTCCCCATCCCTCATTACCCAACCAACTACCCTCCTCATCCCAGTCCCCCGTTACCAATATAATCTCCTTTCTAGTCCCCATCCCTCATTACCCAACCAACTATCCTCCTCATCCCAGTCCCTCATTACTAATATAACTTCCTCCTAGTCCTCATCCCTCATTACCCAACCAACTATCCCTCTCATCCCAGTCCCTCATTACCAATATAACCTCCTCCTAGTCCCCATCCCTCATTAACCAACCAACTATCCTCCTCATTCCAGTCCCTCATTAACAATATAACCTCTTCCTAGTCTCCATCCCTCATTACCCAACCAACTATCCTTCTCATCCCAGTCCCTGTTACCAATATAACCACCTCCTAGTCCCCATCCCTCTTTACCCAACCAACTATCCTCCTCATCCCAGTCCATCATTAACAATATAACCTCCTCCTAGTCCCTATCCCTCATTACCCAACCAACTATCCTCCTCATCCCAGTTCCTCATTACCAATATAACCTCCTCCCCTCATCTCAGTTCCCCATTACCCAGGAAAATGTCCTCCTCATCCCAGTACCCGTTACCAATATAACCTCCTCCTAGCCCGCATCCCTCATTACCCAACCAACTATCCTCCTCATCCCAGTCCCTGTTACCAATATAACCTCCTCCTAGTCCCCATCCCTCATTACCCAACCAACTATCCTCCTCATTCCAGTCCCTCATTAACAATATAACCTCCTCCTAGTCCCCTTCCCTCATTACCCAACCAACTATCCTCCTCATCCCAGTCCCTTTTACCAATATAATCTCATCCTAGTCCCCCTCCCTCATTACCCAACCAACTATCCTCTGCATCCCAGTCCCTCATTACCAATATAACCTCCTCCTATTCCCCATTCCTCATTACCCAACCAACTATCCTCCTCATCCCAGTCCCTCATTACCAATATAACCTCCTCTTAGTCCCCATCCCTCATTTCCCAACCAACTATCCTCCTCATCCCAGTCCCCTATTACCAATATAACCTCCTTCTAGTCCCCATCCCTCATTACCCAACCAACTATCCTCCTCATCCCAGTCCCTCATTACCAATATAACCTCCTCCTAGTCCCCATCCCTCATTACCGAACCAACTATCCTCCTTATCCCAGTCCCTCTTTACCAATATAACCTCCTCCTAGTCCCCATCCCTCATTACCCAACGAACTTCCCTCCTCATCCCAGTCCCTCATTACCAATACAACCTTCTCCTAGTACCCATCCCTCATTACCCAACCAATTATCCTTCTCATCTCAGTCCCTGTTTCCAACATAACCTCCTCCTAGTCCACATCCCTCATTACCCAACCAACTATACTCCTTATCCTAGTCACTCTTTACCAATATAACCTCCTCCTAGTACCCATCCCTCATTACCCAACGAACTTCCCTCCTCATCCCAGTTCCTCATTACCAATATAACCCCCTCCTAGTCCCCATCCCTCATTACCCAGCCAACTATCCTCCTCATCCCAGTTCCTCATTACCAATATAACCTCCTGCTTATCTCAGTTCCTCATTACCCAGTCCTCCACATCCCAGTCCCCGTTACCAATGTAACCTCCTCCTAGCCCACATCCCTCATTACCCAACCAACTATCCTCCTCATCCCAGTCCCTGTTACCAAGATAACCTCCTCCTAGTCCCCATCCCTCATTACCCAACCAACTATCCTCCTCCTCCCAGTCCCTCATTATCAATATAACCTCCTCCTAGTCCCCATCCCTCATTACCCAACCAACTATCCTCCTCCTCCCAGTCCCTTGTTACCAATATAACCTCCTCCTAGTCCCCATCCCTCATTACCCAACCAACTATCCTCCTCATCCCAGTCCCTCGTTACCAATATAACCTCCGCCTAGTCCCCATCCCTCATTACCCAACCAACTACCCTCCTCATCCCAGTCCCCCGTTACCAATATAATCTCCTCCTAGTCCCCATCCCTCATTACCCAACCAACTATCCTCCTCATCCCAGTCCCTCATTACCAATATAACCTCCTCCTAGTCCCCATCCATCATTACCCAACCAACTATCCTCCTCATATCAGTCCCTCATTACCAATATAACTTCCTCCTAGTCCTCATCCTTCATTACCCAACCAACTATCCCTCTCATCCCAGTCCCTGATTACCAATATAACCTCCACCTCGTCCCCATCCCTCATTACCCAACCAACTATCCTCCTCATCCCAGTCCCTTATTACCCAGGAAAATGTCCTCCTCATCACAGTCCCGTTACCATTATAACCTCCTCCTAGTCCCCATCCCTCATTACCCAATCAACTATCCTCCTCATCCCAGTCCCTGTTACCAATATAACCTCCTCCTAGTCCCCATCCCTCATGACCCAACCATCTATCCTCCTCATCCCAGTTCCTCAATACCAATATAACCTCCTCCTCATCTCAGTCCCTCACTACCCAGGAAAATGTCCTCCTCATCCCAGTACCCGTTACCAATATAACCTCCTCCTAGTCCCCTTCCCTCATTACCCAACCAACTATTCTCCTCATCCCAGTCCCCGTTACCAATATAACCTCATCCTAGAACCCATCCCTCATTACCCAACCAACTATCCTCTGCATCCCAGTCCCTGTTATCAATATAACCTCCTCCTAGTCCCCATCCCTCATTACCCAACCAACTATCCTCCTCATCCCAGTTCCTCATTACCAATATAACCTCCTCCTCATCTCAGTTCCTCATTACCCAGGAAAATGTCCTCCTCATCACAGTCCGGTTACCAATATAACCTCCTCCTAGTCCCCATCCCTCATTACCCAACCAACTATCCTCCTCATCCCAGTCCCTGTTACCAATATAACCTCCTTCTAGTCCCCATCCCTCATTACCCAACCAACTATCCTCCTCATCCCAGTCCCTCATTACCAATATAACCTCCTCCTAGTCCCCATCCCTCATTACCCAACGAACTTCCCTCCTCATCCCAGTCCCTCATTACCAATACAACCTCCTCCTAGTCCCCATCCCTCATTACCCAACCAACTATCCTTCTCATCCCAGTCCCTGTTACCAATATAACCTCCTCCTAGTCCACATCCCTCATTACCCAACCAACTATCCTCCTTACCCTAGTCCCTCTTTACCAATATAACCTCCTCCTAGTACCCATCCCCCATTACCCAACGAACTTCCCTCCTCATCCCAGTTCCTCATTACCAATATAACCCCCTCCTAGTCCCCATCACTCATTACCCAACCAACTATCCTCCTCATCCTAGTTCCTCATTACCAATATAACCTCCTCCTCATCTCAGTTCCTCATTACCCAGAAAATTGTCCTCCTCATCCCAGTACCCGTTACCAATATAACCTCCTCCTAGTCCCCTTCCCTCATTACCCAACCAACTATCCTCCTCATCACAGTCCCTGTTACCAATATAACCTCATCCTAGTCCCCATCCCTCATTACCCAACCAACTATCCTCCGCATCCCAGTCCCTCATTACCAATATAACCTCCTCCTAGTTCCCATCCCTTATTACCCAGCCAACTATCCTCCTCATCCCAGTCCCTCATTACCAATATAACCTCCTCCTAGTCCCCATCCCTCATTACCCAACCAACTATCCTCCTCATTCCAGTCCCCCATTTCCAATATAACCTCCTCCTAGTCCCCATCCCTCATTACCCAACCGCCTACCTCCTCATCCCAGTCCCTGTTACCAATATACCCTCCTCCTAGTCCCGATCCCTCATTACCCAACTAACTATCCTCCTCATTCCAGTTCCTCATTACCAATATAACCTCCTCCTAGTCCCCATCCCTCATTACCCAACCAACTATCCTCCTCATCCCAGTTCCACATTACCAATATAACCTCCTCCTCATCTCAGTTCCTCATTACCCAGGAAAATGTCCTCCTCATCACAGTCCCATTACCTTTATAACCTCCTCCTAGTCCCCATCCCTCATTACCCAACCAACTATTCTCCTCATCCCAGTCCCTGTTACCAATATAACCTCCACCTCGTCCCCATCCCTCATTACCCAACCAACTATCCTCCTCATCCCAGTCCCTTATTACCCAGGAAAATGTCCTCCTCATCACAGTCCCGTTACCATTATAACCTCCTCCTAGTCCCCATCCCTCATTACCCAATCAACTATCCTCCTCATCCCAGTTCCTCTTTACCAATATAACCTCCTCCTCATCTCAGTCCCTCATTAGCCAGGAAAATGTCCTCCTCATCCCAGTACCCGTTACCAATATAACCTCCTCCTAGTCCCCTTCCCTCATTACCCAACCAACTATTCTCCTCATCCCAGTCCCCGTTACCAATATAACCTCATCCTAGAACCCATCCCTCATTACCCAACCAACTATCCTCTGCATCCCAGTCCCTGTTATCAATATAACCTCCTCCTAGTCCCCATCCCTCATTACCCAACCAACTATCCTCCTCATCCCTGTTCCTCATTACCAATATAACCTCCTCCTCATCTCAGTTCCTCATTACCCAGGAAAATGTCCTCCTCATCACAGTCCGGTTACCAATATAACCTCCTCCTAGTCCCCATCCCTCATTACCCAACCAACTATCCTCCTCATCCCAGTCCCTGTTACCAATATAACCTCCACCTATCCCCATCCCTCATTACCCAACCAACTGTCCTCTGCATCCCCGTCCCTCATTACCAATATAACCTCGTCATAGTCCCCATCCCTCATTACGCAACCAACTATCCTCCTCATCCCAGTCCCTCATTACCAATAGAACACCCTCTTAGTCCCCATCCCTCATTACCCAACCAACTATCCTCCTCATTCCAGTCCCTCATTACCAATATAACCTCCTCCTAGTCCCCATCCCTCATTACCCAACCAACTATCCTCCTCATCCCAGTCCCTGTTACCAATATAACCTCCACCTCGTCCCCATCCCTCATTACCCAACCAACTATCCTCCTCATCCCAGTCCCTTATTACCCAGGAAAATGTCCTCCTCATCACAGTCACGTTACCATTATAACCTCCTCCTAGTCCCCATCCCTCATTACCCAATCAACTATCCTCCTCATCCCAGTCCCTGTTACCAATATAACCTCCTCCTAGTCCCCATCCCTCTTTGCCCAACCAACTATACTCCTCATCCCAGTTCCTCATTACCAAATTAACCTCCTCCGCATCTCAGTTCCTCATTACCCAGGAAAATGTCCTCCTCATCCCAGTACCCGTTACCAATATAACCTCCTCCTAGTCCCCTTCCCTCATTACCCAACCAACTATTCTCCTCATCCCAGTCCCTGTTACCAATATAACCTCATCCTAGAACCCATCCCTCATTACCCAACCAACTACCCTCCGCATCCCAGTCCCTGTTACCAATATAACCTCCTCCTAGTCCCCAGCCCTCATTACCCAACCAACTATCCTCCTCATCCCAGTTCCTCATTACCAATATAACCTCCTCCTCATCTCAGTTCCTCATTACCCAGGAAAATGTCCTCCTCATCACAGTCCGGTTACCAATATAACCTCCTCCTAGTCCCCATCCCTCATTACCCAACCAACTATCCTCCTCATCCCAGTCCCTGTTACCAATATAACCTCCATCTAGTCCCCATCCCTCATTACCCAACCAACTGTCCTCTGCATCCCAGTCCCTCATTACCAATATAACCTCGTCATAGTCCCCATCCCTCATTACCCAACCAACTATCCTCCTCATCCCAGTCCCTCATTACCAATAGAACACCCTCTTAGTCCCATCCCTCATTACCCAACCAACTATCCTCCTCATTCCAGTCCCTCATTACCAATATAACCTCCTCCTAATCCGCATCCCTCATTACCCAAAGATCTATCCTCCTCATCTCAGTCCCTTATTACCCAGGAAAATGTCCTCCTCATCCCAGTCCGTTTTACCATTATAACCTCCTTCTAGTCCCCATCCCTCATTACCCAACCAACTATCCTCCTCATCCCAGTCCCTCTTTACCAATATAACCTCCTCCTAGTCCCCATCCCTCATTACCCAACGAACTTCCCTCCTCATCCCAGTCCCTCATTACCAATACAACCTCCTCCTAGTCCCCATCCCTCATTACCCAACCAACTATCCTTCTCATCCCAGTCCCTGTTACCAATATAACCTCCTCCTAGTCCACATCCCTCCGAACCCAACCAACTATCCTCCTTACCCTAGTCCCTCTTTACCAATATAACCTCCTCCTAGTCCCCATCCCTCATTACCCAACCAACTATCCTCCTCATCCCAGTCCCTCGTTACCAATATAACCTCCTCCTAGTCCCCATCCCTCATTACCCAACCAACTATCCTCCTCATCCCAGTCCCTCGTTACCAATATAACCTCCTCCTAGTCCCCATCCCTCATTACCCAACCAACTACCCTCCTCATCCCAGTCCCCCGTTACCAATATAATCTCCTCCTAGTCCCCATCCCTCATTACCCAACCAACTATCCTCCTCATCCCAGTCCCTCATTACCAATATAATCTCCTCCTACTGCCCATCCCTCATTACCCAACCAACTATCCTCCTCATCCCAGTCCCTCATTACCAATATAACTTCCTCCTAGTCCTCATCCCTCATTACCCAACCAACTATCCCTCTCATCCCAGTCCCTCATTACCAATATAACCTCCTCCTAGTCCCCATCCCTCATTAACCAACCAACTATCCTCCTCATTCCAGTCCCTCATTAACAATATAACCTCTTCCTAGTCTCCATCCCTCATTACCCAACCAACTATCCTTCTCATCCCATTCCCTGTTACCAATATAACCACCTCCTAGTCCCCATCCCTCTTTACCCAACCAACTATCCTCCTCATCCCAGTCCATCATTAACAATATAACCTCCTCCTAGTCCCTATCCCTCATTACCCAACCAACTATCCTCCTCATCCCAGTTCCTCATTACCAATATAACCTCCTCCTCATCTCAGTTCCCCATTACCCAGGAAAATGTCCTCCTCATCCCAGTACCCGTTACCAATATAACCTCCTCCTAGCCCGCATCCCTCATTACCCAACCAACTATCCTCCTCATCCCAGTCCCTGTTACCAATATAACCTCCTCCTAGTCCCCATCCCTCATTACCCAACCAACTATCCTCCTCATTCCAGTCCCTCATTAACAATATAACCTCCTCCTAGTCCCCTTCCCTCATTACCCAACCAACTATCCTCCTCATCCCAGTCCCTTTTACCAATATAATCTCATCCTAGTCCCCCTCCCTCATTTCCCAACCAACTATCCTCTGCATCCCAGTCCCTCATTACCAATATAACCTCCTCCTATTCCCCATTCCTCATTACCCAACCAGCTATCCTCCTCATCCCAGTCCCTCATTACCAATATAACCTCCTCTTAGTCCCCATCCCTCATTTCCCAACCAACTATCCTCCTCATCCCAGTCCCCTATTACCAATATAACCTCCTTCTAGTCCCCATCCCTCATTACCCAACCAACTATCCTCCTCATCCCAGTCCCTCATTACCAATATAACCTCCTCCTAGTCCCCATCCCTCATTACCGAACCAACTATCCTCCTTATCCCAGTCCCTCTTTACCAATATAACCTCCTCCTAGTCCCCATCCCTCATTACCCAACGAACTTCCCTCCTCATCCCAGTCCCTCATTACCAATACAACCTTCTCCTAGTACCCATCCCTCATTACCCAACCAACTATCCTTCTCATCTCAGTCCCTGTTTCCAACATAACCTCCTCCTAGTCCCCATCCCTCATTACCGAACCAACTATCCTCCTTATCCCAGTCCCTCTTTACCAATATAACCTCCTCCTAGTCCCCATCCCTCATTACCCAACAAACTTCCCTCCTCATCCCAGTCCCTCATTACCAATACAACCTCCTCCTAGTACCCATCCCTCATTACCCAACCAACTATCCTTCTCATCCCAGTCCCTGTTACCAATATAACCTCCTCCTAGTCCACATCCCTCATTACCCAACCAACTATCCTCCTTATCCTAGTCTCTCTTTACCAATATAACCTCCTCCTAGTACCCATCCCTCATTACCCAACAAACTTCCCTCCGTATCCCAGTTCCTCATTACCAATATAACCCCCTCCTAGTCCCCATCCCTCATTACCCACCCAACTATCCTCCTCATCCCAGTTCCTCATTACCAATATAACCTCCTCCTCATCTCAGTTCCTCATTACCCAGGAAAATGTCCTCCACATCCCAGTCCCCGTTACCAATATAACCTCCTCCTAGCCCACATCCCTCATTACCCAACCAACTATCCTCCTCATCCCAGTCCCTGTTACCAATATAACCTCCTCCTAGTCCCCATCCCTCATTACCCAACCAACTATCCTCCTCCTCCCAGTCCCTCATTACCAATATAACCTCCTCCTAGTCCTCATCCCTCATTACCCAACCAACTATCCTCCTCATCCCAGTCCCTCATTATCAATATAACCTCCTCCTAGTCCCCATCCCTCATTACCCAACCAACTATCCTCCTCATCCCAGTCCCTCATTACCAATATAACCTCCTCCTAGTCCCCATCCCTCATTACCCAACAAACTACCCTCCTCATCCCAGTCCCCCGTTACCAATATAATCTCCTCCTAGTCCCCATCCCTCATTACCCAACCAACTATCCTCCTCATCCCAGTCCCTCATTACCAATATAACCTCCTCCTAGTCCCCATCCCTCATTACCCAACCAACTATCCTCCTCATCCCAGTCCCTCATTACCAATATAACTTCCTCCTAGTCCTCATCCCTCATTACCCAACCAACTATCCCTCTCATCCCAGTCCCTGATTTCCAATATAACCTCCTCCTAGTCCCCATCCCTCATTAACCAACCAACTATCCTCCGCCACCTACTCCATAATTACCAATATAACCTCCTCCTAGTCCCCATCCCTCATTACCCAACCAACTATCCTCCTCATCCCAGTCCCTCATTACCAATATAACCTCCTCCAAGTCCCCATCCCTCTTTACCCAACCAACTATCCTCCTCATCCCAGTCCATCATTAACAATATAACCTCCTCCTAGTCCCTATCCCTCATTACCCAACCAACTATCCTCCGCCACCCACTCCATCATTACCAATATAACCTCCTCCTAGTCCCCATCCCTCATTGCCCAACCAACTATCCTCCTCATCCCAGTCCCTCATTACCAATATAACCTCCTCCTAGTCCCCATCCCTCTTTACCCAACCAACTATCTCCTCATCCAAGTCCCTCATTACCAATATAACCTCCTCCTAGTCCCCATGCCTCATTACCCAACCAACTATCATCCTCATTCCAGTCCATCGTTACCAATATAACCTCCTCCTAGTCCCCATCCCTCATTACCCAACCAACTATCCTTCTCACCACAGTCCCTGTTACCAATATAACCACCTCCTAGTCCCCATCCCTCATTACCCAACCAACTATCCTCCTCACCCAGTTCCTCATTACCAATATAACCTCCTCCTCATCTCAGTTCCTCATTACCCAGGAAAATGTCCTCCTCATCCCAGTACCCGTTACCAATATAACCTCCTCCTAGTCCCCTCCCCTCATTACCCAAACAACTATCCTCCTCATCCCAGTCCCTCTTTACCAATATAACCTCCTCCTAGCCCGCATCCCTCATTACCCAACCAACTTTCCTCCTCATCCCAGTCCCTGTTACCAATATAACCTCCTTCTAGTCCCCATCCCTCATTACCCAACCAACTATCCTCCTCCTCCCAGTCCCTCATTATAAATATAACCTCCTCCTAGTCCCCATCCCTCATTACCCAGCCAACTATACTCCTCATCCCAGTCCCTCATTACCAATATAACCACCTCCTAGTCCCCATCCTTCATTACCCAACCAACTATCCTTCTCATCACAGTCCCTATTACCAATATAACCACCTCCTAGTCCCCATCCCTCATTACCCAACCAACTATCCTCCTCCGCCCAGTCCCTCATTACCAATATAACCTCCTCCTAGTCCCCATCCCTCATTACCCAACCAAATATCCTCCTCATCCCAGTCCCTCATTACCAATATAACCTCCTCCTAGTCCCCATACCTCATTACCCAACCAACTATCATCCTCATTCCACTCCATCATTACCAATATAACCTCCTCCTAGTCCCCATCCCACATTACCCAACCAACTTCCCTCCTCATCCCAGTCCCCCGTTACCAATATAATCTCCTCCTAGTCCCATCCCTCATTACCCAACCAACTATCCTCGTCATCCCAGTCCCTTATTACCCAAGAAAATGTCCTCCTCATCCCAGTCCCCTATTACCAATATAACCTCCTTCTAGTCCCCATCCCTCATTACCCAACCAACTATCCTCCTCATCCCAGTCCCTCATTACCAATAAAACCTCCTCCTAGTCCCCATCCATCATTACCGAACCAACCATCCTCCTTATCCCAGTCCCTCTTTACCAATATAAGCTCCTCCTAGTCCCCATCCCTCATTACGCAACAAACTTCCCTCCTCATCCCAGTCCCTCATTACCAATACAACCTCCTCCTAGTCCCCATCCCTCATTACCCAACCAACTATCCTTCTCATCCCAGTCCCTGTTACCAATATAACCTCCTCCTAGTCCACATCCCTCATTACCCAACCAACTATCCTCCTTATCCTAGTCCCTCTTTACCAATATAACCTCCTCCTAGTACCCATCCCTCATTACCCAACGAACTTCCCTCCTCATCCCAGTTCCACATTACCAATATAACCCCCTCCTAGTCCCCATCCCTCATTACCCAACCAACTATCCTCCTCATCCCAGTTCCTCATTACCAATATAACCTCCTCCTCATCTCAGTTCCTCATTACCCAGGAAAATGTCCTCGACATCCCAGTCCCCGTTACCAATATAACCTCCTCCTAGTCCGCATCCCTCATTACCCAACCAACTATCCTCCTCATCCCAGTCCATGTTACCAATATAACCTCCTCCTAGTCCCCATCCCTCATTACCCAACCAACTATCCTCCTCCTCCCAGTCCCTCATTACCAATATAACCTCCTCCTAGTCCCCATCCCTCATTACCCAACCAACTATCCTCCTCATCCCAGTCCCTCATTACCAATATAACCTCCTCCTAGTCCCCATCCCTCATTACCCAACCAACTATCCTCCTCATCCCAGTCCCTCATTACCAATATAACCTCCTCCTAGTCCCCATACCTCATTACCCAACCAACTACCCTCCTCATCCCAGTCCCCCGTTACCAATAAAATCTCCTCCTAGTCCCCATCCCTCATTACCCAACCAACTATCCTCCTCATCCCAGTCCCTCATTACCAACATAACCTCCTCCTAGTCCCCATCCCTCATTACCCAACCAACTATCCTCCTCATCCCAGTCCCTCATTACCAATATAACTTCCTCCTAGTCCTCATCCCTCATTACCCAACCAACTAAACCACTCATCCCAGTCCCTCATTACCAATATAACCTCCTCCTAGTCCCCATCCCTCATTAACCAACCAACTATCCTCCGCCACCCACTTCATCATTACCAATATAACCTCCTCCTAGTCCCCATCCCTCATTACCCAACCAACTATCCTCCTCATCCCAGTCCCTCATTACCAATATAACCTCCTCCTAGTCCCCATCCCTCTTTACCCAACCAACTATCCTCCTCATCCCAGTCCATCATTAACAATATAACCTCCTCCTAGTCCCTATCCCTCATTATTCAACCAACTATCCTCCGCCACCCACTCCATCATTACCAATATAACCTCCTCCTAGTCCCCATCCCTCATTACCCAACCAACTATCCTCCTCATTCCAGTCCCTCATTAACAATATAACCTCTTCCTAGTCTCCATCCCTCATTACCCAACCAACTATCCTTCTCATCCCAGTCCCGGTTACCAATATAACCACCTCCTAGTCCCCATCCCTCATTACCCAACCAACCATCCTCCTCATCCCAGTTCCTGATTACCAATATAACCTCCTCCTAGTCCCCATCCCTCATTACCCAACCAACTATCCTCCTCATCCCAGTTCCTCATTACCAATATAACCTCCTCCTCATCTCAGTTCCTCATTACCCAGGAAAATGTCCTCCTCATCCCAGTACCCGTTACCAATATAATCTCATCCTAGTCCCCATCCCTCATTACCCAACCAACTATCCTCCGCATCCCAGTCCCTCATTACCAATATAACCTCCTCTTAGTCCCCATCACTCATTTCCCAACCAACTATCCTCCTCATCCCAGTCCTGCATTACCAATATAACCTCCACCTAGTCCCCATCTCTCATTACCCAACCAACTGTCCTCTGCATCCCAGTCCCTCATTACCAATATAACCTCCTCCTAGTCCCCATCCCTCATTACCCAACCAACTATCCTCCCCATCCCAGTCCCTCATTACCAATACAACACCCTCTTAGTCCCCATCCCTCATTACCCAACCAACTATCCTCCTCATTCCAGTCCCTCATTAATAATATAACCTCCTCCTAGTTCCCATCCCTCATTACCCAAGCAACTATCTTCCTCATCCCAGTCCCTTATTACCCAGGAAAATGTCCTCCTCATCCCAGTCCCCTATTACCAATATAACCTCCTTCTAGTCCCCATCCCTCATTACCCAACCAACTATCCTCCTCATCCCAGTCCCTCTTTACCAATATAACCTCCTCCTAGTCCCCATCCCTCATTACCCAACCAACTTCCCTCCTCATCCCAGTCCCTCATTACCAATATAACCTCCTCCTAGTCCCCATCCCTCATTACCCAACCAACTATCCTCCTCATCACAGTCCCTCTTTACCAATATAACCTCCTCCTAGTCCCCATCCCTCATTACCCAACCAACTATCCTCCTCATCCCAGTCCCTCACCAACTATCCTCCTCATCCCAATCCCTCATTACCAATATTACCTCCTCCTAGTCCCTATCGCTCATTACCCAACCAACTATCCTCCTCATCCCAATCCCTCATTACCAATATGACCGCCTCCTAATCCCCATCCCTTATTACCCAACCAATTATCCTCCTCATCCCAGTCCCCCATTACCAATATAACCTCCTCCTGGTCCCAATCCCTCATTACCCAACCAACTATCCTCCTCATTCCAGTTCCTCATTACCAATACAACACCCTCTTAGTCACCATCCCTCATTACCCAACCAACTATCTTCCTCATTCCAGTCCCTCATTACCAATATAACCTCCTCCTAGTCCCCATCCCTCATTACCCAACCAACTATCCTCCTCATCCCAGTCCCTCACCAACTATCCTCCTCATCCCAATCCCTCATTACCAATATTACCTCCTCCTAGTCCCTATCGCTCATTACCCAACCAACTATCCTCCTCATCCCAGTCCCTCATTACCAATATGACCTCCTCCTAATTCCCATCCCTTATTACCCAACCAATTATCCTCTGCATCCCAGTCCCTCATTACCAATATAACCTCCTCCTAGTCCCCATCCCTCATTACCCAAACAACTATCCTCCCCATCCCAGTCCCTCATTACCAATACAACACCCTCTTAGTCCCCATCCCTCATTACCCAACCAAATATCCTCCTCATTCCAGTCCCTCATTACCAATATAACCTCCTCCTAGTCCCCATCCCTCATTACCCAAGCAACTATCCTCCTCATCCCAGTCCCTTATTACCCAGGAAAATGTCCTCCTCATCCCAGTCCCCTATTACCAATACAACCTCCTTCTAGTCCCCATCCCTCATTACCCAACCAACTAACCTCCTCATCCCAGTCCCTCTTTACCAATATAACCTCCTCCTAGTCCCCATCCCTCATTACCCAACCAACTTCCCTCCTCATCCCAGTCCCTCATTACCAATATAACCTCCTCCTAGTCCCCATCCCTCATTACCCAACCAACTATCCTCCTCATCACAGTCCCGCTTTACCAATATAACCTCCTCCTAGTCCCCATCCCTCATTACCCAACCAACTATCCTCCTCATCCCAGTCCCTCACCAACTATCCTCCTCATCCCAATCCCTCATTACCAATATTACCTCCTCTTAGTCCCTATCGCTCATTACCCAACCAACTATCCTCCTCATCCCAGTCCCTCATTACCAATATGACCTCCCCCTAATCCCCATCCCTTATTACCCAACCAATTATCCTCCTCATCCCAGTCCCCCATTACCAATATAACCTCCTCCTGTTCCCCATCCCTCATTACCCAACCAACTATCCTCCTCATTCCAGTTCCTCATTACCAATATAACCTCCTGCTAGTCCCCATCCCTCATTACCCAACCAACTATCCTCTGCATCCCATTTCCTCATTACCAATATAACCTCCTCCTCATCTCAGTTCCTCATTACCCAACCAACTATCCTCTGCATCCCAGTCCCTCATTACCAATATAACCTCCTCCTAGTCCCCATCCCTCATTACCCAACCAACTATCCTCCTCATCCCAGTCCCTCATTACCAATACAACCTCCTCTTAGTCCCCATCCCTCATTACCCAACCAACTATCCTCCTCATCCCAGTCCCTCATTACCGATATAACCTCCTCCTAGTCCCCATCCCTCATTACCCAACCAACTATCCTGCTCATCCCAGTCCCTTATTACCCAGGAAAATGTCCTCCTCATCCCAGTCCTATATTACCAATATAACCTCCTTCTAGTCCCCAACCCTCATTAACCAACCCACTATCCTCCTCATCCCAGTCCCTCATTACCAATATAACCTCCTCCTAGTCCCCATCCATCATTACCCATCCAACTATCCTCCTCATCCCAGTCCCTCATTACCAATATAACCTACTCCTAGTCCCCATCCCTCATTACCCAACCAACTTCCATCCTCATCCCAGTCCCTCATTACAAATGTAACCTCCTCCTAGTCCCCATCCCTCATTACCCAACCAACTTCCATCCTCATCCCAGTCCCTCATTACCAATATAACCTCCTCCTAGTCCCCATCCCTCATTACCCAACCAACTATCCTCCTCATCCCAGTTCCTCATTACCAATATAACCTCCTCCTCATCTCAGTTCATCATTACCCAGGAAAATGTCCTCCTCATCACAGTCCCATTACCGTTATTACCTCCTCCTAGTCCCCATCCCTCATTACCCAACCAACTATTCTCCTCATCCCAGTCCCTTTTACCAATATAACCTCCACCTCGTCCCCATCCCTCATTACCCAACCAACTATCCTCCTCATCCCAGTCCTTATAACCCAGGAAAATGTCCTCCTCATCACAGTCCCGTTACCATTATAACCTCCTCCTAGTCCCCATCCCTCATTACCCAATCAACTATCCTCCTCATCCCAGTCCCTGTTACCAATATAATCTCCTCCTAGTCCCCATCCCTCATTACCCAACCAACTATCCTCCTCATCCCAGTCCCTCATTACCAATATAACCTCCTCCTAGTCCCCATCCCTCATTACCCAACCAACTATCCTCCTCATTCCAGTTCCTCATTACCAATATAACCTCCTCCTAGTCCCCATCCCTCATTACCCAACTAGCTATCCTTCTCATCCCAGTCCCCGTTAGCAATATAACCACCTCCTAGTCCCCATCCCTCATTACCCAACCCACTATTCTCCTCATCCCAGTTCCTCATTACCAATATAACCTCCTACTAGTCCCCATCCCTCATTACCCAACCAACTATCCTCCTCATCCCAGTTCCTCATTACCAATATAACCTCCTCCTCATCTCAGTTCCTCATTACCCAGAAAAATGTCCTCCTCATCCCAGTACCCGTTACCAATATAACCGCCTCCTAGTCCCCTTCCTTCATTACCCAACCAACTATCCTCCTCATCCCAGTCCCTGTTACCAATATAACCTCCTCCTAGTCCCCATCCCTCATTACCCAACCAACTATCCTCCTCATCCCAGTCCCTCATTACCAAAATAACCTCCTCCTAGTCCCCATCCCTCATTACCCAACCAACTATCCTCCTCATTCCAGTCCCCCATTTCCAATATAACCTCCTCCTAGTCCCCATCCTTCATTACCCAACCGCCTATCCTCCTCATCCCAGTCCCTGTTACCAATATACCCTCCTCCTAGTCCCCATCCCTCATTACCCAACTAACTATCCTCCTCATTCCAGTTCCTCATTACCAATATAACCTCCTCCTAGTCCCCATCCCTCATTACCCAACCAACTATCCTCCTCATCCCAGTTCCTCATTACCAATATAACCTCCTCCTCATCTCAGTTCCTCATTACCCAGGAAAATGTCCTCCTCATCACAGTCCCATTACCTTTATAACCTCCTCCTAGTCCCCATCCCTCATTACCCAACCAACTATCCTCCTCATCCCAGTCCCTGTTACCAATATAACCTCCACCTCGTCCCCATCCCTCATTACCCAACCAACTATCCTCCTCATCCCAGTCCCTTATTACCCAGGAAAATGTCCTCCTCATCACAGTCCCGTTACCATTATAACCTCCTCCTAGTCCCCATCCCTCATTACCCAATCAACTATCCTCCTCATCCAAGTTCCTCATTACCAATATAAACTCCTCCTCATCTCAGTTCCTCATTACCCAGGAAAATGTCCTCCTCATCCCAGTACCCGTTACCAATATAACCTCCTCCTAGTACCCTTCCCTCATTACCCAACCAACTATTCTCCTCATCCCAGTCCCTGTTACCAATATAACCTCATCCTAGAACCCATCCCTCATTACCCAACCAACTATCCTCCGCATCCCAGTCCCTATTACCAATATAACCTCCTCCTAGTCCCCATCCCTCATTACCCAACCAACTATCCTCCTCATCCCAGTTCCTCATTACCAATATAACCTCCTCCTCATCTCAGTTCCTCATTACCCAGGAAAATGTCCTCCTTATCACAGTCCAGTTACCAATATAACCTCCTCCTAGTCCCCATCCCTCATTACCCAACCAACTATCCTCCTCATCCCAGTCCCTGTTACCAATATAACCTCCACCTAGTCCCCATCCCTCATTACCCAACCAACTGTCCTCTGCATCCCAGTCCCTCATTGCCAATATAACCTCGTCATAGTCCCCATCCCTCATTACCCAACCAACTATCCTCCTCATCCCAGTCCCTCAGTACAAATAGAACACCCTCTTAGTCCCCATCCCTCATTACCCAACCAACTATCCTCCTCATTCCAGTCCCTCATTACCAATATAACCTCCTCCTAGTCCCCATCCCTCATTACCCAACCAACTATCCTCCTCATCTCAGTCCCTTATTACCCAGGAAAATGTCCTCCTCATCCCAGTTCCCTATTACCAATATAACCTCCTTCTAGTCCCCATCCCTCTTTACCCAATCAACTATCCTCCTCATCCCAGTCCCACTTTACCAATATAACCTCCTCCTAGTCCCCATCCCTCATTATCCAACGAACTTCCCTCCTCATCCCAGTCCCTCATTACCAATACAACCTCCTCCTAGTCCCCATCCCTCATTACCCAACCAACTATCCTTCTCATCCCAGTCCCTGTTACCAATATAACCTCCTCCTAGTCCACATCCCTCATTACCCAACCAACTATCCTCCTTACCCTAGTCCCTCTTTACCAATGTAACCTCCTCCTAGTACCCATCCCTCATTACCCAACAAACTTCCCTCCTCATCCCAGTTCCTCATTACCAATATAACCCCTCCTAGTCCCCATCACTCATTAACCAACTAACTATCCTCCTCATACCAGTTCCTCATTACCAATATAACCTCCTCCTCATCTCAGTTCCTCATTACCCAGGAAAATGTCCTCCACATCCCAGTCCCCGTTACCAATATAACCTCCTCCTAGCCCACATCCCTCATTACCCAACCAACTATCCTCCTCATCCCAGTCCCTGTTAGCAATATAACCTCCTCCTAGTCCCCATCCCTCATTACCCAACCAACTATCCTCCTCCTCCCAGTCCCTCATTACCAATATAACCTCCTCCTAGTCCCCATCCCTCATTACCCAACCAACTATCCTCCTCATCCCAGTTCCTCATTACCAATATAACCTCCTAGTCCCCATCCCTCATTACCCAACCAACTATCCTCCTCATCCCATTCCCTCATTACCAATATAACCTCCTCCTAGTCCCCATCCCTCATTACCCAACCAACTACCCTCCTCATCCCAGTCCCCCGTTACAAATATAATCTCCTCCTAGTCCCCATCCCTCATTACCCAACCAACTATCCTCCTCATCCCAGTCCCTCATTACCAATATAACTTCCTCCTAGTCCTCATCCCTCATTACCCAACCAACTATCCCTCTCATCCCAGTCCCTCATTACCAATATAACCTCCTCCTAGTCCCCATCCCTCATTAACCAGCCAACTATCCTCCGCCACCCACTCCATCATTACCAATATAACCTCCTCCTAGTGCCCATCCCTCATTACCCAACCAACTATCCTCCTCATCCCAGTCCCTCATTACCAATATAACCTCCTCCTAGTCCCCATCCCTCTTTACCCAACCAACTATCCTCCTCATCCCAGTCCATCATTAACAATATAACCTCCTCCTAGTCCCCATCCCTCATTACCCAACCAACTATCCTCCGCCACCCACTCCATCATTACCAATATAACCTCCTCCTAGTCACCATCCATATTACCCAACCAAGTATCCTCCTCATTCCAGTCCCTCATTAACAATATAACCTCCTCCTAGTCCCCTTCCCTCATTACCCAACCAACTATCCTCCTCATCCCAGTCCCTTTTACGAATATAATCTCATCCTAGTCCCCATCCCTCATTACCCAACCAACTATCCTCCGCATCCCAGTCCCCCATTACCAATATAACCTCCTCCTATTCCCCATTCCCTATTACCCAACCAACTATCCTCCTCATCCCAGTCCTTCATTACCAATATAACCTCCTCTTAGTCCCCATCCCTCATTTCCCAAACAACTATCCTCCTCATCCCAGTCCCCTATTACCAATATAACCTCCTTCTAGTCCCCATCCCTCATTACCCAACCAACTCTCCTCCTCATCCCAGTCCCTCATTACCAATATAACCTCCTCCTAGTCCCCATCCCTCATTACCGATCCAACTATCCTCCTTATCCCAGTCCCTCTTTACCAATATAACCTCCTCCTAGCCCCATCCCTCATTACCCAACGAACTTCCCTCCTCATCCCAGTCCCTCATCACCAATACAACCTCCTCCTAGTCCCCATCCCTAATTACCCAACCAACTATCCTCCTCATGCCAGTCCCTCATTAACAATATAAGCTCCTCCTAGTGCCCATTTCTCATTACCCAACTAGCTATCCTTCTCATCCCAGTCCCCGTTAGCAATACAACCACCTCCTAGTCCCCATCACTCATTACCCAACCAACTATTCTCCTCATCCCAGTTCCTCATTACCAATATAACCTCCTACTAGTCCCCATCCCTCATTACCCAACCAACTATCCACCTCATCCCAGTTCCTCATTACCAATATAACCTCCTCCTCATCTCAGTTACTCATTACCCAGAAAATTGTCCTCCTCATCCCAGTACCCGTTACCAATATAACCTCCTCCTAGTCCCCTTCCCTCATTACCCAACCAACTATCCTCCTCATCCCAGTCCCTGTTACCAATATAACCTCATCCTAGTCCCCATCCCTCATTACCCAACCACCTATCCTCCTCATCCCAGTCCCTGTTACCAATATACCCTCCTCCTAGTCCCCATCCCTCATTACCCAACCAACTATCCTCCTCATTCCAGTTCCTCATTACCAATATAACCTCCTCCTAGTCCCCATCCCTCATTAGCCAACCAACTATCCTCCTCATCCCAGTTCCTCATTACCAATATAACCTCCTCCTCATCTCAGTTACTCATTACCCAGGAAAATGTCCTCCTCATCACAGTCCCATTACCTTTATAACCTCCTCCTAGTCCCCATCCCTCATTACCCAACCAACTATTCTCCTCATCCCAGTCCCTGTTACCAATATAACCTCCACCTCGTCCCCATCCCTCATTACCCAACCAACTATCCTCCTCATCCCAGTCCCTTATTACCCAGGAAAATGTCCTCCTCATCACAGTCCCGTTACCATTATAACCTCCTCCTAGTCCCCATCCCTCATTACCCAATCAACTATCCTCCTCATCCCAGTCCCTGTTACCAATATAACCTCCTCCTAGTCCCCATCCCTTATGACCCAACCATCTATCCTCCTCATCCCAGTTCCTCATTACCAATATAACCTCCTCCTCATCTCAGTCCCTCATTAGCCAGGAAAATGTCCTCCTCATCCCAGTACCCGTTACCAATATAACCTCCTCCTAGTCCCCTTCCCTCATTACCCAACCAACTATTCTCCTCATCCCAGTCCCCGTTACCAATATAACCTCATCCTAGAACCTATCCCTCATTACCCAACCAACTATCCTCTGCATCCCAGTCCCTGTTATCAATATAACCTCCTCCTAGTCCCCATCCCTCATTACCCAACCAACTATCCTCCTCATCCCATTTCCTCATTACCAATATAACCTCCTCCTCATCTCAGTTCCTCATTACCCAGGAAAATGTCCTCCTCATCACAGTCCGGTTACCAATATAACCTCCTCCTAGTCCCCATCCCTCATTACCCAACCAACTATCCTCCTCATCCCAGTCCCTGTTACCAATATAAACTCCACCTAGTCCCCATCCCTCATTACCCAACCAACTGTCCTCTGCATCCCAGTCCAACATTATCAATATAACCTCGTCATAGTCCCCATACCTCATTACGCAACCAACTATCCGCCTCATCCCAGTCCCTCATTACCAATAGAACACCCTCTTAGTCCCCATCCCTCATTACCCAACCAACTATCCTCCTCATTCCAGTCCCTCATTACCAATATAACCTCCTCCTAGTCCCCATCCCTCATTACCCAACCAACTATCCTCCTCATCCCAGTCCCTGTTACCAATATAACCTCCACCTCGTCCCCATCCCTCATTACCCAACCAACTATCCTCCTCATCCCAATCCCTTATTACCCAGGAAAATGTCCTCCTCATCACAGTCACGTTACCATTATAACCTCCTCCTAGTCCCCATCCCTCATTACCCAATCAACTATCCTCCTCATCCCAGTCCCTGTTACCAATATAACCTCGTCCTAGTCCCCATCCCTCTTTGCCCAACCAACTATACTCCTCATCCCAGTTCCTCATTACCAATATAACCTCCTCCTCATCTCAGTTCCTCATTACCCAGGAAAATGTCCTCCTCATCCCAGTACCCGTTACCAATATAACCTCCTCCTAGTCCCCTTCCCTCATTACCCAACCAACTATTCTCCTCATCCCAGTCCCTGTTACCAATATAACCTCATCCTAGAACCCATCCCTCATTACCCAACCAACTACCCTCCGCATCCCAGTCCCTGTTACCAATATAACCTCCTCCTAGTCCCCATCCCTCATTACCCAACCAACTATCCTCCTCATCCCAGTTCCTCATTACCAATATAACCTCCTCCTCATCTCAGTTCCTCATTACCCAGGAAAATGTCCTCCTCATCACAGTCCGGTTACCAATATAACCTCCTCCTAGTCCCCATCCCTCATTACCCAACCAACTATCCTCCTCATCCCAGTCCCTGTTACCAATATAACCTCCATCTAGTCCCCATCCCTCATTACCCAACCAACTGTCCTCTGCATCCCAGTCCCTCATTACCAATATAACCTCGTCATAGTCCCCATCCCTCATTACCCAACCAACTATCCTCCTCATCCCAGTCCCTCATTACCAATAGAACACCCTCTTAGTCCCCATCCCTCATTACCCAACCAACTATCCTCCTCATTCCAGTCCCTCATTACCAATATAACCTCCTCCTAGTCCCCATCCCTCATTACCCAAAGATCTATCCTCCTCACCTCAGTCCCTTATTACCCAGGAAAATGTCCTCCTCATCCCAGTCCCCTCTTACCATTATAACCTCCTTCTAGTCCCCATCCCTCATTACCCAACCAACTATCCTCCTCATCCCAGTCCCTCTTTACCAATATAACCTCCTCCTAGTCCCCATCCCTCATTACCCAACGAACTTCCCTCCTCATCCCAGTCCCTCATTACCAATACAACCTCCTCCTAGTCCCCATCCCTCATTACCCAACCGACTATCCTTCTCATCCCAGTCCCTGTTACCAATATAACCTCCTCCTAGTCCACATCCCTCATTACCCAACCAACTATCCTCCTTAGGCTAGTCCCTCTTTACCAATATAACCTCCTCCTAGTACCCATCCCTCATTACCCAACGAACTTTCTCCTCATCCCAGTTCCTCATTACCAATATAACCCCCTCCTAGTCCCCATCACTCATTACCCAACCAACTATCTTCCTTATCCTGGTTCCTCATTACCAATATAACCTCCTCCTCATCTCAGTTCTTCATTACCCAGGAAAATGTCCTCCACATCCCAGTCCCCGTTACCAATATAACCTCCTCCTAGCCCGCATCCCTCATTACCCAACCAACTATCCTCCTCATCCCATTCCCTGTTAGAAATATAACCTCCTCCTAGTCCCCATCCCTCATTACCCAACCAACTATCCTCCTCCTCATAGTCCCTCATTACCAATATAACCTCCTCCTAGTCCCCATCCCTCATTACCCAACCAGCTATCCTCCTCATCCCAGTCCCTCATTACCAATATAACTTCCTCCTAGTCCCCATCCCTCATTACCCAACCAACTATCCTCCTCAACCCAGTCCCTCGTTACCAATATAACCTCCTCCTAGTCCCCATCCCTCATTACCCAACCAACTACCCTCCTCATCCCAGTCCCCCGTTACCAATATAATCTCCTTTCTAGTCCCCATCCCTCATTACCCAACCAACTATCCTCCTCATCCCAGTCCCTCATTACTAATATAACTTCCTCCTAGTCCTCATCCCTCATTACCCAACCAACTATCCCTCTCATCCCAGTCCCTCATTACCAATATAACCTCCTCCTAGTCCCCATCCCTCATTAACCAACCAACTATCCTCCTCATTCCAGTCCCTCATTAACAATATAACCTCTTCCTAGTCTCCATCCCTCATTACCCAACCAACTATCCTTCTCATCCCAGTCCCTGTTACCAATATAACCACCTCCTAGTCCCCATCCCTCTTTACCCAACCAACTATCCTCCTCATCCCAGTCCATCATTAACAATATAACCTCCTCCTAGTCCCTATCCCTCATTACCCAACCAACTATCCTCCTCATCCCAGTTCCTCATTACCAATATAACCTCCTCCCCTCATCTCAGTTCCCCATTACCCAGGAAAATGTCCTCCTCATCCCAGTACCCGTTACCAATATAACCTCCTCCTAGCCCGCATCCCTCATTACCCAACCAACTATCCTCCTCATCCCAGTCCCTGTTACCAATATAACCTCCTCCTAGTCCCCATCCCTCATTACCCAACCAACTATCCTCCTCATTCCAGTCCCTCATTAACAATATAACCTCCTCCTAGTCCCCTTCCCTCATTACCCAACCAACTATCCTCCTCATCCCAGTCCCTTTTACCAATATAATCTCATCCTAGTCCCCCTCCCTCATTACCCAACCAACTATCCTCTGCATCCCAGTCCCTCATTACCAATATAACCTCCTCCTATTCCCCATTCCTCATTACCCAACCAACTATCCTCCTCATCCCAGTCCCTCATTACCAATATAACCTCCTCTTAGTCCCCATCCCTCATTTCCCAACCAACTATCCTCCTCATCCCAGTCCCCTATTACCAATATAACCTCCTTCTAGTCCCCATCCCTCATTACCCAACCAACTATCCTCCTCATCCCAGTCCCTCATTACCAATATAACCTCCTCCTAGTCCCCATCCCTCATTACCGAACCAACTATCCTCCTTATCCCAGTCCCTCTTTACCAATATAACCTCCTCCTAGTCCCCATCCCTCATTACCCAACGAACTTCCCTCCTCATCCCAGTCCCTCATTACCAATACAACCTTCTCCTAGTACCCATCCCTCATTACCCAACCAATTATCCTTCTCATCTCAGTCCCTGTTTCCAACATAACCTCCTCCTAGTCCACATCCCTCATTACCCAACCAACTATACTCCTTATCCTAGTCACTCTTTACCAATATAACCTCCTCCTAGTACCCATCCCTCATTACCCAACGAACTTCCCTCCTCATCCCAGTTCCTCATTACCAATATAACCCCCTCCTAGTCCCCATCCCTCATTACCCAGCCAACTATCCTCCTCATCCCAGTTCCTCATTACCAATATAACCTCCTGCTTATCTCAGTTCCTCATTACCCAGTCCTCCACATCCCAGTCCCCGTTACCAATGTAACCTCCTCCTAGCCCACATCCCTCATTACCCAACCAACTATCCTCCTCATCCCAGTCCCTGTTACCAAGATAACCTCCTCCTAGTCCCCATCCCTCATTACCCAACCAACTATCCTCCTCCTCCCAGTCCCTCATTATCAATATAACCTCCTCCTAGTCCCCATCCCTCATTACCCAACCAACTATCCTCCTCCTCCCAGTCCCTTGTTACCAATATAACCTCCTCCTAGTCCCCATCCCTCATTACCCAACCAACTATCCTCCTCATCCCAGTCCCTCGTTACCAATATAACCTCCGCCTAGTCCCCATCCCTCATTACCCAACCAACTACCCTCCTCATCCCAGTCCCCCGTTACCAATATAATCTCCTCCTAGTCCCCATCCCTCATTACCCAACCAACTATCCTCCTCATCCCAGTCCCTCATTACCAATATAACCTCCTCCTAGTCCCCATCCATCATTACCCAACCAACTATCCTCCTCATATCAGTCCCTCATTACCAATATAACTTCCTCCTAGTCCTCATCCTTCATTACCCAACCAACTATCCCTCTCATCCCAGTCCCTGATTACCAATATAACCTCCACCTCGTCCCCATCCCTCATTACCCAACCAACTATCCTCCTCATCCCAGTCCCTTATTACCCAGGAAAATGTCCTCCTCATCACAGTCCCGTTACCATTATAACCTCCTCCTAGTCCCCATCCCTCATTACCCAATCAACTATCCTCCTCATCCCAGTCCCTGTTACCAATATAACCTCCTCCTAGTCCCCATCCCTCATGACCCAACCATCTATCCTCCTCATCCCAGTTCCTCAATACCAATATAACCTCCTCCTCATCTCAGTCCCTCACTACCCAGGAAAATGTCCTCCTCATCCCAGTACCCGTTACCAATATAACCTCCTCCTAGTCCCCTTCCCTCATTACCCAACCAACTATTCTCCTCATCCCAGTCCCCGTTACCAATATAACCTCATCCTAGAACCCATCCCTCATTACCCAACCAACTATCCTCTGCATCCCAGTCCCTGTTATCAATATAACCTCCTCCTAGTCCCCATCCCTCATTACCCAACCAACTATCCTCCTCATCCCAGTTCCTCATTACCAATATAACCTCCTCCTCATCTCAGTTCCTCATTACCCAGGAAAATGTCCTCCTCATCACAGTCCGGTTACCAATATAACCTCCTCCTAGTCCCCATCCCTCATTACCCAACCAACTATCCTCCTCATCCCAGTCCCTGTTACCAATATAACCTCCTTCTAGTCCCCATCCCTCATTACCCAACCAACTATCCTCCTCATCCCAGTCCCTCATTACCAATATAACCTCCTCCTAGTCCCCATCCCTCATTACCCAACGAACTTCCCTCCTCATCCCAGTCCCTCATTACCAATACAACCTCCTCCTAGTCCCCATCCCTCATTACCCAACCAACTATCCTTCTCATCCCAGTCCCTGTTACCAATATAACCTCCTCCTAGTCCACATCCCTCATTACCCAACCAACTATCCTCCTTACCCTAGTCCCTCTTTACCAATATAACCTCCTCCTAGTACCCATCCCTCATTACCCAACGAACTTCCCTCCTCATCCCAGTTCCTCATTACCAATATAACCCCCTCCTAGTCCCCATCACTCATTACCCAACCAACTATCCTCCTCATCCTAGTTCCTCATTACCAATATAACCTCCTCCTCATCTCAGTTCCTCATTACCCAGAAAATTGTCCTCCTCATCCCAGTACCCGTTACCAATATAACCTCCTCCTAGTCCCCTTCCCTCATTACCCAACCAACTATCCTCCTCATCACAGTCCCTGTTACCAATATAACCTCATCCTAGTCCCCATCCCTCATTACCCAACCAACTATCCTCCGCATCCCAGTCCCTCATTACCAATATAACCTCCTCCTAGTTCCCATCCCTTATTACCCAGCCAACTATCCTCCTCATCCCAGTCCCTCATTACCAATATAACCTCCTCCTAGTCCCCATCCCTCATTACCCAACCAACTATCCTCCTCATTCCAGTCCCCCATTTCCAATATAACCTCCTCCTAGTCCCCATCCCTCATTACCCAACCGCCTACCTCCTCATCCCAGTCCCTGTTACCAATATACCCTCCTCCTAGTCCCGATCCCTCATTACCCAACTAACTATCCTCCTCATTCCAGTTCCTCATTACCAATATAACCTCCTCCTAGTCCCCATCCCTCATTACCCAACCAACTATCCTCCTCATCCCAGTTCCACATTACCAATATAACCTCCTCCTCATCTCAGTTCCTCATTACCCAGGAAAATGTCCTCCTCATCACAGTCCCATTACCTTTATAACCTCCTCCTAGTCCCCATCCCTCATTACCCAACCAACTATTCTCCTCATCCCAGTCCCTGTTACCAATATAACCTCCACCTCGTCCCCATCCCTCATTACCCAACCAACTATCCTCCTCATCCCAGTCCCTTATTACCCAGGAAAATGTCCTCCTCATCACAGTCCCGTTACCATTATAACCTCCTCCTAGTCCCCATCCCTCATTACCCAATCAACTATCCTCCTCATCCCAGTTCCTCTTTACCAATATAACCTCCTCCTCATCTCAGTCCCTCATTAGCCAGGAAAATGTCCTCCTCATCCCAGTACCCGTTACCAATATAACCTCCTCCTAGTCCCCTTCCCTCATTACCCAACCAACTATTCTCCTCATCCCAGTCCCCGTTACCAATATAACCTCATCCTAGAACCCATCCCTCATTACCCAACCAACTATCCTCTGCATCCCAGTCCCTGTTATCAATATAACCTCCTCCTAGTCCCCATCCCTCATTACCCAACCAACTATCCTCCTCATCCCTGTTCCTCATTACCAATATAACCTCCTCCTCATCTCAGTTCCTCATTACCCAGGAAAATGTCCTCCTCATCACAGTCCGGTTACCAATATAACCTCCTCCTAGTCCCCATCCCTCATTACCCAACCAACTATCCTCCTCATCCCAGTCCCTGTTACCAATATAACCTCCACCTATCCCCATCCCTCATTACCCAACCAACTGTCCTCTGCATCCCCGTCCCTCATTACCAATATAACCTCGTCATAGTCCCCATCCCTCATTACGCAACCAACTATCCTCCTCATCCCAGTCCCTCATTACCAATAGAACACCCTCTTAGTCCCCATCCCTCATTACCCAACCAACTATCCTCCTCATTCCAGTCCCTCATTACCAATATAACCTCCTCCTAGTCCCCATCCCTCATTACCCAACCAACTATCCTCCTCATCCCAGTCCCTGTTACCAATATAACCTCCACCTCGTCCCCATCCCTCATTACCCAACCAACTATCCTCCTCATCCCAGTCCCTTATTACCCAGGAAAATGTCCTCCTCATCACAGTCACGTTACCATTATAACCTCCTCCTAGTCCCCATCCCTCATTACCCAATCAACTATCCTCCTCATCCCAGTCCCTGTTACCAATATAACCTCCTCCTAGTCCCCATCCCTCTTTGCCCAACCAACTATACTCCTCATCCCAGTTCCTCATTACCAAATTAACCTCCTCCGCATCTCAGTTCCTCATTACCCAGGAAAATGTCCTCCTCATCCCAGTACCCGTTACCAATATAACCTCCTCCTAGTCCCCTTCCCTCATTACCCAACCAACTATTCTCCTCATCCCAGTCCCTGTTACCAATATAACCTCATCCTAGAACCCATCCCTCATTACCCAACCAACTACCCTCCGCATCCCAGTCCCTGTTACCAATATAACCTCCTCCTAGTCCCCAGCCCTCATTACCCAACCAACTATCCTCCTCATCCCAGTTCCTCATTACCAATATAACCTCCTCCTCATCTCAGTTCCTCATTACCCAGGAAAATGTCCTCCTCATCACAGTCCGGTTACCAATATAACCTCCTCCTAGTCCCCATCCCTCATTACCCAACCAACTATCCTCCTCATCCCAGTCCCTGTTACCAATATAACCTCCATCTAGTCCCCATCCCTCATTACCCAACCAACTGTCCTCTGCATCCCAGTCCCTCATTACCAATATAACCTCGTCATAGTCCCCATCCCTCATTACCCAACCAACTATCCTCCTCATCCCAGTCCCTCATTACCAATAGAACACCCTCTTAGTCCCATCCCTCATTACCCAACCAACTATCCTCCTCATTCCAGTCCCTCATTACCAATATAACCTCCTCCTAATCCGCATCCCTCATTACCCAAAGATCTATCCTCCTCATCTCAGTCCCTTATTACCCAGGAAAATGTCCTCCTCATCCCAGTCCGTTTTACCATTATAACCTCCTTCTAGTCCCCATCCCTCATTACCCAACCAACTATCCTCCTCATCCCAGTCCCTCTTTACCAATATAACCTCCTCCTAGTCCCCATCCCTCATTACCCAACGAACTTCCCTCCTCATCCCAGTCCCTCATTACCAATACAACCTCCTCCTAGTCCCCATCCCTCATTACCCAACCAACTATCCTTCTCATCCCAGTCCCTGTTACCAATATAACCTCCTCCTAGTCCACATCCCTCCGAACCCAACCAACTATCCTCCTTACCCTAGTCCCTCTTTACCAATATAACCTCCTCCTAGTCCCCATCCCTCATTACCCAACCAACTATCCTCCTCATCCCAGTCCCTCGTTACCAATATAACCTCCTCCTAGTCCCCATCCCTCATTACCCAACCAACTATCCTCCTCATCCCAGTCCCTCGTTACCAATATAACCTCCTCCTAGTCCCCATCCCTCATTACCCAACCAACTACCCTCCTCATCCCAGTCCCCCGTTACCAATATAATCTCCTCCTAGTCCCCATCCCTCATTACCCAACCAACTATCCTCCTCATCCCAGTCCCTCATTACCAATATAATCTCCTCCTACTGCCCATCCCTCATTACCCAACCAACTATCCTCCTCATCCCAGTCCCTCATTACCAATATAACTTCCTCCTAGTCCTCATCCCTCATTACCCAACCAACTATCCCTCTCATCCCAGTCCCTCATTACCAATATAACCTCCTCCTAGTCCCCATCCCTCATTAACCAACCAACTATCCTCCTCATTCCAGTCCCTCATTAACAATATAACCTCTTCCTAGTCTCCATCCCTCATTACCCAACCAACTATCCTTCTCATCCCATTCCCTGTTACCAATATAACCACCTCCTAGTCCCCATCCCTCTTTACCCAACCAACTATCCTCCTCATCCCAGTCCATCATTAACAATATAACCTCCTCCTAGTCCCTATCCCTCATTACCCAACCAACTATCCTCCTCATCCCAGTTCCTCATTACCAATATAACCTCCTCCTCATCTCAGTTCCCCATTACCCAGGAAAATGTCCTCCTCATCCCAGTACCCGTTACCAATATAACCTCCTCCTAGCCCGCATCCCTCATTACCCAACCAACTATCCTCCTCATCCCAGTCCCTGTTACCAATATAACCTCCTCCTAGTCCCCATCCCTCATTACCCAACCAACTATCCTCCTCATTCCAGTCCCTCATTAACAATATAACCTCCTCCTAGTCCCCTTCCCTCATTACCCAACCAACTATCCTCCTCATCCCAGTCCCTTTTACCAATATAATCTCATCCTAGTCCCCCTCCCTCATTTCCCAACCAACTATCCTCTGCATCCCAGTCCCTCATTACCAATATAACCTCCTCCTATTCCCCATTCCTCATTACCCAACCAGCTATCCTCCTCATCCCAGTCCCTCATTACCAATATAACCTCCTCTTAGTCCCCATCCCTCATTTCCCAACCAACTATCCTCCTCATCCCAGTCCCCTATTACCAATATAACCTCCTTCTAGTCCCCATCCCTCATTACCCAACCAACTATCCTCCTCATCCCAGTCCCTCATTACCAATATAACCTCCTCCTAGTCCCCATCCCTCATTACCGAACCAACTATCCTCCTTATCCCAGTCCCTCTTTACCAATATAACCTCCTCCTAGTCCCCATCCCTCATTACCCAACGAACTTCCCTCCTCATCCCAGTCCCTCATTACCAATACAACCTTCTCCTAGTACCCATCCCTCATTACCCAACCAACTATCCTTCTCATCTCAGTCCCTGTTTCCAACATAACCTCCTCCTAGTCCCCATCCCTCATTACCGAACCAACTATCCTCCTTATCCCAGTCCCTCTTTACCAATATAACCTCCTCCTAGTCCCCATCCCTCATTACCCAACAAACTTCCCTCCTCATCCCAGTCCCTCATTACCAATACAACCTCCTCCTAGTACCCATCCCTCATTACCCAACCAACTATCCTTCTCATCCCAGTCCCTGTTACCAATATAACCTCCTCCTAGTCCACATCCCTCATTACCCAACCAACTATCCTCCTTATCCTAGTCTCTCTTTACCAATATAACCTCCTCCTAGTACCCATCCCTCATTACCCAACAAACTTCCCTCCGTATCCCAGTTCCTCATTACCAATATAACCCCCTCCTAGTCCCCATCCCTCATTACCCACCCAACTATCCTCCTCATCCCAGTTCCTCATTACCAATATAACCTCCTCCTCATCTCAGTTCCTCATTACCCAGGAAAATGTCCTCCACATCCCAGTCCCCGTTACCAATATAACCTCCTCCTAGCCCACATCCCTCATTACCCAACCAACTATCCTCCTCATCCCAGTCCCTGTTACCAATATAACCTCCTCCTAGTCCCCATCCCTCATTACCCAACCAACTATCCTCCTCCTCCCAGTCCCTCATTACCAATATAACCTCCTCCTAGTCCTCATCCCTCATTACCCAACCAACTATCCTCCTCATCCCAGTCCCTCATTATCAATATAACCTCCTCCTAGTCCCCATCCCTCATTACCCAACCAACTATCCTCCTCATCCCAGTCCCTCATTACCAATATAACCTCCTCCTAGTCCCCATCCCTCATTACCCAACAAACTACCCTCCTCATCCCAGTCCCCCGTTACCAATATAATCTCCTCCTAGTCCCCATCCCTCATTACCCAACCAACTATCCTCCTCATCCCAGTCCCTCATTACCAATATAACCTCCTCCTAGTCCCCATCCCTCATTACCCAACCAACTATCCTCCTCATCCCAGTCCCTCATTACCAATATAACTTCCTCCTAGTCCTCATCCCTCATTACCCAACCAACTATCCCTCTCATCCCAGTCCCTGATTTCCAATATAACCTCCTCCTAGTCCCCATCCCTCATTAACCAACCAACTATCCTCCGCCACCTACTCCATAATTACCAATATAACCTCCTCCTAGTCCCCATCCCTCATTACCCAACCAACTATCCTCCTCATCCCAGTCCCTCATTACCAATATAACCTCCTCCAAGTCCCCATCCCTCTTTACCCAACCAACTATCCTCCTCATCCCAGTCCATCATTAACAATATAACCTCCTCCTAGTCCCTATCCCTCATTACCCAACCAACTATCCTCCGCCACCCACTCCATCATTACCAATATAACCTCCTCCTAGTCCCCATCCCTCATTGCCCAACCAACTATCCTCCTCATCCCAGTCCCTCATTACCAATATAACCTCCTCCTAGTCCCCATCCCTCTTTACCCAACCAACTATCTCCTCATCCAAGTCCCTCATTACCAATATAACCTCCTCCTAGTCCCCATGCCTCATTACCCAACCAACTATCATCCTCATTCCAGTCCATCGTTACCAATATAACCTCCTCCTAGTCCCCATCCCTCATTACCCAACCAACTATCCTTCTCACCACAGTCCCTGTTACCAATATAACCACCTACTAGTCCCCATCCCTCATTACCCAACCAACTATCCTCCTCACCCAGTTCCTCATTACCAATATAACCTCCTCCTCATCTCAGTTCCTCATTACCCAGGAAAATGTCCTCCTCATCCCAGTACCCGTTACCAATATAACCTCCTCCTAGTCCCCTCCCCTCATTACCCAAACAACTATCCTCCTCATCCCAGTCCCTCTTTACCAATATAACCTCCTCCTAGCCCGCATCCCTCATTACCCAACCAACTTTCCTCCTCATCCCAGTCCCTGTTACCAATATAACCTCCTTCTAGTCCCCATCCCTCATTACCCAACCAACTATCCTCCTCCTCCCAGTCCCTCATTATAAATATAACCTCCTCCTAGTCCCCATCCCTCATTACCCAGCCAACTATACTCCTCATCCCAGTCCCTCATTACCAATATAACCACCTCCTAGTCCCCATCCTTCATTACCCAACCAACTATCCTTCTCATCACAGTCCCTATTACCAATATAACCACCTCCTAGTCCCCATCCCTCATTACCCAACCAACTATCCTCCTCCGCCCAGTCCCTCATTACCAATATAACCTCCTCCTAGTCCCCATCCCTCATTACCCAACCAAATATCCTCCTCATCCCAGTCCCTCATTACCAATATAACCTCCTCCTAGTCCCCATACCTCATTACCCAACCAACTATCATCCTCATTCCACTCCATCATTACCAATATAACCTCCTCCTAGTCCCCATCCCACATTACCCAACCAACTTCCCTCCTCATCCCAGTCCCCCGTTACCAATATAATCTCCTCCTAGTCCCATCCCTCATTACCCAACCAACTATCCTCGTCATCCCAGTCCCTTATTACCCAAGAAAATGTCCTCCTCATCCCAGTCCCCTATTACCAATATAACCTCCTTCTAGTCCCCATCCCTCATTACCCAACCAACTATCCTCCTCATCCCAGTCCCTCATTACCAATAAAACCTCCTCCTAGTCCCCATCCATCATTACCGAACCAACCATCCTCCTTATCCCAGTCCCTCTTTACCAATATAAGCTCCTCCTAGTCCCCATCCCTCATTACGCAACAAACTTCCCTCCTCATCCCAGTCCCTCATTACCAATACAACCTCCTCCTAGTCCCCATCCCTCATTACCCAACCAACTATCCTTCTCATCCCAGTCCCTGTTACCAATATAACCTCCTCCTAGTCCACATCCCTCATTACCCAACCAACTATCCTCCTTATCCTAGTCCCTCTTTACCAATATAACCTCCTCCTAGTACCCATCCCTCATTACCCAACGAACTTCCCTCCTCATCCCAGTTCCACATTACCAATATAACCCCCTCCTAGTCCCCATCCCTCATTACCCAACCAACTATCCTCCTCATCCCAGTTCCTCATTACCAATATAACCTCCTCCTCATCTCAGTTCCTCATTACCCAGGAAAATGTCCTCGACATCCCAGTCCCCGTTACCAATATAACCTCCTCCTAGTCCGCATCCCTCATTACCCAACCAACTATCCTCCTCATCCCAGTCCATGTTACCAATATAACCTCCTCCTAGTCCCCATCCCTCATTACCCAACCAACTATCCTCCTCCTCCCAGTCCCTCATTACCAATATAACCTCCTCCTAGTCCCCATCCCTCATTACCCAACCAACTATCCTCCTCATCCCAGTCCCTCATTACCAATATAACCTCCTCCTAGTCCCCATCCCTCATTACCCAACCAACTATCCTCCTCATCCCAGTCCCTCATTACCAATATAACCTCCTCCTAGTCCCCATACCTCATTACCCAACCAACTACCCTCCTCATCCCAGTCCCCCGTTACCAATAAAATCTCCTCCTAGTCCCCATCCCTCATTACCCAACCAACTATCCTCCTCATCCCAGTCCCTCATTACCAACATAACCTCCTCCTAGTCCCCATCCCTCATTACCCAACCAACTATCCTCCTCATCCCAGTCCCTCATTACCAATATAACTTCCTCCTAGTCCTCATCCCTCATTACCCAACCAACTAAACCACTCATCCCAGTCCCTCATTACCAATATAACCTCCTCCTAGTCCCCATCCCTCATTAACCAACCAACTATCCTCCGCCACCCACTTCATCATTACCAATATAACCTCCTCCTAGTCCCCATCCCTCATTACCCAACCAACTATCCTCCTCATCCCAGTCCCTCATTACCAATATAACCTCCTCCTAGTCCCCATCCCTCTTTACCCAACCAACTATCCTCCTCATCCCAGTCCATCATTAACAATATAACCTCCTCCTAGTCCCTATCCCTCATTATTCAACCAACTATCCTCCGCCACCCACTCCATCATTACCAATATAACCTCCTCCTAGTCCCCATCCCTCATTACCCAACCAACTATCCTCCTCATTCCAGTCCCTCATTAACAATATAACCTCTTCCTAGTCTCCATCCCTCATTACCCAACCAACTATCCTTCTCATCCCAGTCCCGGTTACCAATATAACCACCTCCTAGTCCCCATCCCTCATTACCCAACCAACCATCCTCCTCATCCCAGTTCCTGATTACCAATATAACCTCCTCCTAGTCCCCATCCCTCATTACCCAACCAACTATCCTCCTCATCCCAGTTCCTCATTACCAATATAACCTCCTCCTCATCTCAGTTCCTCATTACCCAGGAAAATGTCCTCCTCATCCCAGTACCCGTTACCAATATAATCTCATCCTAGTCCCCATCCCTCATTACCCAACCAACTATCCTCCGCATCCCAGTCCCTCATTACCAATATAACCTCCTCTTAGTCCCCATCACTCATTTCCCAACCAACTATCCTCCTCATCCCAGTCCTGCATTACCAATATAACCTCCACCTAGTCCCCATCTCTCATTACCCAACCAACTGTCCTCTGCATCCCAGTCCCTCATTACCAATATAACCTCCTCCTAGTCCCCATCCCTCATTACCCAACCAACTATCCTCCCCATCCCAGTCCCTCATTACCAATACAACACCCTCTTAGTCCCCATCCCTCATTACCCAACCAACTATCCTCCTCATTCCAGTCCCTCATTAATAATATAACCTCCTCCTAGTTCCCATCCCTCATTACCCAAGCAACTATCTTCCTCATCCCAGTCCCTTATTACCCAGGAAAATGTCCTCCTCATCCCAGTCCCCTATTACCAATATAACCTCCTTCTAGTCCCCATCCCTCATTACCCAACCAACTATCCTCCTCATCCCAGTCCCTCTTTACCAATATAACCTCCTCCTAGTCCCCATCCCTCATTACCCAACCAACTTCCCTCCTCATCCCAGTCCCTCATTACCAATATAACCTCCTCCTAGTCCCCATCCCTCATTACCCAACCAACTATCCTCCTCATCACAGTCCCTCTTTACCAATATAACCTCCTCCTAGTCCCCATCCCTCATTACCCAACCAACTATCCTCCTCATCCCAGTCCCTCACCAACTATCCTCCTCATCCCAATCCCTCATTACCAATATTACCTCCTCCTAGTCCCTATCGCTCATTACCCAACCAACTATCCTCCTCATCCCAATCCCTCATTACCAATATGACCGCCTCCTAATCCCCATCCCTTATTACCCAACCAATTATCCTCCTCATCCCAGTCCCCCATTACCAATATAACCTCCTCCTGGTCCCAATCCCTCATTACCCAACCAACTATCCTCCTCATTCCAGTTCCTCATTACCAATACAACACCCTCTTAGTCACCATCCCTCATTACCCAACCAACTATCTTCCTCATTCCAGTCCCTCATTACCAATATAACCTCCTCCTAGTCCCCATCCCTCATTACCCAACCAACTATCCTCCTCATCCCAGTCCCTCACCAACTATCCTCCTCATCCCAATCCCTCATTACCAATATTACCTCCTCCTAGTCCCTATCGCTCATTACCCAACCAACTATCCTCCTCATCCCAGTCCCTCATTACCAATATGACCTCCTCCTAATTCCCATCCCTTATTACCCAACCAATTATCCTCTGCATCCCAGTCCCTCATTACCAATATAACCTCCTCCTAGTCCCCATCCCTCATTACCCAAACAACTATCCTCCCCATCCCAGTCCCTCATTACCAATACAACACCCTCTTAGTCCCCATCCCTCATTACCCAACCAAATATCCTCCTCATTCCAGTCCCTCATTACCAATATAACCTCCTCCTAGTCCCCATCCCTCATTACCCAAGCAACTATCCTCCTCATCCCAGTCCCTTATTACCCAGGAAAATGTCCTCCTCATCCCAGTCCCCTATTACCAATACAACCTCCTTCTAGTCCCCATCCCTCATTACCCAACCAACTAACCTCCTCATCCCAGTCCCTCTTTACCAATATAACCTCCTCCTAGTCCCCATCCCTCATTACCCAACCAACTTCCCTCCTCATCCCAGTCCCTCATTACCAATATAACCTCCTCCTAGTCCCCATCCCTCATTACCCAACCAACTATCCTCCTCATCACAGTCCCGCTTTACCAATATAACCTCCTCCTAGTCCCCATCCCTCATTACCCAACCAACTATCCTCCTCATCCCAGTCCCTCACCAACTATCCTCCTCATCCCAATCCCTCATTACCAATATTACCTCCTCTTAGTCCCTATCGCTCATTACCCAACCAACTATCCTCCTCATCCCAGTCCCTCATTACCAATATGACCTCCCCCTAATCCCCATCCCTTATTACCCAACCAATTATCCTCCTCATCCCAGTCCCCCATTACCAATATAACCTCCTCCTGTTCCCCATCCCTCATTACCCAACCAACTATCCTCCTCATTCCAGTTCCTCATTACCAATATAACCTCCTGCTAGTCCCCATCCCTCATTACCCAACCAACTATCCTCTGCATCCCATTTCCTCATTACCAATATAACCTCCTCCTCATCTCAGTTCCTCATTACCCAACCAACTATCCTCTGCATCCCAGTCCCTCATTACCAATATAACCTCCTCCTAGTCCCCATCCCTCATTACCCAACCAACTATCCTCCTCATCCCAGTCCCTCATTACCAATACAACCTCCTCTTAGTCCCCATCCCTCATTACCCAACCAACTATCCTCCTCATCCCAGTCCCTCATTACCGATATAACCTCCTCCTAGTCCCCATCCCTCATTACCCAACCAACTATCCTGCTCATCCCAGTCCCTTATTACCCAGGAAAATGTCCTCCTCATCCCAGTCCTATATTACCAATATAACCTCCTTCTAGTCCCCAACCCTCATTAACCAACCCACTATCCTCCTCATCCCAGTCCCTCATTACCAATATAACCTCCTCCTAGTCCCCATCCATCATTACCCATCCAACTATCCTCCTCATCCCAGTCCCTCATTACCAATATAACCTACTCCTAGTCCCCATCCCTCATTACCCAACCAACTTCCATCCTCATCCCAGTCCCTCATTACAAATGTAACCTCCTCCTAGTCCCCATCCCTCATTACCCAACCAACTTCCATCTTCATCCCAGTCCCTCATTACCAATATAACCTCCTCCTAGTCCCCATCCCTCATTACCCAACCAACTATCCTCCTCATCACAGTCCCTCACCAGCTATCCTCCTCATCCCAGTCCCTCATTACCAATACATCCTCCTCTTAGTCCCCATCCCTCATTACCCACCCAAGTATCCTCCTCATCCCAGTCCCTCATTACCAATATAACCTCCTCCTAGTCCCCATCCCTCATTACCAAACCAACTATCCTCCTCATCCCAGTCCCTTACTACCCAGGAAAATGTCCTCCTCATCCCAGTCCCCTAGTACCAATATAACCTCCTTCTAATCCCCATCCCTCATTACCCAACCCACTATCCTCCTCATCCCAGTCCCTCATTACCAATATTACCTCCTCCTAGTCCCCATCCCTCATTACCCAAGCAACTTTCCTCCTCATCCCAGTTCCTCATTACCAATATAACCTCCTTCTAGTCCCCATCCCTCAATACCCAACCAACTATCCTCCTCATCCCAGTTCCTCATTACCAATATAACCTCCTCCTAGTCCCCATCCCTCATTACCCAACCAACTTCCATCCTCATCCCAGTCCCTCATTACCAATATAACCTCCTCCTAGTTCCCATCCCTCATTACCCAACCAACTATCCTCCTCATCCTAGTCCCTCACCAACTATCCTCCTCATCCCAATTCCCCATTAGTAATATGACCTCCTCCTAGTCCCCATCCCTCATTACCCAACTAACTATCCTCCTCATCCCAGTTCCCCATTACCATCATGACCTCCTCCTAGTTCCCATCCCTCATTACCCAACTAACTATCCTTCTCATCCCAGTTCCCAATTACCATTATGACCTCCTCCTAGTTCCCATCCCTCATTACCCAACCAACTATCCTCCTCATCCCAGTTCCCCATTACCAATATGACCTCCTCCTAGTACCCAACCCTCATTACCCAACTAACTATCCTCCTCATCCCAGTTCCTCATTACCAATATAACCTCCTCCTAGTCACTATCCCTCATTAACCAACCAACTATCCTCTTCATCCCAGTGCCTCATTACCAATATAACCTCCTCCTAGTCCCCATCCTTCATTACCCAACTAACTATCCTCCTCATCCCAGTTCCCCATTACCATTATGACCTCCTCCTAGTCCCAATCCCTCATTACCCAACCAACTATCCTCCTCATCCCAGTTCCTCATTACCAATATAACCTCTTCCTAGTCACTATCCCTCATTACCCAACCAACTATCCTCTTCATCCCAGTGCCTCATTACCAATATAACCTCCTCCTAGTCCCCATCCCTCATTACCCAACCAATGACTTTTCAAATAGTTTGATTTTGAAGCTTTGTCAAATTACTTTCATGCCAAAGGTGTCAATTTAATGTAATGTCACTGTGGTTTAAATTGAATAACTGCATAGGAATCCCTTTGATTAGGATCTACTCACCTATAACTAGCATCTCAGGGCTGTTAGAATCTGATGGGTGAAAAGTGATATTAGAATAAAGAATGCTGGGGTTGCTATCAAAGTAAGACAAAGCATTGCAGTCTCTCTGACTGATGTGTTTAAGTAGTAGTAGTATTTTGCTATTGTTGCACTGCACTTCTCTCCATTTCAGTTGTAAGTCTGCTCCCAGGGATGACATAGACAATGAAAGAAGTGATGCCATCAATAATGTCATTAGAGATGTCATCAGTGTGCTCTAGTTTCCAGTGGGGGCATTGAGGTAATTAATAAGTGACAACATAAGGGGTGGCACATGCTATGGCATAAGTGATGGCTTTGTTGATTCCATTAGGGTGCACTAGTTAACAGTGATGTCATAGATGATGACATAAGTGATTGTCACATGAGATTCCATAAGGTCTCAGTCGTGATTTTATCAGTGCACTCTAGTTTCCAGCGATGCCTTTGATGACAAGTATTTTGAACATGAAGGATAAAGATGGGAATTGAAAACAGACACCACGTGCAAGACAAATAATGGCGTTTATGCCATCAAATGTCCCTGTAATTTAATTAGTGCGAGCAAAACAATGAGGCAAGTAAATATTCACATTGACGAGCATCGTTCGAAAATTAGAACCAAGTCACTAAATGCCCCATTGGTACAACATTTCATTGAAAAAGGACATAGAGAGAATGACATGTTTTGTTTTTCCATTAAGAAAATGTCCTTTGTCTCTGCAGACTTGATTAACAGTAAACTGAGTTACAAACAACAGGTTTGGATTTGTAATTCAAAAAGTATTGAATGAGGCTTGAATCAATTAGAAGCATGATGAGCCTTCCTATAATTAAGTATTCGCATTTTCCAATGTACCTTATGTGTTACATAGGTCTATGCTATTTTAAACACATTAAAGTATGCCTAATATTACGTGATTAATTATACATTATTTGTACAAAGTGATGTATGAAACCTGTAAACATGCGGTTACACTTCGAAATACTGATTCTCTATTGTATTTAAGCGATGTGTACATTATTTTGAAATATAGTATTGAAAGCATTGCATTATCTATTGCACCACCAAATGGTGCTCTTTGCACTCCTTAGTTTGGGCTTTTAGGTGTCACTTGTGACACCTATAATCCTAAACTGTTGCAGTGGCGTGCAGCTAGGAAGAAAAGACATATGTGGAGGGACACACAGCTTGTAGGTGTTGTTTGATTGTATGCCCACCTATCGACGGCCAATGGCCATGCTAATCCCTATGGCCATTACCATCCAGTTCTGCTCCTCCCGCCCAAAACACCTCCTCTTGTGAATTACACGAGCTTGCTTTAATCAAACTCTAGCATTAAACTTTGCACCGAAGTGCCTGCAAGTGTTTTCTCAAAGAAATGTTCTCAGAGTTAATGACTTGGAGGCCGATTCATGGAAAAGTGTGGGTTATTCCTGCAAAGGCTATGCACCCAGAACGACATTGCACGAGCAGGCATGCAGAATATAAACTGCATGCCCCGTGTATTCATAGATTGTTCTGCGCAAAGTAACTGTGTACGCAATTCGTGGGTCGGAATGCCGTTGACACGCCCCCATGCAAAGGTGAAACAGCAGCCAAATCCACTTTTTGTGTGCTCCCCTGAAATAGTGCGTGGGGTCCCCCGCAAGCAGGCCTGCATCTCGGGGACTCTGCATGGAAGTCCCCTGTAACTGTTACCAGTACCCTGACAACATGCCTACAATGCATAACTCGGGTAAAACTCTGAAAATCTGTGTGCGAACCCCCACAAACCGTCCCTACTCCACTGCATATGCGCACCCCTAAGTCCGGTCGGATTGCCGTCTGCATACAAGCACTCCTAAAACCGACATGCAGGCCCACCGCGACACTGCAATTCCTATGCGCAAGTGTACTTACGACTGCCTTTGGGTGGCAGAGAGATGGAGGGATTTGTGTGTGCATTTCGCAGGCGAGAGGTTGCACAGTCACATCCATGAACACGCTTTGTTGTGCGCATTTGTGGGCGTGCTATGGCCTGCCTGCTGCCCATCCCTCGTAACGCCGAATTTTTTCCTTGTTCTTATTCATTTTCCGAGTTCCACCCCTGCTCCGCCCTCTGCGCAGGCCTCGCCCATGCTTTGAATGGGGTCTTGTGCAAGGCATTTGATCGCTTGCAGAGATGTGTCAAACCTGCGAGAAGTCCACGCAAGTTAAGAAAAAAGTGCTGCGTGGTCGATTCCATGAATTGACGAACAGGGTTTTGCACGCAGAATGGCATGCAAATCCCAGAATTTCCACGGAAATAATTACATGAGTCGGGTCCTTAACTGGAGTTGTAAACTCACTACTGGTGCAATAAAAGTTTCTTACCAGATCTGCCATCTGATTTCTAAGCATTATTTACTTTACTTTACATTTGTAACACACAACCTAGGACCCGGAGGCTTAAGGGCACATAGCAAAAAACAACACCAACACCTAGGACAAAGACAGGGTTTAGAGCTTAGCCCAACTTTGCAGCAGAGTAAAAATAGCCAATAAGTAGCAAAGCTAGCAGAATAACCACATTTTTTTTATTAATTCTTGAAGATTTCAGTGGACTTGATTTCCCTTAGGTCAGGCGATTTCCCTTAGGCACTCTGCAAGTCTTTCACTGGAGTCCTGTTTAAAAAAAGCATTGGCAAAACCAACAGTTTTGACTTGTGCATAAGCATTTGGCATTTGCCAGGCATGGCTATTAGATTCCTAGGTCATCGCATCGTTTTGCACCTGCTACCGTCAATGGCCAGGTAATATTGCTATGGCTGGGTCTGCCAAGTGACTTTCACATGCCTACACAAACAGTTCGCTTTGCCAATGTTCATTTTTTCATGTTTAGCTGAATGTCTGTTCTTTTGCCACATTTCACAAATCTGGAGAATGTTTATAAGAAGCTGCCTTACGCTTAACTGGTTGTTGCAACTAAATAAGGTTACAAGGATACATGAATGTAGATTCCAAGATGGTGCCCTCAAACAATGCTTGCTTTTGGCCAGCATTTTGTGTTACTATGTCTAACTCATCTGAATCCTGACCAAACACTGTGAAAATGCCACGGAGCACAGAAAACTCCACGTGGTTCCTTACACTGTTGGGTCCAGTGCGATTCGATTTGTTTCTGCAGACAGAAAGGTAAATATATTGTATTGTATTGTATTGTATGTGTATTTGTAAAGCGCAGCAAAGACCTGGTGGCATCAAGACACTGATAAAAACCGGAGAGGGTAAGGCAGCATCCCACATTTAAACAACAGTGTTTTGAGCTGTTTGAGAAAGATAGATAGGACGTTGTTGAATGTACAAGGGCTCGTGTATACAGCAATGTAATCAAAATAGGCATGCAATCAGGAAGCAATAAACTATGACTCAATAAATCACTGAGAAAATTCGGGTACGTCTGAACAGGTCTTTATTCAGGCACAAACCGCCTTCACGGCGGTAACCCCTCCTACTTACTCACGTGGGTCACAGCCCACTTATTAACGGTGATAAACAGAGGACTGTTCCTCTTGGTAAACATCATCAACAACAACAGAGGTAGGACATTACATCTCCCCCTCACTAAACACAAGCATGTCAAAGTTAATTGAGTTCTTCAATCCACCTAGTGGGCTTTCTGATGACCCTCTTGGATGGGCTGCGTGCTGGTGGGGACAGTCTCGAGAGTGCTCTGCCACTGTCGCTGTTGCTGTCATCAGCGTCTCTCTCTTCTTCGCAGTATTCCGAGTCTATGTCTGAATAGTCCTACATCAGTGTCCTGGTGACGGTGGCACTGGTGTCAGTACCTGTGTAGGTCCTGAAGATAGATGACTTTATGGTAATGGTGCCTTGGGGACTCGCTGCTGTTATCATGGAGCCCTGAATGTGTGTTACGGTCATTGGGTCCGGTTTAAAAGTAGGTGTGTCCTTAGTGACTTGATTCTGTCTTACTAGAACTTGGTCCCCTATCTGGATTGAGCTTGGCCTTGCTTGCCTCTTGGTGTCAGCATATGCTTTCATTCTGGCTTTGCTCTATCGATCTTTGTTTCTGGCATCCTCAACATGTGTGGCGTCAGTTCTGGATTGTGGATAGTGCGGGGGCCTTGCTCTTATAACGCGTCCAAACATTAGCATTGATGGGCATTCGCATGTCGAGCTGTGGGGCGTGTTTCGATATTCTCGCAGTAAGTTGCAAATGGTTTGCATGAAAGAGCCATTTGTGATGGAGCATATTTGCAGGGTACGTTTGAGATTTCCCATGAATCGTTCCACCATTCCATTTGCATATGGCCGTAATGGTGTAACCTTGTGGTGCTGGAAACCTAGGTGTTCAGTGAACATGGCGAAGTCGTGCCCACTGAAGGGAGGCACATTGTCCGACTTAACTCTGGAAGGGGTGCCATAGTTGGCAAAAGTCTTGTCTCAGGCTGGTATGATGGCCTGAGCGCTGGTTGAGTGTATCAGGTGTACCTCAGGAAATCGTGACATCTCGTCAATGATCACAAATAGGTATTTGCCTTGTCTAGAGGCCCAAACATGTCAACAGCTACTTCGTCCCACACTTGGAGCGACATTTCAGATGTTCGAATGGGCTCTGGGAATGTGCGAGGAGCCACTGCCTGGCATGGTAGGCATTTCCTCAGCAGTTGTTCCACTCGTTCGTCTATGGATGGGAACCACACCTTGGTCCTTAGTTGCCGTTTGGTTGACATGATGCCTCTGTGCCCTGCATGTGCGATGTCTAGCACTTGGTCTTGCGGTGCTGCGGGAATGGCAAGCCTGTTTTCCTTCAGTAGCAGGCCCTCAGGTGATGTGGACAGGGTGTCGCGGACAAGCTTGAATGTGTGAAAGTGTTGTTCCTCCTCCGCAGACATGGATGGCATTCCTCTCCGCTTGCACTGCCACTGGTTTGTGCGTAAGCACGTTTGTACCATCTGAATTAATTTGTCTTTTTCCTTCTCTTCTAGCAGTTGGGCTGTAGTTATGGATTTGGGTAGTGCGCTGCTGACCAAGTACCGTAGGTATTGATTTGCTTTGTGTGATTGTCACTCATCACGGGCTGGAAGTGGGTATCTTGAAAGAAAATCAGCCGGATTGTTGTCCTTGCCTGGATGGTGAATTATTTTGAATGAGTACTCTTGTAGCCTCAGACCTCACCTGGCAATGCGAGGCGGCATCTTTGCTATTGGCTCACCGTAAATCATGGTGAGAGCCTGGTGATCCGTGATTATGGTGAATGGGTGCCCGTACAGAAATAAATGTTAGTGTTTGCATGCCCAAACTACTGCCAGGCTTTCCTTTTCGGGTTGAGAGTAGGCGCATTCCGAGGCTGACAAACTGCGGCTTGCATATGCCACAATATTTTTTGGGGAGTCTGGGGATGCTCAAAGCTTGGATTGCGCTAGAATAGCTCCTAATCCCACGGGGCTGGCGTCTACTGTGAGTTCCGTGTCAAGGTCTGGGTCGTAGTATGCCATGAATGAAGCAGTGGCAATCTGTTTTTTGATTTCTTGGAAGGCTTCTTCACATGCAGGTGACTATTGGAATTCCTGATGTTTCCCTGTGAGTAGTCGCAGTGGTGTGCTCACGGATGCAACATCTTGAATATATCTTGTGCAGTAGCTTGCCATGCCAAGGAAAGAACGTACTGCGGAGACTGACGTGGGTGTGGGCGTCTCTACCAGCGCTTGAACCTTTTCTGGATCAGGTTGTAGTCCATCTTTCGAGAAAATGTGCCCGAAAAATTTGAGAGTGGATTTGCTAATCTCACATTTGTCAGGGTTGAGTGTGAGATGGGCGCTTTCCAGCGCCATGCATACTCTTCGCAGGGTATCATTGTGGCTGTCTTGTGTGGTGCCGAATATTAAGATGTCGTCGGAATAGTTTAGGCAGTTGGGGATGTGTTTTATCACCTGGTGTATTTCATTCTGAAATATTTCTGCTGCTGAAGATACCCCGAAACTGAGCCTCTTGTATCTGAATAAGCCAAGATGTGTTGAGAAGGTGGTGATGTATCTTGATGCGGGGTGTAATTCCAGCTGGTGGTATCCTTTGTTCAGATCTAATTTTGAGAACACTTTGGATCTGTGAAGTAGATGCATCATATCAGTCATTCTTGGGGTGAGGTGTCGTTCTCTCTCAATAGCCACGTTTGGAGCCCTCTTATCAACGCATATGCAAATGCTATCCTTGTTATCCTTCTTGGGTACTGGTACGATGGGAGATACCCATGGAGTTGAACCCGACACTGGTTCTATGATATCTTGCTGTAGAAGTGACTGGTTTTCATCTTCCACGTGTTTTTGTATGTTGAGGGGTATGCCTCGGTAGTGTTGTGCCGTCGGAGGTATTTGTGGATTGATATGCAGTTTGACTTGTTTGTCCTTCAGTTTTCCTAGACCTGTGAAAAGAGCGGGGAACATTTGTTTTGGGCTAGTAGTATATGCTGACATTATGTGATACATTATTTGAATCAGTCCCATCTGAATTGCAGACTTGAAGCTTAGGATGCTGCCACTGGGCACTTCCCCTTTAATGACATACATATTGATCTTCTGACTCTTGTCTTTGTACTGACAATGCGCTGTAAGCATACCTTGGCATTGCAGTGGCTTATTCGAGCCGTATGGGTATATCAATGTGTCAGCTTCTTTCAACGACTTCTTGTAGTTGAGTAGTTTGTATGTTTCGTCATTTATGACATTGACGGTTGCTCCCGTGTCAATTAGGAATTCTTTGTTCTGTCCATTTATTTGTAGCAGCAGGGTGGGGCTATATTCCGCTGCTATGCTGTTTCCAATGGCATGCACGTATCCCCTCTTCCTATCCCCGCTTGATGAGAACGAGTGTGACTCACAATTCCTATGCCGCGAGTCATCTAAGTATCTAATCTTTTGCCTGGAATGTCGTCTTTGTGATTCGTGCCTAGAGCTGGTGTGACTCGAGTAATCTCTTCTCTCTTCCCGCTTTCTTTCATCACAGGGTTGATCACGTGGAGCACTTTGTGACTGGTGCCTGGATGCGAGTGCCGCACGCGGGCTCTTGAGTTTTCCCGCCTTGGGTTGCGGTCTTGTCTCCATGTGTCTCTGTTAGGTTCTGTCGGTTGGAAGAAATTAATGTTTCTGCACACTGACTAAAGTGATTTTCACCTCCGCATTTGTCACAGTTGTGGCCAATGGCAGGGCACGGCCCTACATGTGGAAATCTGAAACTACATCTGTAGCATTTCTTCTGATCCGCAGGAGGAGGGTCTCTGGTTGTTCTGATAGGACATACTGATGCTGAGGAGGCTGACTGTGTAATTTTGATGTTGCCTAGGGATTCCGTCTGTAATGTGAGAGCCAAGTCAGCTCGTGCAAGTTGTAATATTTCCTCTAATGTTCTGCTTTTCTGGTTTGAGATTTTAGGGCTTCATCTGTTGAATATCTGTCAAAGTCACAATATTTTGCTCTTTTTCTTAGCCTCATTACAAAATTATCCATGCTTTCACTATTTTCTTGTGTAGATGTGTGGAAAATGTGTCGTTCATAGTCAACATCTCGCAACGGTGCAAAATAGGCATTTAGCGTGTCAATAATGCCTTGGAAAGTGTCTGTGTTAGAATCAGGCATTTCAAACACGATGTCACACACAACTGGACCCAAAGAATGAAGCAGAATATCTCTTAGTCGACGTTCCTCCCTCACACCTGATGCATCTATGTAGATGTGTAGTTCCTTGAGCCATCCAGCCCACCTGGGGGCGAGGCTGCTGGTGTCAGCCATGTCAAATGGCAGCAGGGCTTGTAGTTGTAGAGACTCTGAGCCACTGTCTTCTTTGTGTGTGACTTGGTTAGGTGTGGAGCTGAAAGGAAGAGCATTCCACAAAGATGGAGCCAGCACAGAGAATGATCTGCCCCCCAGCACGAGCACGTCAGAAGCGGGGTAGAGACAACAGAAACTGGTTGGATGAGCGGAGAGATCTCTTAGGTTGGTAACGAGAGAGCTTAGTTTGAATGGGGCGGTGAACCGTGCATGCAATCTTAAAGGTCACCTGGCTTTTAACGGCCAGTCAATGAAGGCGCTGAAGGAGATCATAGCAATGGGACAGTCTGGGAGCGTTAAGGGGAATCCTAACTGCCACATTCTGAAGGATCTGGAAGCGCTGAATTAGCGCCATTGGCTGACCAAGATAAATACCGTCGCAGTAATCTATTGACCCCATGATGGAGACAGTCACAATTTTGGCCGTAGCCTCATTAGGGAGAAAAGGAAGAACGTTCTTCAAGATTTTCAGTTTTGCAAAGCCAGTCTGGCAAACCGAAGGAATGTGTGCTTCTCTGGAGCCAGAGGCCTTGATTTTAATGCCAAGGCTCTTGACTACAGCCGAAGGTTTCGGGTGGGGACAAAGACATGCTGGCCAGTAGTCTGAAGTCCAGCAGGGGTTAGCGGAAGCCTGCCCAACCACCAGTACCTCAGTCTTATCTCTGTTTCACTTGAGCCAGTTTCCGGTCAAAGATAAAAGATTTCAAGGAGGCCGCTAACATTTCACCTCCTTTTAGGGTTCATATTGATTTTTTACATTTTTGCAAAACTGCAGCCTAACTGTTACAGGAGTACGCCTCCAGAATCAACAATGTACAGCTTCAGTGTATTTTATCACTGGTGTGGGTCACTAGTGTTAGTGTACTATGGCCAAAATAGTCATGTCATTTATGCCTTTTACAGGTGTTGATGGACTTAGCAAGCTGTTTTGAAGTGAGTATAGAAAGTAATCACCCCCTTCATTCTTTTTTTAAACAATTTGAGTAGCCCCAACAACATATGTCCTTATTCACAATTTTATAGATAACAATGCCTGAAGAAGACTTGGCACTATTAAGACGAGACATGTTGAAACCAGTCAGAATAAGAACACCCTGTGTTCCAAGACTGCCATACCAAATGCACATGTGCAGTCAGTTCACAAGAGACAACTACCAATGGACAAGTTTGTACAGCCTGGCCTTTTTTGACTCTCGAATCTGAGTCTTTGTGACTTTTTAATGGTGATATGACTCGCTGTATAGATATAAATATAATTTTTATCATTGTTTTGTTTATGAAATTTGTTTATGAAATTAAAGTATGCTTAACAGAAGGATCCATAGTTTGCTGTGGGTCCAGCTCTAAACATGATTTATTCACAATACAATGATCGAGATGGAACTGTTTTTAAATTTCTCCCTTGTGTGACTTTTTCCACATACATATCATTTCTCCCGGTGACCCACAGGTGATAGAATATCGACCTTTACAAATATAAGTGAAATCACATCAGATATCTTCAGTGACATCATCCGAGTACTCAAAGGCTGCGCAATGGGACAGCTCAAAGTTAAGGTGCCCAAGCTTGCAACGCCTGGTTTAAAGTGGAACCTTTACATCAATTCAACTCAAGTTTTTTTCTACTGACATTCAAAGATTTTTTTTTGCGCTGCACTGATTCGTCTTAACTGTATGTTTTCCAAAGTTTTATCACAGAATATATACCCCCAAGTCCCAAGGATACTCTCTTGATCCCCAGATCCATATTGGACAGGATCATATTTTATTGAACGTATCCAGTAACTGCAGAACACCGGCTGGATATGTGTATCCAGTGTTCTAAAATTGCTTTTTTCCTGGCGGAAAGGTGATATTCCATCACTCTGGGATATTCATTCACCTACTCTATGATACAAGCATGTGTGTTGTTAGATTACTTTTTCAAGAAGTTTTACTCTTGCGGGGTAATTCATAGAATTCAGCGCAGAATTAGCGCCAGCAGCGTGCTCCGAACAGCATTCAAGTGCACCATGTATTCATGGATTTCCCAAGTCATTTGCAGCCATGGCAAGGCATACATCCAGCAGCGCCAGTTACACCACCAAGAACGCCCCTTGCAACAGGAAAAGCCATAGAAATCCCCAATACGGCGCAAAGGACTGTGCTAACCCTGGACCAGCTAACAGGCCCCACGTGAAAAACTATGTGTACCCCACTTACGGCAGGCAAAACGTGTGAAAATCTACTTGCGCACCCCCTTGAATACGCGTACCCCGCTGGCGGCAGCCAAAATTTGTGAAAAACTCCCCACGCACCACCTTCAATATGCGTATCCCACTCGCGGCAGCCAAAACGCGTGATAATGTACTCGCGCACCCCCTTGAATACGCGTACCCCGCTCGCGCCTCCAAAATCACGTCAAAAAGGCCTAACGTAACCCCGCGAATACGCGTACCTTGCACGGGCAGTCAAATCAAGTGAAAATCTCCTTGCGCACCCCCTGCAATACATACCCCTCCTGCGCCAGGCAAATTGCGTGCAAAAAGACCCCCCTGTGGTGTGGGCTGCCTGCGAAGCATGGTCATTGGTGATGGGGTGCCTGTGGGGCATGGCCAGGGGTGATGGGCTGCCTGCGGGGCATGGTCTTGGGTGATAGGCTGCCTGTGGGGCATGGTCAGTGTTGTAGGGGCGTCCCCTGTGGTGTGGGCTGCCTGCAGGGCTTGGTCAGGGTTGTAGGGGGTCCCCTGTGGTGTGGGCTCCCTGCGGGGCATGGTCAGGGTTGTTGGGGGGGCCTGTGGTGTGGGCTGCCTGCGGGGCATGGTCAGGGGTGATGGGCTTCCTTTTTTAATGCGATTGGGCAGGCACGAGCGGGGTACGTGTATTCTGGGGTACGCGAGTGAGCTCTTCACGTGATTTGGCTGTGTGGGCCCTCCCGGGTGTGCCCTCCCCATGCCCCGCAGGCAGCCCACACCACAGGGGACCCCCCTACAACCCTGAACATGCCCCGCAGGCAGCCCACACCACAGGGTCCCCCCCTACAACCTTGACCTTGCCCCGCAGGGAGCCCACACCACAGGGGACCACCTATAACCCTGACCATGCCCCGCAGGCAGCCCATCACCCCTGACAATGCCCCGCAGGCAGCCCGACACTCCTGGCCATGCCCCGCAGGCAGCCCATACCACAGGGGACCCCCCTACAACCCTGACCATGCCCCGCAGGCAGCCCACACCACAAGGGACCCCCCTACAACCCTGATCATGCCCCACAGACAACCCATCACCCCGGCCATGCCCCGCAGGCAGCTCACACCACAGGGACCCCCCTACAACCCTGACCATGACCCGAAGGCAGCCCACACCACAGGGGATCCCACTACAACCCTGACCATGCCCCGCAGGCAGCCCACACCACAGGGGACCCCCTAAAATTCTGACTATGACCCGCAGGCAGCCCAAACCACAGGGGATCCCCCTACAACCCTGACCATGACCCTCAGGCTGGCCACATGGCACCTAGCACTTGTGAGCCCAAACTCATGTACCCCCCACCAATGACGGGCACCTGCCAGCAGGCCCCGACTTATGTTCCCCCACCACACCCCCATTGACAGCAACCTGCCAGCTGGCCCAGACTCATGTCCCCCCACCCCACTCCCATTGATGGCAACCTGCCAGCAGGCCCTGACTCATGTCCCCCCACCAGTGACGGGCACCTGCCAGCAGGCCCCGACTCATGTCCCTCCACCCCACCCCCATTGATGGCTACCTGCCAGCAGGCCCCGACTCATGTCCCCCCACCAGTGATGGGCACCTGCCAGTAGGCCCCGAGTCATGTCCCTGTACCCCACCCCCATTGATGGCAACTTGCCAGCAGGCCCTGACTCATGTCCCCCCACCCCACCCCATTGATGGCAACCTGCCAGCAAGCCCCAACTCATGTCCCCCCAGTGACAGGCAACTGCCAGCAGGCCCGACTCATGTACCCCCCGCCCCACCCCCATTGATGGATACCTGCCAGCAGGCCCTGACTCATGTCCCCGCACCAGTGACAGGCACCTGCCAGCAGGCCCCGACTCATGTCCCCCAACCCACATTGATGGCAACCTGCCAGCAGGCCCTGACTCATGTCCCCCTGCCCCACCCTCATTGATGGCAACCTGCCAGCAGGCCCCGACTCATGTCCCCCCACCCCCATTGACGGCAACCTGCCAAGAGGCCCCGACTCATGTCCCCCCACCCCCATTGATGGAAACCTGCCAGCAGGCCCCGACTCATGTTCCCCCACCAGTGACGGGCACCTGCCAGCAGGCCCGACTCATGTGCCCCCAACAAACACTTTCTCACAACACAGGCCCATGTTACAAATGCCAACCCAAATCCCACCCCAGCCCGCACCACCCCAGTTGAAACACACAACCATCCATTGTACCCACTCCCCAGTAAAAGCCCCTTGCCATGACATTCACAAAACCATATGCATGCACCCAAAGACGTGTCCAACAGAGCCACACATCAGTGACACATGCCTGAGCCAATGGTCACTGACACATGCACAAAACAAATTAGAGTGTTCCACACCAACATTGAACATTATGGAAATGTATTAAAATAAATGCCAAATGACCAAATTAAAATAAAACATGAAAATGAGAAATTAATGAAAGTTCAAAGAAAAAATAATGCAAACTCCAAGAAAAATATAAATCCAAAGAAATGAAAACTGAAAAGTGGTCCATGTCCAAACTCCAATAAACGAAATCCAAAATGAAAACCATAAAAAAACATTCCTTCATGGGATTAAAAAATAATAAGAAAGTATGTACATGGGCAGAACTATTTACAATTAAAGTCTGAAGGGTCCATGATCCCCAAAAAAAATGAAACCTAAAAAAAACCCTAAGTAAAACACAACTATATACAAAAGGTGGAGCAAAGTCTGTGTACTCCAAATCATTAAAAAAACAAATGAAACCCAAACCTAACAAACTATATACAAAGGCGGTGGGATAGTCCGGCGGCTCACTAACTGATGTTCCGGGCCAGGGCATCATCGAACTCCACGTTAATGTTCCGGAGGTGGGCCTGTTCCCTGGCCGCGAGGTCTCACAGGGAGGCAGCCATAGCATCCACCAACTCCCTGCGAGTTGCCTCGAGGCACTCAGCCCGCCTCAAAGCCTGGTGCATGGAGTTCTCAGCCCTGACCATCGTGAGCTGTGCCCTCTCTGCCAGCCGCTGCTCTGCATCGATTTGCTGGCCCAACCGCAAACGGGATACCATAGCAGCAAACTGGATACTACCCACATGGGACAAAATACACACAAAGAGGACGGGGTGGATATAGAGATGCAGGGTATATGTTCATTGGGCCATGTTACATCTAAGGCCACCAGGGCTATTTCGTACAAATGTGCCCTTTTTAGAGCAACAAGCATGTTACAATACCAGAGGTCCGCAGCTAGGGAACCAACCGATGCAGCAGGCCCCTCCACCACATCAAGAGCTGCCCCCGAACCACAGCCCCAGCAGCCCCCACATCAGCAAGTGCAGACACTCGCCCAAGCAGTACCAATAGGGATTATAGAGATGCCAAAATAGGCATTGCAAGCACCTGCGCAAACACATCCAAAAGGGAAAGGTATGCTGTTGAACCAGAACGTAGTACCCCACTACACCAGAGTAAATGTCTTGGTAGGGAACCCTTTCCTATTCCTGCAGAACATAGCACCCCAATAGGGCTGGCCACAGAAAGTGCATGTGTGAACAGTCCTTGCAGTGACTGAAGACTCCGACGAGGAACCACAGGTAGTAGTGAAGATAGGACAGAAAAACTTCTCATTCTTGATAGATACGGGGGCCACCAAAGCTTGCATAAAGGAGTGTGGATTTCCACTGACAAATAAAGTTATGGACACACAGGGTTTTTCTGGGGCTATTGTTACGTTTCCAGTTACACAGGAGTTACCCCTAACGATGGGCACAGAACACCTCATAGCCTCTCTATTGTAGTCAAAAGACACTCCCATAAACATTTTGGCGAGGGATTTGGGGAGGAAGCTGAATGCTACCATCTCATTCACAGAACAAGTTATGGTATGTTCCACTCATGTCGGTTATACAGCCAGGGTGGCAGCAATCATTCAGGGCCACTACAACCCATGCACCTTGAGGTGTTCCTATACAGGGTCCAAAGACTATTGGGTTGGGTTTATAGGGATAAAGTGAAAGACATTCCGACTGTCTATAGAATTGTTGTTCAGGCCTTCGTGGTACAGGGACATTACCCAGGTACACGGACACTGTTATTTTTAGAGGTGATCATGGTGATATTATGTTTGCCACAACAAGCCACACTTGAGGTTGTAGAGGATGTACTCTTGAGTAGAATAGATGACGATCCTGTCCCTAACTCATTTATTATGTGGTATGTGGACATGGCTCTCGCCAAAATCTATTTTGAAATTTTGGGAAGTTTCTATCAACAAATCGGAGGTACAGCTATGGGGACCACTATGGCCCAAACTCTGACCAGTTTGTATGTTGAGACCTTTGAGAAGGGCACAATATATGCCCCCTCTTATCCTTTTCATGACACCACATCAACCTATGGACTTGTTGTTAGGGAGAATTCCCCAGAATGCCTATTTTCCCTTACCTACTGAGTCCCTCAACAGCTTTACTGGATTTCTAGGATTTATTTTTTCCCTTGGCAAGAGTGTGAGCCTTTTTTTCTCACTCTTACATGTGTTTTACTGTGTGTGGTTAACATTTTCTTCTGTTCATAGACTGTGGAGCATCACCTACTCCATAGGCATAATCTTTTTACTGTGTGTTACACAGCACCTTCAGTTCAGTGACACAGGGTTGTCTTTTAGACTTCCCAACTCAGACTCCATTTTCTGGGACTGACTACTTTCTCCCAGAACATGTAAAGTTGCCATTGACTTTAATAGTCTTTTAAATCTACAGACCCAGTACAAACTATCTTATATAGAGTACTGGAAAGGGTCAATACTTATCCATTTTTGTCCGTTTTTCTTGGAGCATTGTTTCACTCCCTTTTCATCAAGACTTGGCTGATGGCAGTGGTAACTACCCTATTTTTCCTACCACAGTTATCTTAAATAAACATGGTAGTGTTTTAGGCTACCTTGGTAGCCTCAAACTTAAACCCGCTAGACCATATACATTTTTATACGGTTCTGGCTGGGTTTATTCGCCATTTCTTTTTGAAAATGTCTTTCTCGTGTTGTACTCCGCGCGCCAAACCAGGTTTGGTTCCTTTGTTCACTGTCTTTTCGCGGGCTTCTACATAGAAGCCCTCCTTAGGCACCTGAAAGTCTGGGTAGGCAGGATGTGAGGGAGGGGTTAGGACTCCTGCCATTGGTTCCCTTGGTAACCCAAGTCCCACTCCCGTTTGATTGGCTAGGTGACTGTCCCGCCAGGACAGCCACCCTGCTGTGTTATTGACAGCCAGTCTGTGTGAATGGTGGATAACTGCATAAAAAGCAGGTCTCTGGGTCTGGAAAGGCAGAGTCGCCACTGGAACGAAAGAATCGATGAGGAGCTGACAGAAGAGGACCCCTACAACGACTGAACCGCCCAGTGAAGCCCTGCTGCAGGTCCGAATCTTCAGACTCCAATGACAAAACAGATCTACCAGGAATCTTCTTCCCCTGAGCAGGTCGGACCAACCAGTTTGCCCAAACTGCAAGCCAGGACTCCCTCCTCTGGTCGAATTTGCTGTACAGAGCAACAGTGAACAGGAAAGCCAGGAAGGTCGGAACCTGCTTGGGTTTTAAGGAGTGTACCTTTTATGTGTTGCTTTGCTCTGCTGCTGGTTTATTCCCTGGGCAGTGCAGGACCCTCCAGTCTTCCCGACAGTCGCTTCAGGAACCGTGAGCCTGCAGGAACTGCCAGGAACATCCGCCTCAGCTACAGCTTCTTCTCCATTTAAAAGTACTGTGCAAATCTGGTTGTTTGTTTCGTCCAGCCGCGGTGAAGGTGTGTGAAACCTTTCGCCAATCCGAGGGCTTCTCCTTCTCTAATCTTTAAACTAACTTTTCTGATAACCAACTTCATCCAGAACTCTTGGCAAAGACTAACCGCGAACTACCCTGAACTGTCTGATCTTGAGCAAAAGACTTTTGTCCTATTGTCTTTGGCTCTAAGCCTTTTTGATTTGATTCCATCACTGCAGTTCCTCTTTCTAGATTGCCCTGCTTACTTACCTGTTGGTGCTGTTCAATTTTTACCTAACTTTGTCTTTCCCTACCTTTTTAAATTACTGGAGTGCCATTTTGCTCATACTTCATTTTGAGTTTAACTTGTCCAGAATCTATTGGGAGTGATGTGGTGCATTAAGAGTGTGATTTTTCAACTGCTTTACTTTAGTGAAATGTTTTACAACTAATGTGTAAATAAATGTATATTCTTTTACTCAGAAACCTTGAGTCAGTGTTTGTTTGAATCATAGTAATTACTGTCCTTTGTGCAACTATTGATACTGCTCGCTTTCTCTTGAGATAAGTCTGGCTGCTCAGCCATCGCTACCACTTTACTGTGTAGTACAGGCTTGTACCAAAGGTGAATTTGTACTGTCACTTGTAGTCTTAATTGTGTGTGGTGTTCCCAAAGGGTACTGCATATAATTCTGCCTAACACTTGTTACATTGACAACATTTCGATTATCTGGGAAGGATCAGTAGAGGCAGATTTTTCGAGTGCCTTAACATCCAGAACTGCCACCCTAAATTCACTAAGAGTATAAGCAATGAGTGCTGCAATTTTCTGAATATTACCATCTTCCACGGAGATGGTAATTTACTGATAAAAACCATTTCATATATCTACAAATCTCAATTCACTACTGGACTATACAAGCCGCCATATAAAACATCTCAGGGACAATTTTCCCTTTGGACAATTCCTTCGATTAAAGAGTGATAGCAGTCAAATGTAGGATTTTGAGAATGATGCCAACATTTTGTCCACAAAATTGAGGAAACGTGCCGTTCTGAAGAAGTTGGTGTGGAAAGCTGCAAAGAGGGCCTATAACAACAATAGAGCAGCCTTGCTAGAGACCAAAGTATCCAAAACTTTTGAGAAGCACTTGGTGTGTGTTTTGACTTTCTCGAACCCCAGCTTGCCTATGAGAAATATCATCAACAAAAACTGGAAGGTGTTTGCAGCATCAGAGCATTGCTTGGAACTACCCATTTTTGCCTACAAAAAGAGTATGTCTATAGGCAACAGTGTTAGTAGAAGCAAACTCCACAACAAGACCTCTAATACTCCGACCCTTACTTCCACCTGGGGTCTGGATCCTGTTGTAGGACACTACCCCTGTGGCGGGTGTGTAGTATTTAAGCTCACCAAAAAATACAAGGAGGTCAATATTAGGACCTGCAGCCCTTGGAAGCAGAATGGCCTTTCGAATTGTAACACAGACCATTTAAGTTATTTAATTACATGCCCCTAGGGTCTAAAGTACATTGGTAAAACCAATAGGAAAATCAAGAGTAGGATCATAGAACATAGGAGCTGCTTGATAATAAGATAGAAGAAGCACCTATGGTAAAATACTTTCTGGCCAAAAATCATGGCGGGGAAGATTTTGAGTGGACCGTGCTACAAATGATCAAGGGACCCAACCCACAAGCGAGAGAAAGTAAACTATTTAAACGCTAACAAGAGCTGATATTCATGACTAAAACTGTCTCTAAGGGGCTCAATGAGGCTGTGGAGTTGCATAAAATCAAATAATTTGGCGATACCCCCGGGTTCTTATTTGACACATTATATATATTATACCTATCTGTATATATTTTGGTATGTCACATTTGTGGGCCATTAGATACATTTCATAGACAAGCCTGTGGAGTTAGTAGAGGTGAGCCTGTGTTAATATCCGGCCCTTTACTATGACTTATTAGGTTGTAACCCTTTCTTTTCCAAGATGGCCACCTGGTAGCGACTCATATACTTCTATTTAGGCAGATAGAATGTTTCCATGGTGACCCTCGTATTCACTGACGGGATGCAGTGTCGACTTATTGGGTTTTCACCCTTTTCCAAGATGGCCATTAGACTTCTATTTAGGCAGCTAGAGTGTTTCTATGGTGGCCCTAGTATTCACTGACAGGACGCGGCACACAAGACTCCAAGCTTAATGGTGCACTCTCCATCTCCCTGTTAATCGTTTGGATCAACTCTTATTCCATGTGGTGCTATGAGAATCCTTGTGTTTTTAAAGACGTGTTGCATACTGCTCTGTGTCCCATGATAGTTAATTGGCATCCATGTATGGCGCTATTTGTTGGCTCATAACATCATTTTGTTACTTGGAGATCATACATCTGGTCTCTACGGTCCCAAAGCCCAATTGATTTGATTAACTTTAGATTTGTCTATATTTTACTTAGTAAGAGCTCTTTCCATTTCCCAGTAGGGCTCTCATCCTTACGAGGCCGGACGCTTGTGTGAAGGCTTTATATGTGGCTGCCTTTCTAGTTTTCTGGGACTGCTGACTCTATTTTACTGCTGAGTACAGATCTCTTCTACTCTAGGTAAGTGGAGACTGTGCACACTAGGAGATGTTTTTAGAACAAAGCGAGTCTTTACTTTCCCAGCATGTTAATCTGGGTTTTTGGATTCATGTTACAGTGTCTCATATTTTTGAATTGAGAACTAGTGTCCTGGCATATATCCGATTGGAGTCCACACTGATTTAGTTGTGGTAAGTTAGACACTTCTTTGTTTCTTTTGTCAACCTTGTGTAATGATATGATATTGTTTTACTTATTGAACCGTATTGAACTGTGTCTGACGTTTTGAGAACAAACAAGTTAGGATGGCTGGTAGTTTGTAAAACATTTGTGTGCTCTCATAGATTGCTCAGAGCTATGGCTTAAGATCAGAGGTCCTTCCTGTGTTATTCTGCTACCTCACTGTCCACCAGAGGTACATTTTTGGGATTGTTCCCCTTTCCTCAGGTGTAGACGAGGGTTTTATTACTATTTCCCCATCAATTATTAGCACTGATAGCTATTTATTTTTTATTTTAATTTTTTAATGCATTTGGTTATACGCACAGACCCTCGGCTATCACGGCGTAGGTTACAAGAATACTTAGTACTTAGTTTTACATGTTGGACCTTTTGTGAACATACAGACAGTAATTACTGTAACAACAATACATTTACATGGTATTACCTCTACACAGAGGGGTACAAACACATTAGGTATTTGCTTTCAGGAGTAGGTAGTTGTGCTGGAGGTGGCGGGCTTGTTAGAATTTATTAAATAACCATGTTTTGAGGGTTTTCTTGAATTTGGGTAGGGATACCTCATTGATAAAGGTGGATGGGAGTGAATTCCAGATTCTTGGGCAGCTACTGGGAAGCTAGAGTTGCCTGTTCTTACATTTTTGAAGTGTGGGATGCATAGAAGTGTGTCCGTGGCTGATCTAAGTGATGAGACTTTGCGGGTAAGGCATTGGTTAAGGTAACTAAGTGCTGTGCCTGCTAGGCATTTGTGTGTTATGGTGAGGGTTTTGTGTAGGATCCTGGCTTGTATGGGCAGCCAGTGTGCTTCCCTTCGGTGATGTGTAATATGGTCTCTTTATTATGCCTAGTGCTGCTCTGAGGGCTTTTTTCTGAATCAGTTGCATTTTGTTCAGGTTTCTTTTGGAATTCCCTAGAAGAAGTATGTTGCAGTAGTCTATTTTTGCCAAAATGAGGGCTCTGGCAAGAGTGGTGCAATGTTGGGCTGTGAGGAACAGTCTGCTAAGTGCTATGAGTTTAGCTGTGTTTGCTGTGGATGAGGACAGTGCACTTATGTGTTTGCACATAGTGAGCCTGGAGTCTAGATAGACCCCTAGTGTTTTGACTTGTTTGGAAATATTGATTGGGGTGCAATCAATGATTATGGCTGAGTATTGTGGGTTAAGTTTACTTAGTCGGTCTGGGGAGCCTACTATGAGCATCTCTGTCTTTTCTCCATTTAGGCAGAGGCTGTTGGTGCCATCCAATTCTGGATAATGGAGTAGATTGTATTGATAGTAATGGTGTCCTGTGGAAGGTTTCCTGAGATCGGGATGAGTATTTGTGTTTCATCCGCAAAGTTGGTATATATTACACCCATGGCATTGAGTGCTGCAAAGAATAATTTTGTATATGCGTTGTAGAGTGCTGTGGATAGGCCGGAACCCTTTGGATCTCACAGTGGGACTGTGATGGGGTCTACTGCAACGTCACCTATTGCTATTCTCGAGATGCGGTCTGCCAAGAATGATTTAATCCACGCAGTGGCCTCTTTTGAGAAGGGGAAGTTATTGGTAAGCATGAGGCAAAGTTTATCATGGTCTACTAAATCAAAGGCCGCGGAGAGGTCTAAAAGTAGTAGGATGCAGAGTTTGCCTGAGTCTCTAAAGGCATCCATCTTGTTTTTTAAGTCCAGTAATGCAGACTGTGTCTAGGATGGAATCCTGATTGTCTTTCTCCTAATAGTTGGTTATTTTCGAGATGAGATTGGACTTGTGTGTAATTGATTTTGTCTATTATTTTGAGGAGGAAGGGTACTGTGGTAATGGGCCTATAGTTGGTGGGGATGGTCGGGTCTAGTGATGGTTTTTTGAGAAGTGAAGTAACCCAGGCTTCTTTGATGTTAGTTGGGACAGCATTGGTCTTGAAAGAGGTATTGACGAATCTGGTGATGATAGGAGCTAGTTTGGGGGCGCAGTCTTTGACGAGTTTGGATGAAAATATATCTCCTTTACAGTTTGAGGGTTTGAGTGCAACTATTGTTTTAAGTGCGGAATCTGAACTCACTGGTTTGAACTGAAAATCGGGCAAGTTGGTGGCATTGTGATCTAGTATTGATGGGACTGGCTCGGTGTTGTGTGCTAAGAGTTTTCTGTGTGAGTCTATTTTGTTTTGGAGTGTGTTTATCTTGGATGTTAAGGCATCCTGGATGGTGGTTCACCAATCCTTGTTTAGGCAGGGGGGTGGGGGCATAGGGGTTTCTAATTCTTTACTTTTTGAGGTGGCATTTGTGTTAAGTAAATTGAGGGAGTTAGCTTTATGAGTGAATACTTCTGCTTTATAGGCTTTGGATAAGAGATCCAATTGAGTTTTGGACTCTTTGGTAGGATTTTTCCTGTGGAGATGTTCTTGTGCTCTTTTTTTTCTTCTGAGTTTGATAAAGTGGTTGTTGAACCAGATGTTATTACGTTTGAGCTTGGGGGTTTTAAGTTTGAGGGGTGCTAGTTCATCTACGATGGTTTTGAGGCAGCATTGGTAATGTGATGATATGTTGTCTGGGTTGGAGTCGACTATGGGATGCGCATTGAGCAGTTTGTCCAGCAGTGGGGTTAAGTTGTCGGTGGTGAGTTTCTTGGAGTTACTGGGATGGAGGGTGTAATGGTGGGTATGGTATTCTTTTTAAGGTTGATGTTGAATCTGATAAGGAAGTGATCTGTCCATGAAATCTCTATGATTTCTTCAAGCAGTCTAGGATTCAACCTTTTACATGAGTTGGGGCAGTGCCGATTTGTGAAAATTGCATTTCTAGGAATGCATTGTGGAGGGCGTGGCCTTTAGGTCAGAGGTATCATTGAATCCTACATTGACATCTTCTAGAAGAATGGATTTAGTGTTGGGCTTGAGCGCAGGGGAGATGAGGAGTGGAAGGTCGGTGTCTAGATTACTGGTTGAATTAGGGGTTCTATAGACTATAAGAAAGTTGATAGTGGTGTTAGGGTCAGTAGTTAATTTGACAGCTAGAATTCATACTCTGATAAAGGTTCTGTTTTACATTCTCTAAACTGGAGGGAGCATCTGGATATGATGGCAACTCCTCCACCTGTGGTGTCTTTGCCATCTGCTCTGAGTATCGTGTAGTTTGTTGGAATGGCTATGATAAGTAATGGGCATGAGGCTGAATGTAGCCAGGTTTCTGTTAGGACTATGAAATCTAGTTCATGTTCAAGGATGATGTCATGTATGTCAATGGCATGTCCACCTAATGGTCTTACATTGATCAATGCACCTTTTAATGGCGGTGTGTTCAAATTAATGGTGGGTTTGGATATTGTTGGTGTTGGGGAGTGTGCTTGTGTTGACAGAATGCTCAACTGGAGTCTTCCAGAGTTCCGGTTAGGTTTGGCAGAGGATGGTGTGCTTGGCTTTGCGGTATTATGGAAATTGGTGTTAGGATGGGTATCAATGTTATTTGTGTGTTGTGTGATGTTATTATTGTTGATGCGGACAGTCCAGGAGGATATTCTTATTTTTCTCAAGGTACCTAGTATGGGCTATGTTTGTTTCTTTCTCCTGCCAACCAGTAGTGTGGAAGAAGTTAAGTGTCTGCATGAGACATTAGCTCAGAGTTTAATCCAGAGAGACTCAAGGGGATCATAATTCTAGATTCTCTGCATCTAAAGTGACACAATTTTACTGCTCCTAACGAATGTTCATCACATATGGGATTATGAACAGAAACATGTTGAGTGTTGGCTGATGCTGAATGGCAAAGGCATTATGTACAAATTCTGTGTAGGCTTTATAGAGTACAGCCCATGCCTACCTTGTGAGTCCTCGAGTCATGTTGTTGCATATTTTGTTAATTATTTTTGATTATCTACACTGTATTGTTACTGTGTTTGTTGTTTGTTATATTTTGCAAGTTGTCGTTAGTTTGTTTTTCACCTTTGTAAAACAATTGTACTTGCCACAGTACAGGTTGCCTTCTTTTCCCTACCCCGTTTTTCTGTGGATTTCATATTATGTGGGACAGATGAGGATGACATTGAATGGCATTGAGTACTTTGTATTGACCCCATACTGACGTTGACTGATGTGACAGATGAACAACTTTATGCAGATGGGGAAGAGGAGGGGAGAGGTAGTGTTTCAACTGCATATTCCCTGCCACATGTGAGTGATAGAAAGGTTAGTGCCACAACTGACACAGATAATAAAATAGCAGGCCAGCCACACTCAGGAGGATTTGAAGAAGGTCCCAGAGACATTATGGACAAAGGGGTGACATTACGTAGGAATGCTCAGAGGAGCTGGGACAGTCAGGCAAATAGCTAAAAGATGGAGCATTGTTGGCTTGGGTAAAACAAAACCATCTTTCTCATGAATCAGATGAAGGTATACATGACACACTCCTCGCACTATGGCAGCAGGGCATAATACAAATGTCAACATCCCCATGCAACACTGCCATATACCTGATCAAAAAAGCAGAGGTAGGGGTTTGGTGATTTATATAATACCTCCATCGCATGAACAATGTTTAGAGGCGAGTTTCCAATTGTACCAAACCTCACTACAATATTGTACAATATACCATCAAATGCCAAATACTTTGCAGTAACTGATGTCAAGAATGCGTTCTTTTCCATCCCATTACATCCCGACTCCAGGTATCTCACTGCGATCACCTATCGCGAGGTCTGATTTATTGTATTTAATTGTTTTTTTATAACGCGCTTAATACAGGAGTTTGGTTTCTAAGCACGGATCCGGGATTTGAATCTCTGTTGCTCTGCATGGTTTTGCTTCCAAGACCAGCACGTTGCCCCTGTGCTATCCTCTGTTCACATTTAAACACACAAGGCTACCCCAGGGATACTGTGAGTCCCCCAGTGTCTTCAACAGAGTGGTCCAGATGGATATGAGCAATTTACAGTTAACTAGCAAAAAAAGTAAAAATCCACATTGACGACTAAAAGGGCTCTGGGATTCAAGATAATACTGATGAACCCAGCAATTGAGGTTGTTAGGTGTTGTGTGGTTAACCCAAGGGAGTTCATAGCACAGACCACTGAGCAATGATAATATGTTCATGACTGTGCATCTTACATGGAAAGAATAGAAGAACCCCTAGGTGAAGGAGGAGGCAATAGTGAGAGGCGACGTGATCTTTGTTGTCGGCTTATTGACAATAGATTCCAACACTGGATCATGCATACCATGCCGTTGTAGTAGGCCACAAATAGGGAGAATTTAGCATTTGCTTGAAGGTGTTATTGTCGGCTCACTGCTCTGCACAGGCGGCCGGATTAGTGGCCCTAATAAGAGCTTTAGATATGTTAGCGGGGCACGTAGTCAACATATTCTCAGACTCTGCTTACACCACCTACACAGTGCACTCAGGGTTAGCTCAATGGGGAAGGAGAGGGCTTCAGAAGAAGCAATGGATCCCCTGTCCAGCATGCAGAGTTACTGAAGCAGCTAATTAGGGTATAGATGGTCCCAGTAGAGGTAGCAATAATAAAGTACACTGCGCACACAGGCAGCCAGGACTTTATTTCTCAAGTGAACGATAAGGCTGACAGAGCAGCAAAAGAAGCAGCCTACCTGCCGGAAGGCACTACCGAGATATATACAGGTTTGACAGAGAAAATACCTATGATGGTGCAAGGGTCAAAACAGCCCTAGACAGTTGACACTATAGAACAGTCCAACGCACTGCATATTGTCCAGATAATTGAACTGCAGGGAGAAGCACCCCAGGAAGAGAAGGAGGTATGGATACAGAAGGGGTGTTCTCTTCCTCCCACCAACCTGGTGTGGGGATAGAATATCACAGGGAATCCAGTGATGCCCAGAAAATGACTTAATATAGCATTAAAGCAGCTACACTTCCCGGACCACGTGTCAAAGGAACAAGTGGCTGCAGAAATAGACAAAAGGTGGTTTTTGTACCAAAGCTGCAAGAAATTGTCGCTGAATTTACAGGAAATTGCAGAACGTGTCAAAGATTTCTGGCAGGACACACGTTGAAAACTGTAAAAGCAACATTACCGCAAGAGGCCTTCTGGCACTTGCATGTCGACAAAGTGGACATACTAGACAGATGTACCTCTAATAGGTATATGCTTGTTGTTGTCTGTCCTTTTTCACATTGTCTTGAGGCAGGAACCTGTGCCCACAATTATGCAAAATAAGCAGCAACATTTTTGGTGAGGAAGGTATTTCCAAGGTGAGGCATGTGTGATGAATTAAGTTCAGAAAATGGACAACACTATGCCATTGACCTGTTCAAGGAGGCTACAGCCCTCCTATGGATAACGCACTGCCTATGGTCAGTGTACCACCAGCAAGCCAACGGTTTGGTAGAGAGACTAAAGAGGCTACTAAGCACATAATTGTGGAATATACAACAGAAGGTACAAGCAAAGGAATGCAACTGTTCACTAATCACGACAGAGTTCATATCAGGGCATGATATTCCTTTGTAAGTGATTTCAATCGGCACTCCATATAAGTCAAAGCCTAGCGTGTGATGCACAGATAGAACCCTTAATTATATATTTGTGTCTATAAGTTCTTTTATTTCTGAATGGTGTACCCTTAAATCACGCCCCTCTCTTTGAATCCACCCCCCAGTCTCACCGAACCAAGAAGCAGGTTGCTTTGCAAAGTTAAAAGATTTATTTTATGAATTTGAACAATATATATATCACACTATTTAATATTTATACAATAATCACCAATGGGTGATGTTACAATCAACAATCTCTTTAATCAGAAGGAGTATGGATAAGAAAAATAATGCAGCACAGAATAAAACTTTGTGTGGGTTCAGTCAAATGCAATGTCACTCTTTCCCCCTGCACACTACTCAGTTCCCCCAATATGCAATATAGAGATGGAAGGGGAGAACACAGGTTTCAGGAACTACACACTCAACAAATACAGTCTCAATCCCAATTCCCCCCAGCAAGCATAGAGAGAAACAGGAATGATTTCAAACAGGTCAATGCTTTTGAATGTGGTTTTGAATGAATGGGAAAAACACTGAAAAATGGATTTAATTCTCTAAATTGGATTCAAAACTAGTTGGAGCCGCTTTGTATAGTTTCAGGTAAACACTAGCAACGATGATTAAATAACTAGCAGTTTGAAAACTGAATTCTGAGGTCGGATGCAAAGAATAGCTGTTTTACACGTCATGAAATTGAGCCAAATGGGATTCAGTCAGAACTATGAGAAATGTGGTCCGTTGGAAAGCTGAGGATGCTAGCTTCAATTTGACACTTAGATTTCATTTCTAGCATGTACGGTTCAGAAGTTATGAAGGTTTTAGTAGAGGTTGGTTTTTCTCAGAAAGAGTCAGAATTTACAAATTAAAGATGCGCTTTTGAATTACAACCAAGGATTTTGTTTACACTAGGGAGTCTATAAAGATACAAGATACCAAACGGTACAGCCACCAGATCAGTGACGCCTCCGTCTGACTTTTTCCCGCCGAGACACTTGTCTTTCTTCAGCAATTATATTAGCGCAAAGATGATTAACACTACTATTACCAAAGGACTATATGGATGAGAGAAATATTCAGGAAAACAAGAGATTTTCTACAATGCAGTTCTGGATATGATAGAATGGTTTGGATAGGATTACTTAAGGATAAGATACGGGCTATGGACAATTGTATGCTATAGATACTCACAACTATGGTTTGGAATAGGCCCGTCAGGATCTGGTCAAAGGGTTCTGGACTGGAATTCTGCTGGCCCACCGGACAGGATTCAGGCGATCGGTTCTGCACTCAGCACGACTCTCTGGACACTGCACCTCTCTAGACTGGATCTGACGGGTTGGTTCTGGGTTGCAGCTATCTGGTTACAGTTCTGCTCTACTGGTTTGGATCTCTGGGTTCTAGCAAGAGTTCTTGGCAAGAAAGCAGAAACAGCACAGCCTGGCTGTTCTTTTTGTGGTGTTCCCCTTGGAAGTCTGGGGTTAAAATCAGGTTTCAAGATTTTAAAGGCCAAGCTGAGAAGGGTTCAGCTTTGGAATTGAGCCTCTCTGCTTTCAGAATTCTGGAGTCTTGGATCTGGGTTTCTCCTGCAGAGCGCTTCGCCAGTAATCAGTTGATGGGTGAATCTTTGTGTGTTTCTAGGTCCTAACCTGTCCCTATTTATGTATTTCCCAAAGGGGTGGGTAGGCTGAATTATACTAGGCACACCCTCTAGGAATCCTATTGGTTTGAGAAGGGACACATGGTTTCATGATGATGTGGCATTTTACAATCCAGGGTGTACCTCCCCTTTGTTTCTGTACAGTAAATCTGTTTTTCACATAAATCATATTTACAATACAACCAACTTGCTAACAATACATATTTACATCACAGATTTAGTAGAGCAAGTATCCGTCCGAGTTTCATCTCGGTGAGAGCTTTAGTTCAAATTTGACAGTTTTCGCACTTTTGGTTGGTTACCCAGTGTCAGACCTGTACACTTTTCTCCATATATGCAGCACATAACATCTGGGCATAATCATGTGAAGTGTCATATTTCTAGCATCATTACAATTGCTACAAAATCAAAATATCTGTAGTCCTGTCTCTGAACATAGCACAGAGTTCATAGTAGTTTCAAACAGTGAACATAATTTTCATGTTAACAACCTATAATTTACAGATTTTTACAAATGTTGCACAGTGCTCTATGAGTCTTTTTCAAAATGATATTTTCTTGTAGTTTAGGATACACAAATCCTGGCCTCTTCCCTCCAGCAGTAGCTCTGTTGACAGTTGAATGTGCATATCTTTTCAATCAAGGGAGTCTTTTGTCTCTTCACAGGCCAAAATCCCCTCCTCCTTTCATTAGCATCTAATGATAGTTCCTGGGCAGAGAGCAAAAGGAAGGAACCTTTGTTTGGGGCATGCTGTGGAATTTGCCTTTGAAGTCCTGTGGCTGGCATCAGTTCACTTTAAAACACTTTGTTTAAAATTGTCTAAAATAAACCTTAAATTTTCAACAAATATACACACAGATCTCTAATTCCAGTCTTTTTAAAACATAGAAATTGAATAGCAGCAACCTATATTGCTTTTGATGGCAAGTCTCTTCTTTTCCACAATTTGATCTTAATGTACATTTTTAAACTAACAGTGTACGTAAATGACAGCTTGGACACAGGCGAACAGCGGTACTGCGCCTATATCTGACATATTTTTCCAGGCAAGCACCTTTTTGAATATGGATATTTTTGTGATTAAATGTGCTTCTCCTGACATTGTGCTTATGGGGATTCCTTAAATAAGGTGATAGTTAACACCCAACAAGGAGGCTGGATCTGATTATTTTGCAATTTTAACAGCCAAGGAAAAATGGATTTTAGAGCACCTCTGGATTTTCCTTGCAATGCAGCACTGCCTTTTCAGGTAGTTCCATTTCACGCTGTGGGCAGCCCAATGACAGGTTTTGGCAGTGTGATCTCCTGTTCTATCACTGACACAGGCAAAATAAGTTTGGCAGCCTATTATTTCGGTTTCCCTGTGCACTTCTCAGAGATTTATAGCGCGCATAGGGCTTTTCGGTGGCCATTCTGTTGTTTTTGATGAAAGATGCACATAGTGAAGTTGCAGAGCAGAGCCTAGTGGGTCAATACATCCCACACCTTAGTGCCATACAATGCCTTCGATGAGGATAAAGAGCTCAGTGTTTATTGATGGCAAATGGGAGTGGGGGAATGGTGCAGTGTTGAGCGGAAGGATTAGTGGGGTTTGAGGAGGATGTAGTAGTAAATCAACGACACGTGCAGGGCAGGGTGGAACAACTATGGGCATGCCTTGATGTGGTTAAATGGGAGACATCAACCAGTCCACATAAAGCCTCTTACATGATTTTCCTTATCTATTAGGTCAACAGGGTCAACATATCTGGGAGCCAATGCCGGCTGTGCGGGGGTAATGAGTACCACAGCATTGCAGAGCGGTACAGAAGCAGTGATGGACCACTGATGGACATGTGGGACCCAGGCATATGCCAGCTGCTGCCTGATTGTGGGGACTATGTTCTCTCATCACACTTCACAGCCCTGCACTGGTAGTGCCTCAAGCAGATCTGATACTTTTCAATGACCACACAGCACTGTTAAGACGAACAAATGATGGAAGAAGAGCAGGCACAAGAAGGGCGTGGGACATGGTGAACAGAAAGAAGTGCGGCAGTAACTACTAGTCAGCGCCTCGTCATGGAGTTTGGAAGGTATACCTCATCATTTTTTGCTTTTCTCAAGTGCATCTATTTTCTTCACATCATTCCTGCTTCCTGGGCTCCAAGTAACCACTTACACAAAGTGGTGGCAGGTGACCTGCTACAAACTGTTGCAGCTGGTAAATTTGACAGAGAAGAGGCTCAATGTAGTAAGGCAAGAACTTTGTGCAGTGTGATTGGTGGCACTGCAGAACAGAAACGTTTTAGGCATGTTGACTGCAATGGAGGGTGACATGTGCCGCAAAATTGGCACCAGCTGCTTTGCCGTCATACCAGCGAATGATGCAGCCAATGGAACACTGACTGAGGCCATCGAGGAAATGCGCACACTCCATGAGAAAATGACAAATGAAACGCAGACTGGGACGCCAGAAACTTCAATATCTTATTCTCCTGGGTGGCTCTTTGGTTGGCAGATTTATTCATGGTGACTGTCCCACAGCTCGTTCTGGTGCTTATCGCTTTCTGCGCAGGCCGGCTGATATTACAACATTGCAAATGTACAAAGGGAAGAAGGGGATATAGAATGTCAATGAAAGGTTGTGGGTAGGAGGGAAAAACACATGGGAATAAAATAAATGCCATGCAGTCTGAAACAACTGAGGGTGATATACAAGTGGTGCTTACAGTGCCACCTCCAAATGTTGATGAGTATGATGCTTTTTCTGCGACATGTTCCCAGTGAACAAGAGTGTATGGTACTGGAATCATCACTGGGGGAATGAGCAGGTCAACGTGGTTGTGAGTCACCAACATATTAAGTAAAAGCAAGGTAGGCATAATTGTGTCGATTGATAAATCGATCGAAGGGGGGAATGTGTTGAATGTGCAAATAGAGCGCTACCAAGTGGGGACGCACTTATCAGTTGCAGGAATTATAGGTAGGGAAAGGGGGCATCCCTAGACAAGGAGCATTGTTGGCAGCTGCACCAGGCAACGTATGTGCCTTCTGTGCACATGCAGCTAGAGAAGTTCAAGGGGTAGAGTAGCAGTGGGGGCACCCAGATAGAAAGAGGGGGAATAGAGATCCTGGGGAAGGGGCAATTGGCAGCCGGGGTAGTACAGTGTAATATGATCCATGCAACAGCCATCCTCACATATAGGCCACAGGCAATTAAGCCACTTTGGGTTGTAACACTGACAGACTACGTGTTTTGGGGCAAACATTAATTTTTCAAGCGCTCAGCCATGACAGCATGCTAGAGAATGTTTGCAAGCCGACTGTTCCAGGAGACAGTAGTTACTGGGATATGGGTAATGTATGTCATTGTGGGGTTGTGGGGGAAGGTTTGTGATGTCACGTAGGGAGGTTTTGGGCAGAGGGGGGTCAAGACAGGTTTCACCAATCATGAATGAGAAATGTATAGGGAGACATATGGGATGGACATAGTCCTGCTAATAAGGTTCGTCGGATGATTTAACAGTGTTGCAAACTTTGTCTATGTTAATAATGTGAAAATATATAAAACGTTTAGCGCAGTAGGAGGTGCCAATATCTCCCTTCACTCAGATTGAAAACATATACCTGTGGCCAAGGATAAGTCTTGCTGCCCTATTATGGATTAGCTGAAGAGGTTGCAGAGTTGAAGAAGGTATATTCAGCAAGATGCTATTGCAATAGTCAAGCATAGTGAGAACCAGGGGTCGGGTAACATTTAGCCTCTGGGGGAAAGTGAGGAGAGGGAGAATTCCTTTGAGAAGGAATAGCTGAAATTGAGACTTCTTGGCAATGTCCTGAGTGAGATGGAGCAAGGAGAGAGAGGATTCGATGATGACTCCAAGGTTTCTGGCTTCAGAAAAAGGAGCAGGGCGAGAGCCCATGGAGGAAGGCCAGAGTGAATGGAAGAAAGAGGTTGCAGGGGACTGAAGGTGGTCACTCCCCACAATACAATTAGAAACTGAGAATAAAGGCCACATCCCAGTAGGGAATGGGACCAGGAGATTGGTTGTGAGACAAAATAAAGGTTTATGTAAAATTCAGTATCCAGAGAACTCTGCTGATTTGAGAGCGCTCTGGCAAACAATACAAAACAGTATATTTTAAAGGGTTACAGCGTCATAGTTGACATTTTCCATACAGTTTACAAGTTACATTTGGATTGGTGAGGGATTGGGTCCTAGTATGGCACCATAGGGCCAGGCTTCACGAAATTTTCTGGCAGCTTTGTGGGCTGGTAGGCATCACGTGGATCAGTTGGGCCAGTCCATGCAAGGTGAAGGTCAGTTCAGGTCCGGGAGAGGTGGCTGGTTCTGGCTGACTAATCTACACGCTATCACATGACATGCAGTAAACAATAACCCATAAACTATACTGTGGTATGGAGAGAGGTCTATAAATTGTACACACTTATTTACATTATCCCGCCTCACACCTTTGTAGGGCTGAAGGGTGAGGGGGTCTTGCCCTCCAGGTGACTTACTTGGTGGTGAGATTTAACAGTAGTCTGGTCTGGGACTTCAGAGCAGGATGGGATTGATTGATATGTGTTTTAGGCAGGATATATGACAACATTAGATTAGTTGTATTAGGGGCACTCTAGGGTGGTCAGCAAGGAAGGGTCACACTTCTGTTACATCAAAAGAAAACTGGAGGGGTACATGGTTGAACAGGCAGTAACTTTCCAACGGTGGGGCGAGAGATGCAGGAGTGGGTTTGTGGAGACGGATGGGCCACAAGTCATTATTCGGCCCGGTCACATGCAGGGCAGTGATCTCAGAGGAAGGATAAAAATAATACACTGTTTGCTTGCAACAGGTCACGCCAGAGCATCTGTGAGAAATGGGCTTGGGCGGCACAGATGAGGGAGGATGAGGTGGGGGCTGTCAGTGTTCATTGTGTGCAGTGCTGCAGAGGGGAGAGAAGGCTTCACAGATACCAGAATGCAGCCTAGTCCAAAGATGGAGTCTGGGGTACACAGATTGGAGTCCAAATGTATCTTTCAGTAGCCCTGCTTCTGTAGGTGCCAGGGTCTCATCCACTGGGACCAGGGAAGGGAAGGTGGAGGTGCACCAGGACTGGATGGTAGATAGGCAGTCAGGGATGATGAAATGTGCAAGGGGGTCAGCAGGAAGTTAGAGAACGAGTTGTGTGTCATCTGCATGACAATGGAAGTTGGGCGAAAAGGAAGAGATGAGGCGTGCCAGCAGTGCAAGGTAGATGTTAAAGAGCCAAGGGAAGAGGATAGAGCCTTGGGGGACACCACAGGTAGAGAAGGAAGTAGGAGAGGAGCCAAGGATGACTTGGGATGAGCGGTCAGTTAGGAAGGATATCAGCCAATCTAGTGCCCGATCCGATATACCAAGGGTATTGTGGCATCTTTGTATGAGGATGGAATGGTTGACCGTGTCAAATGCAGAGGAGAGATCGAGTAGGATGACGACAGCTGGGGAGTTGGAGTCCAGAGATGCGAGCCGTTCTTCACGGGTGTTCAGAAGAGCAGTTTCCGTACCCCTGGATGCTCGGAATCCAGATTGATGGTCGTGAAAACCACCAACAAATTTGTCGTGTGAGTTGAGTTGGGGCTTCTTCAGCAGTTTCCCCAGGATGGGGGTGATGGAAATAGAGCGGTAGTTGGCAGAACAGGTAGGGTCTGCTAATGTTTTTATTTTAGGAGGTTGCACAAATGGAAGTGCTTGAGGAGAAGGGGGAAGATCCAGTGGCAAAAGAGTGATTGCAGAAATTAGCAAGTGTTGGGGCTAGAGAGACAATGTTGTCCTTGATTGTTCTGGATGAGCAAGGGGAAACCTGTTTAGAAGAGACATTCATGGAGCGGACAACTCTGGTAACTTCTTCAGGTGTGATGGGGAGAAGGAGGAGAGGGGCCAAGGGAGGCAAGGGGGTGTGGGAAGGGTTGGGAGGGTGAGTGACAAGGGAGTTCAGGATGTCCTGACTTTTGGTGGCAAAGTGAGTGGCCAGTTAGTTGAAGCGGGCCTCGGAGGGAGACAGGGAGGAGGAGACTGCAGAAGGGTTGGCTAGTTCACTGCAAATCTTGAAAAGTGTTGTTGGATGCACCGGAGAGCTGTGCCTGTGTGTGGGCTCTTTTATTGGCACGGATGGAGAGTCTGTATTGCCTTTGGATCAGAAGGCAGGCCAGTTTGTCAGAGGATGAGCCAGAGGTTTGCCAATTCCATTCCACCGCTCTGCACTTTCGTTTCAGGGCTGCAAGATCGGAGTCATACAAGGTGTTACGCTTAGAAGCAACATAGACTATGGCACCATAGCTGCCCCTCTGACAGCTCTGACATCACCTAACCAACCTAAGAATGTTCATTGGATTGAAGACTGTCAAAGGGCCTTTGATGGCTTGAAGGAAAGTATGTGCGGGACACCTTTGTTGTGTGCTCCTGACTACTGCAAACCCTTTATTGTACAAACTGATGCCAGTGACACAGGAATTGGAGCTGTCTTGTCCCATTTTGACAACAAAGGTAGAGAGCATCCCATAATATTTATCAGTAGGCAACTGAAACCTAGGTGGGCCACTATTGAAAAGTAATGCTTGTGTGAGCCTTAGGCATCTTCAACCTGACCTTACTAGGTCTACCTTCAAGGTCATAACTGACCATGAGCCCTTAAAGTGGTTTATGCAGATGAAGGGTGAAAACCATAAACTGCTCAGGTGGTCCAAGGTGTGTTGACCGTCTAGATGAGGGTAACAATCTTGTGGCAGATTAGTCCACCCTAACCTAAATCTGGGGGGCGATAGTGAATCTGAAAAAGCTTCAGAGGGTCAGGACCTCCTGGTCCTTGTCCTGCCTCTGCTCTGCTGGTGTTTTCTGTTTGTTTCTTCTGTACAGGAGTCCTGTTTGGACTCCTAGCAATGCAGCTCTTCGTTATTACATTTTGGTGAACAGTACCCATGTGTACTGTTCACCAAAAACCTGCAGAGTGCGTGCTGGTGGCACCAGCTTCCCCACCATGGCAGCCACCCTCTGGAATTCTCTTCCACCGCACACCAGACAAATTGACTCTCATACTGCCTTTCGCAAGGCCATCAAGACCAGTCTCTTCAAATAATTGTGCATGCTTTTTGGTCCGCAACCTAGGAACTCTGCCCATGTAACACTGTATTCATGTCTAAGAACACTTTTGGGGCGGCTTTTTTGTAACCCTTAATCAAGCCTTCCTACGCACCGTTTACAGCGCCTCAATGCCCGCGGGCTGCAGTTGCGCTTTACAAATGTAAAAAAATAAAAAAATAAAATATATAATACTGTTATATCGTGCCTAAGTGTGTTTGTTATGTTTATCAGTAAAGGAAGGAGATGTGTTGTGATGTGCTTGTCTATGCATGTGAGAGCTGGTGATGTCATGTGGAGTGTTGCCTTGTGAATGTCGGAATGGTTACCCAAGGATTCCACACACAGCCAGTTAGAGCTCCCCAGCCTGGGTGATGGGAGCCAGTGTTATGTCCTGTCCACTTATGTATATAACTTCATGTAACTGTGACTTAAGTACTTGTAATAAACATATAAGTAATCCCAAGAAGCCTGGAAGTCACTCCATAACATTGGCAACGAGGATGGGATTAAAAAGAAGAACATGCGAGCTAGAAACTGAAGAAAGTGGAAGAAGCCTGCTACTGGGGGTGCAGGAAGAAGTTGGACTAGAAGGACAACACTGCCCCAACACAAGTAACACCCATCACCCAGGGCATCAAAAGGGAGGAAGGAAGCCCTGTATAGGAAGGATCAGCTGCCCATAAGGTGGAGGGAGAGCTGGGTCCTGGGGCTGAATAGAGGAGCAGGGCCTTGAAAGGAAGCTCAAGAAGGGAGCTAGGCCTTTAAGAGGAAGAAATCTGTGTGAACCTGTTAAAATAAACCAGAAGTGTTGTCTGTTAAGTGAGGATAAAAGGAAGGTTAAAATGACACCTGGGCCCTTAAACTGAAGAAGGAATGCCGCCCCATTAGTTTAAGAAACTTGTAGATTAAACAAAGCTCGTAGTGAAGAGGACTCCCATGAGAGAGGGAGGAGCTTAGGAGCTGTGGGCAAGAGAAGACAGCTGAGGCCATGACCAGCAGGGACTCTTTGTGGTAGGAAGGTGTTCCTGGGGTATGGCGTTCTGGGCGAAGATGTCGCCTGTTAGAGACTGCATTGCAAGTGTGAAGTACTGAGGGGTGAAGAAGAAAGCTGCACAGTGATGTTTCCATTCACCAGTCAAAGTATCATTCTCCAGTCAAGCAGTGCAGGGATGTGATGCTGTATACCCTCATATGAAACCAAAAGTAAGATTTGGGGAAAGATGTGAAGCCCTGTAAGCATCCTGCCGTGTAGGAGTTTAAGTCTGCTTTGAGTTCAATAAGTGGGACTTGGAGACTGTGAGACTGCAGACAGTGAGTGGAGGGGTTCCCCAACAAGCCACTACGATGTTAAGGAAGATTTTTGAAATGACAGTCTGGAGTGAGCAGCGAGTATTGGCTCTGCATGTCCTAAGCGCAATGTGAACTAAAGGTTAGACCCAGGCAGCGCTAGTCTGGTAGCGTATGCTCAGGGAAAGGGATGCAGGGAAAACTGCCTACGTGCTCCTTTGTTTTCAAGGATTAAAAGCAGATCGTGTTTTGGAAGCAGTGAACCGTTTTAAAATATTGAAGTTGAAGGGCGGCATGTGCTGGGTCGAGGTACGTGGCATGAGTGATGGTTGGCTTATGGAGATCAGCATTGCCCCGAGGCAGAAGTGTGACTGGTGACATCACAGCTGGTCTAAGGGAGTCAGCGCTGCCATAGAACTCCAGATTCAAGCATTATGTTCGTATTAGAATTCACTCACCATGCCAGATTCCAGCTGGTATCCGAAGCCGCTAAAGGAGGCAGGATGAAGACTAAAGGATTTTATGAGGAAAGAACCCTGGGATGGGCATTGCTGTGCACAGGAAGAGGAGAGCTGAAGGCACTGGGCCGTTCCGTAAGATGAGTGAAGAAGCCTAAGTGCGTTGTGGGGTGAGAGGAGAGAACCCCTTACGAATCATCTTCACAGTGTGCCTACGGTTTTATGGGTATTATCCGGCTGAGAAATGTAGAGTGCTGCTGAGCACGTCAGTGAGTCGAAAAATCAGACAGGAATAAGAGCGCAGTAGGAAATCTGAAGTCCAACATAGGATTTCCCAGGACGTCATTATTGTTGTCATGAGTGTCGTTCCTAGTGAAGGGAATGCGGCAAATTGGGGTTATGGTACATCAAGGTGCTGCGACTGCAGAGGAGGCACAAGGACCGTGTTTCAGGTGATGGATGCAGTGTATCATTTTATGTTTAAGTGATTATGATGGTCACAAATCTGGTCTTTCAGAAGATAACGTTGGACATTCAGGAGCAGCAATGTGTATCCTTTAACTGTTTTTGCATTAAGTTTGTATTACCAACCTAGTTTTGTAACAGATTAAGGATTGGTAAGCATGGGAGGTGCACAAGAAGTTTGTGTGTGGATATATGCGTGCAGGAATTGAGGTTAAAATCTAAAATGTATTAGATTTAACACATTTGAGGAATTTTAGGTTCAAAAGGACTCATTTGGACATTCTGAACTTGCACAATTTGCGTATACATTAAGTTTGTGTTACCAACCGAGTTTTGTAACAGATTAAGGATTGGTAAGCATGGGAGGTGCACAAGACGTTTGTGTGGTGGATATATGCGTGCAGGAAGTGAGGTTAAAAGCTAAAATTTATTAGATTTAATGCATTTGAAGAATTTTAGGTTCAAAAGGACTCATTTGGACATTCTGAACATGCACAATATGCGTAGATGTGTGCGAGTCAGTAGAGGAGTGTGAGAGAGGTTAGCGTAACATTTGAGGGATTGCAGAGTAGGCTGCAGTGCAATATGGACATGTAGGAATTAATGCGCATATTTTTTTGCTACACCATAAAGGCTGTGTACGCAAATGTCACCATGAAGTTGAGTTGTTAGGCAGTGTAGAAACAAGTGTTTGTGGGTGAGGGCCACAGAGGTGCAGGGACGTAGCATATCAGAGTGATTGTGGGTAAGTGCCACAGAGATGTAGGGTGGTACATAAACTGCCCATGGATTTTAGGAAATGTAATTATATAATTTGCTATTGCTTTAATGGCGACAAAAGAAGTATATATATTGTGCAACATGGATTATTAGGATGGTAATTTTTGCAAAATGGTAATGCAAAATGTTGTTTTATGTGACGCATGTATGAAATGGGCGCACATGGGTAAAACATGTGTTTTGCTAAGAGTCAAAGAGGTCGAGTGTTGGGTAGCACCCAGAATGGTAAAGCATGTGTTTTGATAAGAGTCAAAGAGGTTGAGTGTTGGGGAGCGCCCAAAATATATATTGTATGTGGGTGAACGTGCCACACGGGTTTGGAGGTAGCGACTCCAGTGTATATGTAAGTATGAGTGTGGTTGAGTGAAACCACAGCTGTATGGGTGGTAGAGCCGCCATTAAACTAGAAAAATGTGGTGAGTGTGCCACAGTGGTCTGGACAGTAGTACATCCAGTTGTGCAGGGTAAAGGTGGAGAGCCTGCATGACCATTTGGTATGTTAGAGGTGTGTGTGGTTAGGAATACCACAGGTGTAGCTGGGAGGTAGCGCCTCCAAGCATACTCTACTTCCCTCTCAAGCATAGCAGTGAGAATGTATGTGAGTTGGGAGGTAGCGTTTCCAAGCATAACAGTGAGAATTTATGTAAGTTTTCATCTCTCCATAATAAGATGCATTCATGTTCACTCGTTGTTCTAATGTGGCTTCATGTGTGTAGATGAGGAGATTCATTTGTAGTATCATTCTCCATTAAAAGGGAGGTTTTTGAGAGATGCAAGGTTTGGGATGTTATGAAATAGTGTAATGGGTGAAGTAAGGTGCAAGCGAGAGTGAGTCAGAGAAGATGTGAAAGTTAGTCAGAGAATGATGTGAAATGGGGTAGCGCCCATAGTGTGTGTAGCCTGTGGATGTGCCACAATTAAGTGTGATTGGAGGTAGCTCCTCTGCCAGAGTATTTGGAGGTAGTGCCTCCGCCAGTGTAATTGGAGGTAGCACCTCTGCCTGAGTATTTGGAGGTAGTGCTTCCACCAGTGTGTTTGTAGGCAGAGTCTACGCCAGTGCATTTGGAGGTTGCGCCTCCGCCAGTGTAATTGGAGGTAGCGCCTCTCCAGAGTATATGGAGGTAGGACCTCCTCCAGTGTAATTGGGTAGCGCCTCGCCGGGGTCCCAGTGTAGTTGGAGGTAGCACCTCCGCCTGAGTAATCGGAGGTAGCGCCTCTGCCTGTGTAATTGGGGGTAGGGCCCCACCAGAGTATGTGTAAGTAGCGCTTCAGATTGTGTAATTTGGTAGCGCCGTGCCAGAGTATTGGGAGGTAGCACCTCCGCCAGAATATTTGGAGGTGGTGCCTCCGCCTGAGTAATCAGAGGTAGCGCCTCCGCCAGAGTGATTGGAGGTAGTGTGTAGTGCCTCCACTAGAGTATTTGGAGGTAGCGTATCCACCAGTGTGATTGGAGATATCACCCCAGATGCATGAAGGTGTAGGTGGGTTTGTAGGGATAGTGGCCTACAGCAGTAGGGAGAGTGTCCCTCAGAATTGATATTCCCCATGCTGGTGATGGATGTGGAAAGGAGGGGAATATGCTGTGGTGTGCTTGTCCGTGTGTCTTGACATTTGAGAAGAAGGGAGATATGTTGTGTCTGTTTGATGTATCTGTGTGGGTGCAGTGTGTATCAGTAAAGGAAGGAGGTGTGTTATATTGTGCCTAACTGTGTTTGTTATGTTTATCAGTAAAGGAAGGAGATGTGTTGTGATGTGCATGTGAGAGCTGGTGATGTCATGTGTAGTGTTGCCTTGTGAATGTCGGAATGTTTACCCAAGGATTCCACACCCAGCCAGTTAGAGCTCCCCAGCCTGGGTGATGGGAGCCAGTGTTATGTCCTGTCCACTTATGTATATAACTTCATGTAACTGTGACTTAAGTACTTGTAATAAACATATAAGTAATCCCAAGAAGCCTGGAAGTCACTTCATAACAGATACCCTTAGGGCACCCATGGTAGGGGTTCACCCTTGTACCCCTAGTGTATATTTTTGGACACATGTGTGATGCCCACATAGCAGAGTCTGGGCTGGTGGCAGCTGCATGCTGACTTGACAGTGGATCTGGGTATCTTAAATTTTTTGAGATACCCAGGCCCTGCCATAGGAATCAATGGATTCCTACACAAAGGCAAGATGGCCACTGTAGCCTTTTGGTTTCTTTTGCCTTTACCCTTTGTTTCTTAAAGTCTGGAGAAGCCCTGGCTTTGTTCCCTTCCCCTGAATGGCTGTTGGGTTGAAGGACCATATATGGCTCCGGGGCTGCCTCCTGCAAGTCTTGCTGTAGCCTTCCCAGGGACTGCTTGTTTGGGATACACCCTTGGAGCAGAGCATATATGATTATAGTATGTTGTCAAATCACAGTATGCACTATGGGTGTCTGGTGTTGGTTGTGTGATACAAGGCCTGCGCCAGCCCTAACTGAAACTGGAATCAATGAGGTGTAGTGCTCTGAAAGGCTGTAGAATTTGCCCAATCAACACTCTGTGTTTTTTGTCTCTGGTTTTGGGTGAATGGCCTGATAGCGTGTGAGTCCGATTGGGTGCTGCCTGCATGAATGCACTTGTGTTTGATTGGCTGGCTGAGCTTGGCTCAACCTGAGTGAATGGGAAGTGTTTTGTATATCAATGGGCCCCTCACTCACCTATTCGTCAGAAGCTAAAGTCAGAAACCTGAAGCAAGAAGCTGAAGTCATCTGAATCTTGCATCCTGGGTCCAGATGGAGGAAGAATTCTGTGGCTGCAACTCTTCTCCAAATCCAAAGGCTGCTGTTCTGATCCAAGGACTGAACCAAAGGAGACATGGAGGCGACCTCTTCTTGTTGCTAAGATCGGATCATTATGCAACTGCTGCTCTTCACGCAAAGGGTCCTGGAAGCCTGCCGTCCGGAGAAGGGCTCTTCATGGGTCCAGAAGAGTAGTGCTTGGACAACTTGAAGCCAAGAATTCCATCTGTGTTAGCCTGGTTCTAGAGGAGTGTTTGTGACCACTGGTAGCCAAGCTGCTTAGTATCGCCCAGAAGAGGGATATACTGGCATGGTTCTGCCTGACACCCCAAGCTACCAAAATTCCATCAACTGAAGAGTCCTTCAAGGGGCGCTGCTGCCATGACATCTATCCATTTTCCACACAAGAGAAAGTCCATGCTCGCTGTCTGCAGAGGAGTGTCGGCCGATGGGTTTCTGTCACGTCCCGGTTAAATTGGAGACTACCATGGCATTTGTCAGAGCGCTATCTGGCACGCAGAGCCCTTTGAGACTGCAAGTCCCACAACTCCCGCTATTTGTAGTCACGTGACACACACGCACTACGTTGTTGTGTTTCCTTAGTTTGTGGACCGTATTTAAATACCGTCTATTTGGAGATCGAGGGCTCCTAAACTGTTGTTAGTTACGAGCTTCTGTTTCCGGACTCCTGTTTAATTACCGATTACTCGGCGCTCGAACCTTGAGTCTTTGTCTCTGCCTTGCCCTTGTCTGTCTCCCGACGCCTGCCTCCCTCGACTGCCTCCCTTGGATTATGCAAACCCGGCTACTCATTATTGACCTCCCATTTCTGAATCCTTAGGTTTTGGTGACCAGATATCCCGAACATTTCTGTAAGGGAACTAGCGTGAGGTGAACGCTCGCTTCCCTGGTCATATCTTTTTTCTTGTCTGCTACTATTATTTGGCCAAACACTTTGAACACTTTTTTTGGAACGCTTTGCTCCTTTAACACTGGATTGCTTTGAACATTTTTTGGGACACTTTGCTGCTTTAACACTGGATTGCTCTGAACACTTTTTGGGACGCTTTGCTGCTTTAACACTGGATTGCTTTGAACACTTTTTGGGACGCTTTGCTGCTTTGACACTGGATTGCTTTGAACACCTTTTGGGACGCTTTGCTGTTTGAACATTGGATTGCTCCTGGGCACCTTTTGGACGCTTTGCTGCTTTAACATCATTGTTCCTGGAATACTGGCACACCCTTCCTTCACCATACACCCTCCTTGCTTCTACATTCGATACTAGTAGGTTACTGGTATATTCTCTCTACGGAGCAGGTAAGAGTGGATACTTGTGGGCAGTGTTGGCTGTTTGTTTTCCGGCACTACATGGCTGCATTTCCTGAACAATTGTTTTGTTCTTTGTCCCTCTAGCTCTGACGATTCTGCTCCTGCCTTTTCACTCAAGCCCCCGGCCTGCCAGGTGTATTGAGCCCTGTAGGCTGAGCTCTTGGGGGGGAAGTCTTTGGCACATCACCATAAAGATTTCATATTCCCTGAGTGAAGGTAACTTCCCTAAAAGAGTGGGGAGGTATTATCTGCAATGACTATAATACACTCACTGAGTTGTGACAGTTTCCCACCAAAAGAAAGCTGAAGAAGATGTCCCTGGGGTCCAGACTTGGTGAGGGTCCATAGTCCAGTCCAGCGGTCCTGTCGAGGTCACCAGAAGCCATCCTGAGGTACGTGCAGCGGCTACAGCAACAAAGAACCAAAAGACGGTGAACTCAAAATCCCAAAACACAAAACCAAGTTCTGTGACTGCACTCGTCGCCACTGAAAGTCATGAACGACCACCAAAGGACTTATCTTCTTCATCCAAGCCTTGTTGAGAGCCACAACAGGTTTCGTCATCGTGGTACATTCACAGCCGGCATACCAAGGCAATATCTGAGAACAATGCCACAAACTTGCATTGCTGCCTTTCCAACACTGCTTGGTTCCCTTCCTCTGCTCGAGTCTGACATCCCAGTGATTTCTTCTTCCAGCGAGGGTCCATCCTTGAGGGCGCTCATTGTGAAAAACCAAGCAACTCCACTACTTTGCCTACGAAGGCACCAAAGGTACTGGGATGAGGAATAGCATCTTCCATCCTCAGGATTCATCCAGTGGTCCCACATTCACCTTGGATCCTGTTCTCCTTTGGCTTCCCAGGTACTTTGGGGTAATGAGATCTGTGGAAAGAGAAACAGACTGTTAATGAACATATTTGGACTGGGCTGTAATATACCACATAAAGTACACCTTAACTTGTCCTTAAGGTTGACCAGGGGTGGGGATCCTCACACAGTAATGCACTGTTGATCTTAAAGATTGCATTCTGCCAATGTTCTGAATATTGCCTGCCTTCCTACACTAAAGTATATGAAGTTACACAATGCTTAGTAATGCTCATGCTTTTTTAATAACTGTCAGCAGTTGGTGCTTTTTCACTGAATCTAAGTTATTGTGGTACCATCCAGACATATTACACAGCCACGGTATGGCTGTGTAGTTATGGTTAAGTTGCTGTTTCCATAGGAAGAGCACTTTTTGGGCGGCTTATAACTTCGATCCTCCAGGATTAAGCCTCACCAAACTTTGCAAAACAAGTATATGTCCCACTCTGAATTATTTTGCAAAGTTTGGTGAGGTTTGCTCCGGGGGGGCAAAGTTACAGGGGGGTCCCAAAATTTCTTTTTTCCCATAGATATAATGGGAAAAAACTTTGCTCACACCTACCGCCCAAACCGCTAGACGGATTTACACCACATTTGCGCCAGGAGCAGCGGCTTGGTCCCGAAAGCGTGCTTTTTTTAATTTGGTGTAAATCCGTCCAGTACTTTCTTTTTAAATGACCAAAATGTAAAGCAAAAAAATTAGTGATATTTATGTCCGTGCTGCGGACTCACTTCGCTGTTCGGTCCGTGGACTGGCCTTTGATTGGCTGCACTGTCCACAGACTGGCCTCTGAATGGCCCGATACATTTGCTGACTTTTGCGTGGTCCGCAGACACAGGGACGTGGCCACAGATTGGATTATGAGAAAACGTGAAATGCGTGAGTTTCCCTGAAATGCCCCCCATCTTGGATTTGCTGACTTTTTTGGGGTCCGCGAACAGCACGGTGAAAACATTTTTTTTAAAAAGCAGCGTTTCACTTGTCAAATTCGACAAACAATCTCTGGGGATGTGGGGGTGGTATGGATTGGATAGGATATGGCCATTAGAAGCCAAAAAACGGGTTGTTTCACCCCCCCAAAGTCTGCGAACACTCTGGATGTCCTGGGGCAGTCCTGTGGTGTTCGCGGACACTTCAGATGTCCTAGGACATCTGTACCTATTCCTGCATTACAGGGTTTGGGGAAAAGCAGTTTTTGGATGGCTTACAACTTTTGCGCCACTCAATGAAACTGCATGGGATTTTGCAATTTTATTCTAGAACTAATGAATGATGGTTTTGCAAATTTTTTTGGGATTCTGTCAAGAGGGGGCAAAATTAGAGGGGGGTCCCAAAATATTGTAAAGGCATATAAATGTGATGTCATTTGACGAATCTGCACAACATTTAGCAAAACGATTTTGGATCTAGATATAAATGGTTTTCTAGAGTTTGGTGGGATTTTCTCAAGAGGGCGTGAAATTAGAGGGGGGGTCTCAACATTTTTTGATGTCTTATAACTTTGTTGCTATTTGACGAATGTGGACAAAAGTTTTGAGAAAGATTATAGACCAAATCTTCAATGTTTGTGTAAAGACGGAATGGATTTTGTCGAGTGGGGGCTCAGTTATATGACTATTGTATGTACATACATTTTGACACTTTTAAAAAAAATAAAACATGGGCGGATTTTGAGGAAACTCGTGAGGAGCATTGGCAAGGACATTAAAGCATGATTTTGCAAATGTGCCCGTGTTTTATTTTTTGACAAGTGTAATAATGTAGGTACAAAAAATAGTTATATACCTTTGGTGACTGAGGTATAGCGTGTGACGGTGGGCAGTAGCCAGATTGTCTGGGTCATGGCATAAGGTTATGACACGGACAATCTGGCTATTGGCCATGACCGCTAGGGACAAAAACTGGTGTTAAAGTGGCTATGTCTTCCTGGGACTGGCTATGTGGTAAAGTTATTCGAAGGAAGGATAGGTTTCAAATGGAAAAAAGTGTTTGTGGTAATATGTTCATAGGGTTTTGTGGGCTGCCATGGCAAGGGAAGAGGGGCTGCGTACGGAGCCCCGCCTCCTCTTTACATGTTGGCTGTCTTGGAAAAGGATTTTCCTTCCTACAGCGGGACGCGGCAGGCGTCCCACTGTAGGAAGAATAATCCTTCCTTCTTACAGCGGGACGCTGCAGGTGTCCCGCTATAGGAAGAAAAATCTATGTTTTAGCACCCTGGGTTCCCGCTTTGAGAACCAGGGTTGCTAATGGCCTTTATCCACCATTTCAGGGGCTGCAATGGACGATAATGGTCCATAGCCCTCCTTATTTATTTATTTATAACGCACCAATGCCCGTAGACATCAGGCTGTGTGGTTACAGTATTTGTTGATGAAGATGAGGTGGAGGAAGACAGCTTACTACTTGCTGAGAAAGGAACAACCTTTCTGAGAGCATTGCAGTCATTGGATTTGGTGTGGTGGCGCATCGAGGTGGTCCCGTAGGAGTACTGTCCAGGTAGACTACGACTGAGTACAAAATTGCACTCGGTGCATTTCACTTTGGTAGCTTTAGCCTTCAGTAAACTCCCAACAGTAGCAAAGAACTGGTACACCCATTCTTGGTGTTCATCGATCTTGGTGCTAGAAGTAGGTACTTCCTCTACCTCATCTTCTTGGTCCTTTTCATTGTCTTTGAAAGTACTGCACTTTTTTTGTTGTGAAGGTCCTCCAGCTGGTGGGCATGGTGGCTCTTGGGGAGGAGGGATGGCAATAACTGATGCCATTTTTAAGATAAATAGCAGTTTTGATAAATTTCTTCCAAGTATGTACTGTGTACTAGATTGGTAATGGATAATGAGTACGAAAAGGTGTAGGGGGTGTGCTAGGGAAATTTTGAAGTTGAAAGTTCCTAGATCAGTAGAAAATGCAGTTCCGAACTGTCTGCGAAAGACGGTTCCAATTGTGCAGTGCAGACTGTTTCTCGGCAGAGTTTTAAGGTGATACTTTGTAAATTGGACACAAATATTGTTATATTTGGTAAGTATGATATTAGTAAGTTGTAGCAAAATAGCAAGCACTGGTAAAAACCCATGAAATTCACTGAAAAAACATTGTTAAAGAGACGTTATGGTTAAGTTGGACTGATAAAAATCTATGAAATTCAATGAAAAAACTTTGTTAAAGGGACGTTATGGTTAAGTTGCACTAATAAAAACCTATGAAATTCAATGAAAAAACTTTGTTAAAGGGATGTTATGGTTAAGTTCCACTAATAAAAACCTATGAAATTCACTGAAAAAACTTTGTTAAAGGGATGTTATGGTTAAGTTGGACTAATAAAAACCTACGAAATTCAATAAAAAAACTTTGTTAAAGGGATGTTATGGTTAAGTTGGACTAATAAAAACCTATGAAATTCAATGAAAAGTTATATAAAAAAACGGTGAATGCTTCTGTATCAGACTTTTCCATATTGTGAAACATGTACTAAGTAGCTAATAATGCATCAGTTACTACATATTTCTAATAATACACACAAAACATAAATAGATTACAATGCATACAAATATGGAGCTTATATATGGAGAGTAAAGTAAGCAAACAAGAGGCAGTATCATTAGCCACTGTGTATAATCTACATTATTGTATTCACGGACAAAAATGATTGCTTTGTTTCAGGCCTGCTTCTTCCCCTATATATGTACATCATAATATGCGATTATATTCTTAGGAAAGTAGTGTAAGAACATGTGAGAATAGCAATATCTATAAATGTAATACCTTTTGAAAGTTAAGTTTCTGACTGTCAGTAGATAAATCCACCTGGCCTAGATATGGCAGTGAACAAAAAGAAGGGGCTAGATATGTGATGTCATCAGTGATGTCATCAATAATATTTGTGATGTCATCTTTGATGTCCTGGGTGTGAGTATTAGCAGTGCACTTTGGTGGCGCGAGTTATGGTTGCTTAGCTTACCATAACTGGCAAATTTCAGGGGGTTTTCGATTGTACTTGTAACCATAACGTCCTTTTAACAACTTTTTTTACTGAATTTCATAGGTTTTTATTAGTGCAACTTAACCATAACGTCCTTATAACAAAGTTTTTTCATTGAATATATATATACTTGCCATTATTAGGACAGTTATATTATGTTATGTTAACCAAATTTATTAAAGCGCATGTACGACCGGAGGCATCATGGCGCTGGAGGCATGAGGAGAGTTTTAATGATGTGCCCAATTCTAAAATAGCAATGTCTTTAATCGCTGATGAAAAGCAAAGTGGTCTGTGATTTCCCTCAAAGCAAGAGGAAGGGAATTCCAGGCTTTGACAGTGTTGCCTGAGTACATAGTGTGTTATTTATTGCTATATATATTTACTTGAACCTTATATAGAATAACTATGCTAGCAATAACATAGTGTGTGAACATTTCTTTGTGGACTCACTGTACCCAAAACCTAGTCTGCATCACCTCCCTTGAGTCTCAGTCTTGGTTGCTCATCCATTGCTACCATTAGAGAACCTCAGCTGGGGTACTCTGTGCCTATACTCAACCATCTATGGGGCGGACGTACAGATACCCCACTTCAGTCTTTACACCTGGCTCCAGTGCAGCTAGGAAAGTGCAGTCTTTGTGTCAGGAAACAGAGGGCAGGAGGCACACAAGCATGTCTGAGTGTGAGTGAGGGAGACAGGTGCGCTCTGCATGCAAACAAAAGCAGGGCAAACACCAGAAAGACACAAGCTTGAAAATGCAAACTATGTGCCTCTCATAGCAGGTGCCATATCTGTCCCTCATGTAGGTTATCATTACTGAAGCAGGGCAGACAGCAAACAAGAGCAAAGATATCCCCTAGGGAGATGGGACATCTCAACAGGAATGTTCTTTCAGGAACTACACTCCCCACGAGCCCGCGCAAGTTCCACAAGCATCGGGAGGCTCCCGGGCCACGCCCACATCAACGTGCATGTGCGTGCAACAGAACCGTCCGTGCTCAAACTTCCAGAGAGAGCAGATGTGTTTTGGGGAGCTCCGCTCAGGGAAGAAACTTCCAGCGAGGCCGAACCCTGCCTAATTCACACCACTCAGGTTAAGAGATAAGTAACATCGCAGTGTTATCCGCTTGATGTGTACACTAACTGCATGGGGTAATTAACCCGCTAACCACATGGGGAAAACTTTGAACTTACTTGAATGTTGTATTGACTCTGAACGCTCTTGCTTAGGAGAGGGGCTTGACTCAGAAACTCCTCACGTGTAGCAGATGATATAGTGCACATGAGAGCATAATATGCTACAGCTCTGAAGAGCATTTGCACCGCCTAATGTTATTCCTTTTTGCGGTTTGGCGCACGCAGACCGTACCAGTCTCCACCCGCTCAGGACATTGCAGCAGGACACAGACTGCAAAACGAAGCTAAGTGCACATTCTAAACTGTGTTGTTAAAGCTAGTGTAATTTAATGCAATGTCAGTACGCTTAGTATCTCATAGTTAGCTAGTACTATGTTCATGTGTTATTTTCATGCACAAACCCAGCGAGGCAACTACTACCCTCTACTCATCCAAATCCATGGACCCTAAACCTCTTTCCCCACGGGGGGTTGCGGCAACTCTGTGTAGCCACTAATGCAGGTGCCAAGAGACCCCTGGGGGGAGGAAGGAGTATGTGCTACCATTGCGTGCGACTGAGACCTGACACCTTGTTCCACAGCAGTTCACCCAAATGTTCCCAGGGGACGGTTAGGGGACATTGTTCTCCTCTACCTTGATTGCACTGAACCCGAACATGCAACTGACTAAGCCAAACAAACCCCCTTGTATTCATATGTGTCACAATATGCAGCAGTATTTTGCAGGAAGTCATTGGTTGTTAAGGCTTGTTCAAACATTTTCAATGGGCCTGATTCATGGAACGTTTTCCTAGGGGATTGCACATTATAAAATACTTCCATGAATAAGGCCAAATGTGTGTCTGGATTGTCTGCCTTTAGTAACCAATTACATATCGGTCTGCATAATGGGTATGAAATGCAGTTGTGTATTTATGTAAGGATTATGGGCCTCTTAATAAACAGGTTAGTGCAAGACTGCAATTTGAGATAGTTAGAAAGTGATACCAATGGCAAGTGAGTGCATCACTAATAATTTGTACACTAAAACTAGCATCAACGAATGTAGGAATTAAGCGATATGAAGAAATATACACTGAACACAGGCACTCATACAGAAGTCTACACTGCCCCCTGTAGGAAAATATCCACCTAGGAGGGAAAGCATGGGCCTCATTACCAGGCTGGCAGAATGGGTTTAACGGCACCGGTAATGGTGCCGGTGCTGTTAAACCCACTCCGCCCTATTGCGAAGTTCCCTCGCGGGACCCGTTAAGGACGTCTGGTCAGACTAGACATCCTTACCGGGTCCCGCGAGGGGACCAGGGAGCTAACAACGGCTCGTTATTAACAGGCCCGTTGTTAGCTCGCTCCCCATTCCCATTGACCCTATGGGGCTCAAATGGGAATGGGGATTCATTTTTACCGGGTCCATGCAATGGGCAATTACCGGATCCGCCAAGGTCGGCATCACCCGGTAATTGCCCATTCCATGGACCTGGTAACATTTTATTACCGGCGGCCCCATGAGTACCTACACTAAAACACATGGAGAGAAAATTAAACATGACCACAGAAACAAGATATGTACATTAGGTGATGCAGGAACATAACACATAGAATATCCTGACATTTATTATGAATGCACCTGAATTTAGATATCCAAACCACGGCCAATAATCCATTCCCATAACAAAGAGTTCAGACGTGCACATGATCACGGAGCAAGAAGCCAAGAAGCACGTCCCATGAAGTCACAGAGGCACATCATGAGAATGGAAATTGGAGGGACACGTTTCCAACGAGAAGTCACAATATTGATTGTCCATTGAACAGTCACAAGGGTGAGAACGGTAAGTCAGAGCCAACCTTTTGAGTCTGATGGGAAAGGATGTAAGAATTCTTTTTTGTTGCCACACTGTGTACACCTCACAGTTTTATTTGTCAAGTAAAGTGGGAGCGGCCCACTGCAGAACATTGTAAGCAGCATAGCCAATTGGCAGTCACGTTGAATGTGGAATATTTTAACTTGCCAACGGTCCAATCCAAATCTGTGTGAAAGTAGATGACTGCAATATTAGATCATTACCATGAAGTAGCTGTTAAAATGGTCACAAGGAATAGGAAAGATCAATCAGGCTAGGTATTGCATAGAATCGCCTTTAGATCAAACAAGGCTGTCCAATCAACAAAGGTGAAATCATATAGATCTTAAAACATTGTAAATGCTATGATGTCACACCCTTCTACTCAATCAGCCATTTTATAATGTAAATTTGAATGATTTGTGTATTATTCCCAGCTGCAGTTGCATGTAATAAACTTTAGTTTTTCTTGCTTCCATGCACGCTTTATTGGCTCATTGGATTATTTTCATACATAATTATGTTGGGCCTTACTATACATTTGGTGACCCAACTGACGTGACCCCAGGATTTCTCCAGAGGCCCGGATTTCCTCTGCCGCATCGTCCTGGGTAAGCGTCACCTGCCTGCAGGGAGCAGAGAAACTGTGCAGACTACGAGAAGGCTAGCATGTGCCGGGATTATCCACAGGCTTGCCTGATCACTGAAGACTGTGGCGACACCCCCAGGTTTGCAGGTCTTCTTGAGGAGGAGAGACCACATCGGAGCTCGGGAGAGCATAAAGAGTGACATATATGTGAGGCAAGAACAACAGACAGGAGAGTGAGTATTGAAATGAGAATGAAGTGTGTGAGGAATGAACCACGTGGTTAAGACGTTTTGATTTTTAGTAGAAATAGAAGAGGGCTCCCACAGTGAGGAGCTCTGACATCACAGAAGTAACAATAGTGGATATTGAAGTGTAACATCCCTCAAAGAATGGGAAGTTCTGCACTAGCGAGGACTGTATCCCTCCATTCCGAAGGTAAGGAAATGAGAGGAGGAAGAAAAATAATAAATTGTGCATATAAGTGTTGATTATTTCTGACTATGTTGTATAAATAACGTGTAGATAGAAAAGGTGTGATTTGATCAGAGGCAAAAGCAGTTTGGTTTGAGTGTGGAGAGTGGGCACAGAGTATGATGAGAAGAAAGTATTGGGAGAGGGAAGATTGTGTTGGGATATTGTTGTTGTGAAGGGACGCACAGTGAATTACATTTTTGTTTGGTGTTTATGAGGGAACTCGAGGGTGCACCGTAGGGGGCAACCTCAGAAGATCTGTTTCCTTGACTTTTGGCATTTTAGTTTATTGTGATAGAAAGTTTTTGGCCACTAAGTCACTGTGACATTGTCATTGTTTAAAAATGTGCACACCAGTCGAACAGGTGGCAGGTGATCCAATTAGCAGAAGTTTGTTTTTTTCACTGTTGAGGCACAACCAGTTTTCTGCCATCCAGGTTGGGATGGTGGAGTATATGGAGTTAAGGGTTTTCATGTCGGACTCATAATCACTGGTAAGGGGGATGAGGATCTGCGTGTCATCATCATAATTAGTGTATGTGATGCCACGCGCATCCAGAATGTTGAACAGTGGCCTTGTGAACAGGTTATAAAGGGTAGGTGAGATGCAGGAGCCCTGTGGGACTCCGCATTTTATGTCACCTGGGTGGGCACAGGCTGAGTCAGAGAAGACTCGCAAAACCCTTCCCTGGAGAAACGAGGTAATCCAAGCAATGGCCTTAGGGGAGAAGTTAGCAGTGGAGGAGAGATGATGACAAAGAGTATTATGGTCCACCAAGTCAAAAGCTGTGGACAAATTGAGGAGCAGAAGGACAGCAGGTTTGCCTGCATCTCTGAAATCGTTCATTTGCATTTTTGAGATCTAAAAGTACAGTTTCGGTACAGTGTCCCAGCCGGAAGTCGGAGTGCCGGAGGCCAAGAAGGTTGTTCGCCTCAAGGAATTTTTGGACTTGCAGATAAGCTGCCTTGTCAAGGATTTTTAATAGAAATGGGACCATGGTGATGGGTCTGTAGTTCCCTGGGACCGTTGGGTCAAGTGCGGGTTTCTTAAGGAGACAGCGTACCCATGCTTCCTTGAGACCAGTTGGGACATGGCCTGACTAGAAGGAGGCATTGATAAAGGCTGTACGGAAAGGGGCAAGGGTAGGGGGGACAATCTTAGATGAGTTGAGCCAGACAGACATCCCCTTTGCAATGGGAAGGTTTAATAGATTTAAGCAGGGCGATGACTTCTTGTTTGCTCATTTCCTTGAAGGTGAAGGGAGGGGATTCACCAGACGTGCTACTGTGTAGATTAGATCTTTGGTGGCTAAGTGCCTGTTGATGAACGAGGATTTTGTTTTGAAGAGTGTGAAGTTTGTCAAGCATAGCAGATTGGATACTATTACACCAGTCTTCGTCCTTGTGGAGAGTCGGCGGGGTGTGTGTGTGCTTGTTTCAAACTCTCTGAAGACAGCAAAAATGTCTTTGGTCCCTGATTTGGCCTTTGCTATCCTAGTATTAAATGAGATGGCTTTGACTTTGATTATGGCGGCTTTGTAATCTTTGGAGATAATCTTAAAAGCTAGCATGGAGGAGTCATTAGGGTTATCTTTCCAGTGGGAGAGTGCTGTCCTTTTCTTGAAGTGTAGCTCTTGGGGGAACCAAGCATTGGAGTGCTTGGTATGCTTAGATTTCCGTAGGGTGAGTGGGGCGATGGTGTCAACTGCTTGGGTGATGATGGATTTGGAGGCACTAGCAAGAGTTTCTGTGTAGAGGTAAGGAGTGAGCTTTTCCTTGGTAAGCTGACGAGAGCTTCTGGTGAGTGCCGGAGGGAGGGGAGTCAATTGCTTAGGGGACCCCTTGGTAGTATTGAGATCAAGTTGAATGGAGTGATGATCATACCAAGGAATAGGAGAAATGTCAGTGACCATGAGGGAGCAGTTATGGTGGGAAACCCAGTCAAGGGTGCAACCTTTAATGTGAGTAGGCTCCGAGATAGCTTGAGTGAACCCTAAGGTAGATAAAGCTTTATCAAGGGAGGCTGCTTGGAGTCATTCGGGTCGTTAAGGCCTAGGTTGAGATCTCCCACGAGAATGGATTTGGTAGTTTCTGTCAGGTTATCAGAGAGAGTGTGAATCAGGGCATCTTGGAAGTCCGAGACTGACCCTGGTGGTCGATAGACAGCATGGAGGGCAATGGTACAGTCAGGGAGGAGTTAACTTTAAGAAGGTAATCACTATTTAAGCCGAGTTCCCCTTCCAACCTTCTGATTGGGATGGTCTCCTTGGCAATAAGAGCTATCCCTCCACCTTTCTGAAGAGGGCAGTCTTTCCTAAAAATAGTGTAGCCTGATGGGATGGCGTGTGCCAGGGCTGGGCTGGACGCTTCGTTAAGCCCGGTTTCACTAATTATCAAAAGGTCAATGTTGCCACTGATGATGAGGTCATGAACGTCCAGGGCATGGTCAGGGAGAGAGTGCGAATTGATGAGGGCGCACCTAAGAGGGGCAATAGGTGAGGCCCTGTGAATGATGATTGCAGTCGGTGTGGCATTCAAAGGGACAAGAGGTGGTGAAGGAAGCAGCAGTGAGGTATCCTGTGCCATGACAGGGACAGGCATGGCAACAGTGGTGGAAGGTGTTGACATAGGAATATTCAACGTGGCAACAGAGGCATAATCAGTTACAGGCAGTGTGGTGTTGGCTAGGGGTATGAGGACATGTCCATTCAATGCCCCAATATTGGCAGTATTTGGCATATGCAGTGCAAAATTATCAGTATCTGGCACAGGCACAGCAGAATTGTCAGTACTTGGCACATGCAATGCAAAATGATCAGTATCTGGCAAGGGCGAAGCAGAATTGTCAGTACTTGGCACAGGGAATACAGGAATAGCAATATTTGACATATGCAGTGCAGAAGTATATGGCATACCCAAAGAAGGATTAACAGTACTTGTCATATGCAATGCAAAGTTATCCATATTTGCCATAGGGAAAGTAGGATTGACATCAGGTAGTACCAGGGGGGCATACCATGAGGCATTTGAGGCAGATGGTAGCATATGTGCATACATAATGGTATCAGGGGGAGCAGCCAAGCTTACCAGGGTAGAGACGGGCAAAGTCGGTGTTGAGAAGTCCGACGCTGAGGGTGACGACTGTAGGCAGCCTTGTGCCCTAGTGAATGGTTCAGGAGACAACATGTCTTGACTGGATGAAGGGGCAATGGCAGCACAACTTATGGTTGAAGTGTTGAGTTCTGGAAAGGGCTCTGAGTGTGTGAAGGGGGTGCCTGACAGGGTTCCCTATACCAATGTCACGTGGCATGCTACAAGTGTGCCACTTTTCGAATATGCATGGCTGTGGGCCGTCGGCTCATGAAGGTTCTTTAGAGGGGATGTACACCTAGCTCCTAGTCACGCGTTCCTTTTGTGAAGAGGCAGGTGGTCGGTGACAAGTGGGGTGGAGATGGTACGCACACAGAGGCGCGTACTTCTAACGGCTAATAGGGCCAACATGGACGGGTGCAGGGTAGAGGCAGGGCCCACCGAGACAGCACAGGTTTGGAATCGGGGGGGTGCTTCTAAATGCAGCATGACCCTTACCTTGAAAAGATGGGCAGACTTGATACGTTGCAGCACACAGCAACGTCGAGCCGCGGAGCTGCAGAGAGGGAGACTGTCCTTTTCTCCTGGCCATTCAGTGTTGATGGTTGCCGTAGCAAGCACGACAGACATCTTAAAAGGCTGTTTTTCCTGGCCTTCTCTGCTCGGCTTCGCCTGCCGTTGCTCCCCACCTCCATTTAAAGCAGGAGGAGAGAAGCGGGCAGGGTGGAGGAGCCAATCCGGGCTCGTTGGGCATTCTTCAGTGGTGATGGTTGCCGTAGCAACCACAACAGCCATATTGGAGGCTGTTGTGGCATCGTGGACTGCAGCGGACACAGCGAGCTCTGTGGAACACTCCGGTGCTCCTTTTTCCAACCGATCAGCTGTTGGAGGTAAAAGCTGAAGCTCCCCTTGCAGCGCAGTTGCAGAGAGGGAGATTGGCCATTTCTCCTGGCCTTCTCTGCTCGGCTTCACATGCTGGTGGTCACAGTGGCAACACTAGATTAAATAGTAACTTTCATTTTTTATATGGCTCCTTGACTATGCTCAGTCTATCCCAGTCATTGGTGAAAATGTTTTTGCTCATCCGATTGAAAAAGATTTGCACACCGCCACAGATCTCAAACAGTTAATTTGGTGCATTACAATGTGGATTTGTCATCAACCATCACCCATTTCAGTGGTGTCTAATAGACGGCGATTGTGTATGTGCACATATTTACACTGAAAGAGATGTACATTTTTCATCAGCAGTAAGCCTCATTAGCTAGCACAATAGCAATGAGAAAGTACACAATTTCCAAAAAATTACAAAAAATCAACAACTTAAATTAGCATGTCAAGCACTGCCTAATTTACATCCACCTGCAAAGACAATAGCATTTCTAAAATGTAGGTGACTAAATTCTAAAGGGGTAATTCCAAGTTTCCCGGTAAGTCGCTGTAACTACCGCTGTTTACTGGCAAACTCGGCTTATTGTTTCCAGTGCCCGATATCCCGGTATTACCAGGCTACTACGGGTGGCGGAGTAATGGTATATTCCCATTCCCTTTGTATGGGAACCAATGAAGCACCAGCACCTTTGCCAACGGTGCCGATTCTTCAGTGATATTTCTGCCGGTAGGGTCTGCTGGTAGTTCACTGTCCCAACCGGCATACTCAGAGTAATCCGGTCCGGAACCAGTCCTGCAGCTGGTAGTATGGCTGTTTTACTGCCATTTATTATGGACTGGATTACTCATAATCACCGTCCAGACCGTGCAAATATGCCTACCTGGTGGATATCAGCAATGGCGACCTTCATGAAAAATCATGGCGGATATCGTTAGAACAGATTCGTTTTGAGCAATCATTTAAACAACACGTGCGCGATTTTAGGACCCAGGCATATCTGCAGAGATCAGAAGACTAATCCCACAGGTAGGCCAGAACAGAAACTCCACTTCGACGTTTCCTTGTGGTTTTGCTGCACTCACATATGGCGTTTGGTGCAAACTGCACAGAATGCCCTTTTGCATATGTTTCTCATGTCCACCCCACTCCTCCTCACCACGTCACTTCCCCCATGACGTCTCCCCCAAGTGTGGCTTGCCTTAAAGGGGCAGCCACTCATAACAACAGCCCCGGACAAATGTCCTTACAAGTGACTTAACCTGGCCAATTGGCAACATTGTCAACACTCCTCCACTAACCTGGGAGGCCTCCTAACGTTCCTCTGTGGTCTTCCTCGCGGCTCTGGGTGTGGGCCGCCGTCAGCGTCTTGCTCAGGGTTGACCTGACTTTGAACCTGTGGTTCGAGGGGGACCCACGTTTCATCATGAATGTCCACGCCTTCTGGGTCAGGGTCCTCTGGGCGTAGCTCCTCTTCAACAGGTCTTGTGACAAGCTTGAACCTTGAACTGTTGCGAGTCACTTCCTGATGTCCATTTGCCGCTGTTATCATGGTCCCTTTTATTGCAATCACTCGAAGTGGCTCAGGTGAGAACTGTGAGTCTGTCTTTTTTGTTGTGGTTCTCAGCACCCACACCTCATCTCCTATTTGGAGGTCTTTTGACTGTGCTCTCCTCCTTCTGTCAGTCTGTTCCCGCATCTTCTCTTTGGTTGCTCCGTCTCATTCGATGACTTCTTGGTCTGCTTCGGCCGCCTCGTTGGGTTGTTGACGAGCCTGGTCCTGACCTGGTACTTTATCATGAGCTCTGCTGGAGTTCTGTTCGTGGCTTCATGGGGCGTGTTCCTATAGTCTCTCAACATTCTGCACAGCGCTTGATGAGGGTCAATCCCCTCTAGGCATGCCCTTTGTATGGTCTTTTTAATAGATGCCATAAACCTTTCTGCCATGCCGTTGGCTTGTGGCCATCTCGGTGTCACTCTTTGGTGACTGAATCCCATGTGTTTCGCAAACACCCCAAATTCATGACCGCTGAAAGGGGCACCATTATCTGATTTTAGCGTGTCTGGTATCCCCCACTCGCTAAAGACTTCATCAAATGTTACAGCGACATGAGCAAACGCTGTCGATTTGACCCGTTTCACTATAGGGAACCTGGAGTGTTCATCAATAAACAAAAGTAAATAATCTCCTTCCTCCCTTGGCCCATAGAAATCGACTGCTACTCTCTCCCATGGATGGTCTGGGATTGTGGTTATCCTGGTTATCCTGAGCGGTACTGGCGGTTCGGGTCTTGCTGTGTACTGGCATGCTGCACAGTTCTTAACCCACCGGTCGACCATATCATCCATGAATGGGAACCAGACATTGCATCTTAACTGTTGTTTAGTGTTCTCCGCTCCACGGTGTCCTTCATGGGCAGTTTTGATGACTTCCGAGCGCAGCGTGGAAGGTATGACAATTTTGCAACCCTGGACCAGAATGGCCTTGTCTTGGACTGCCAACTCGGCGTGCACCCTCGCTAGTCTCTCCATCTCATCGCGGCATGCAACTGGGTGTCTTTGTACCGCTCTGCGGAAGTCCTTCCACTTGCCATTTTCTGTCAGGCTGATTGCTAGGGCCATGGATGGGTCTGCAGCCGACGCCACGACAATTGTGTCGATGGATATGGCAGGCGGTAACGCGTTGGCAGTGACATAGCTGATATATTCCACGTCTCACTGTCGAGGTGTGGGGCTACCAACTGGGTGTCTGGAGAGGTAGTCTGCTGGGTTGTTCTCACCCCCAGGCCGGTGAACAATGTCAAAGTCATATTCTTGCAGACGGATTCCCCACCTCTCGATCCTGGGATGCATTTTCGTGCACGGGTTGCCAAAAAGTGAAAGCAGGGCTTGATGATCTGTGATCAAGGTGGACGTCTTCCCGATGACGAAACTATGGAAATGCTTGCACGGCCAGACAGCTGCCAGGCTCTCCTTCTCTGCCTGAGAGTACGCAGACTACGGCGGGGCCAGGGCCCTACTGGCATAGGCAACTATGTGCCTCGGATGCGTGTCTTGTCCGCTGGTCTGCGTCAGAATGGCGCCTAGTCCCACTAGGCTGGCGTCCACCACTATTTCGGTGTGCCAATCAGGGTCAAAGTATGCCAATTTCCTCACCTCAGTCAGGGACTGTTTAATGTTGTCGAAAGCGGCTTGGCACTCCTCAGACCAAACAAATGCGACCTCCTTTTGAAGCAGGCGCCGGAGAGGTTCAGTGATGGACGCGAAATGTAGAATGTACCGAGGACAGTACCCGGCCATTCCCAGAAATGACCTGACGTCGGCAACTTGGATAGGTCTTGCCAGCTGAAATAGGTTGATACTTTGTCAGGGTCAGGAGTCATCCCGTCAGCTGAGAAGATGTGGCCAAAGAATTTGAGCTTGGCCTTGATGAATCGATATTTCTTGATATTGAGTGTTAGTCCGGCCTCTTGTACTGCCGGGCATGCTTCACGAAGAGCAACATCATGTTACTTACGTGACTTTCCAAAAACTAAGATATCGTCGCTGTAATTGAGAGTCCCTTTTACAGGATGTATGACCTGTCGGATTGTTTCATGAAATATTTCAGCTGCCGACGAAATCCCAAAATGTAGCCGCTTGTAGCGGAACAATCCGTCATGCGATGCGAGAGTGGTTATGGGTCGTGAGTCTGGGTGGAGTACTATTTGATGATACCCCTGATTCAAATCCAATTTTGAGAAAAGGACAGATTTGTTTAGCTGGACTATCATGTCCTCAATTTTTGGTCCGGGATGCTGCTCTCGCTGTATAGCCGTATTGGCCACCCTCATGTCCACACATAGTCGTAGGCAATCACCCTCCTTTGGGACAATTACGAGGGGAGAAACCCAAGGTGCAGGACCTGTGGCCGGCTCAATTATGTCATTTTGCAATAGTTGGTCTAGCTATTTCGACACCGCCTCCTGTAAATGGAACCCTACCCTGCGCGGGTATTGTGGGACCGGTGTAATTGCTGGGTCTATGTGTAATTTGATCGGCGGGCCATTCAACCTGCCCAACCCCTGGCACAGTTGTGGGAATTCTTTGATGATGTCCTCTTTCGTGATGGCCGGGGTGTCATGAGCGACTATGTTGTGTATCTGTTCCTGCTTGCTAACTTGTGTCTCCGAAGACTCACTGATGTCTACAGCTCGGACAGGTATGTTGATTAGGCCCAGGTGTGATGCCGTCCTGTAGCTTAGTAGACACCGACCTTTGGTGGGACTTTTTATAACATGGATGACAGTGTCGGTCACCTTGCCAGCAAATGTGAGTCTCCTTTTGAATGACCCAATGCACTGCAGCGGGGCATCCGCACTCCATTGATAAATCTTCGAGATTGATGGGCTTAGTATCGGTTTATCATGAAGTCGTTCAAACTCTGTTTCTCCCATAATTTTCACTGTTGCCCCTGAGTCAATCAGAAAACAGAACTGTTGATTGCAAATGTTTATCAGGATGCTGGGTGCTTCTTGGGCTTTCTTTTCATCCATGATGAGATTTACAAATTCATCTTGGTCATGCAGGTCATACGTGTTACCATAGTCGAACTCCCCATGTGCTTCTAGTGATGGGTCATGGTGTGTCGATGGTGGTCCATCATACTCATCCCTCAATTGCACAGTTTGTCCTTGTGTGGCATACTCTAGGTTGTCTTCCTCCGGGTGTATCTCCTCAGCCACCCTTACATATCTCAGTGGTCCTTGCTGGTAGGGTCGTGGCTGATAAGACTGGTTGGAGAATGATCTTTGGGTTGGTCTAGTTTGCAGGCCTGTGCTCATTCTCGGAGTGGGGAATGGTTTTCCTTCCCTGCACACAGACTGAAAATGGCCTTCTCTGCCACAGTTGGCACATTTTTGGGAAAGCGCAAGGCAGGAACCTGCATGCAGGAATGCCATCCCACATCTGTAGCATTGTCTCTGCATGCGCGAGGCTGCTTTGACGTTTTTGTTGTAGTTTTTGAGGTTGCCAGCCTGTATTGCTGCTATCACGTCACTCTTGTCAAGCTTTGTGGTGGTGTTGGTGGCCATGTGAGTGGCCTGTTTTTCCACTCTCTCGAGTATGCGCGCCATTTCACTCACTTGTTCAATGGTGACAAGTTTCTTCAGAAGTTGTTTCTGCAGTGTGGCTGACACACAGCCCTCAATGACCATGAGTCGGATCGCTTTGTCTAGTGAAAACTCATGGAACAGACAATGCGCCCCCTTGACTCGAAGTCTCGTGATGAACTCATCCACTGTTTCTTCAATGCGCTGTGTGCATTGGTTAAAAACATATCTCTCATAGTCTCTATTGGGGGCGATGACAAGGCGTTTGTTCAGGGCTGTAATGAGGCTGTTGAAGTCAGTAATTTCTATTGGAGGTATGGTTTTGATGAGCGTTTTTATCTCTGTACCGGCCGTGTTGATGAACATATTACGCAGTCGTGGAGAGGTTTCTTCCCCAGCTACCTCTATAAAGTTATTAAAGTCCTCCAACTATTCCACCCACCTTGCAACTTTATCTGCTTGAGGCGTCATGGAGAAGGGGAGCTGCATGCGCCACGCCGTGACGGTGGACCTTGATGCGGCTGGCGGTGGTTGCGAGCTGGATGATGCCTGATCTGGAGTGGTGCTCATGATGAATGTAGTCGACGTTACTTGCAGGCTGTATACTCCTCAGACGACTTCACTGCAGGCCGAAATGGCTAGTCTTTGGCACCATGCGTGGGAATAAGTGTTCTTGCGAGGTGGTCTACAGTACCGTGATGGTGAATACAAAGTACTGTGACGATGAAGAAGGCTGCCGGAGGAATGAGGAGTAGTAATATGGAGGATCACAAATAAAAAAAATGTCTCCACTACTCTGTCTTTCTTGCTGCTGGGCACCTCTTTATGCACCTCTTTATGCAATGGGGCATCTCTGGAACCTTGCGCGTGTCTCTGGCGCTGTCTCAGGCACCGTGTGTTGATACTTGATGAGCAGAGTTGCACACGCAGCGTTGTACACGGCGGGATCGCACGTGTAGAGCTGATGACTGTGGAGCCCCACATGGCGGGATCACCCACGCGTGGGGGGAGGAGGATCCAGGAGTGCCGCTCGTTCGAACGTGCTGGATGGGACCGGAGTGGGGATCCGCGGGCTAGTGGGATCACTAGCAATGGAGGAGGACGCGTGGAGGGATCTCCGTCGCTGGAGCAAGGAGGACCGCTGGCGGTATAATCCTTCGTCGCCAAATGTTAGGGGGCTTGGATAGCTCCAAATCATGCAAGGACACCAGCGGTTAAATCATGCAACCTCTTTATTTAACGTACAACCTGGAAGTGCCTCCGTGGCATCCCACTCCTCCTCGCCACGTCACTTCCCCCATGACGTCTCCCCCAAGTGTGGCTTGTCTTAAAGGGGCAGCCACTCATAACAGGCACCCGCCATGTACTTACCCAACATATATCCAAGAGAGTCATTATCAGCAGACGATAAAGTATATTTTCTATTGGAAATGACAACTAGTGTACATATGTCCACTACCCATTGACTGCTTTGGACTCTGTTGGTTTCTCATTCACCAGTAGTATTAATCCATCCTGAGGAGACAAGGCCCCCTTCATGCTGGTTATAGCTCATGGGGTGCTTTCAAAATAGCTCCCAGGAACATAGCCCTGCGGCAACGTGCTCGCCTTGGAAGCAAAACAACACGCAGAAACACAGGTTCGATACCGCGTCCGTGCGGGGTATTTAAGCGCATTATAAATACACAACTAACTAAAAACAACGACACAAAATAAAAAAAGAAATCCTGTAACAGCACCTCTATGAGCGCTTTAAAATGCTAAAAATCAAATAAAATTTTAGAGTGATGGCTTTTCATTCACCAGCAGTCTTAATCCGGTGTGGAATACATACCCTTGCGTCATTGTGTTTATATCGCATAGGATATTTTTTTTAAATAGCTCATGAAAATCAGTTCATGTCCGATTAGCATATTGTCATCTCAAGCGACAGCAGTTGTAACCCATTGTGGCAAGAAATGTTGCTGCCTTATTCTGCCTTATGCTGCTTATATTGTGCAGGATATTTTTTGAAAATATTTTAAGGAAATTAAATGAATGCAGTTCAGGGTGTTGGATTCTCATTCACCTGCAATGAAACTGCGCCCCACTGTGGTGAGAGATGGCCCTGCCGCATGCTGCTTATATCGCATAGAGTGTTTTTCAAAATAGCTGAAGGAAATTCACACGTCATTTTGGGGTGCGCCTTCCCATGCACCAGTAGCTTTAACACGTGTTGGGGAAAAATGGTCCTACGCAGGTATTTCTTTTAAAAAAAAAGAATACACGAAAATTTAATTTGGTGCATTTCTATTAAAAGTCGAGCCCTTCTTATTTCCGATCAAATAGCAATGGAGCATACCACCGATGCATTTCAGAGAAGAAATATTTGAATAGGTAACTGACTTTTTAGTATAAGAAAACAATGCCAGGCCACAGATGTCGACATTTATTTTTGTGTAAAGCCTACCTCTCCACCTTCTCCAGGTATATTTTGCCTGATCTGAATATTTTGTCTCAATAAAATGAGAATATTGTTGTCTACCAATGAATTCTTATGGAGAAGTAACACAGTGCGCAGTGTGCTACGGTGAAGCAGAGGTGGAGGGGCCCTATTGCAGCGTGGACAACTGCAAAGTCTTTTTTCCCTTTCTGTGCTAACCTGAGTAGGAGGAGACTCAAATAGCCCTCGAGGCGCGGAGCGCGCGGTCTGCGCAGTGTGTTACAGTGATCCGGAAGGACAAGGAGCTGACAGCTTCGTTGGAACGTTGGGATCTAGCAGTCCCTGCCGAGTGATGAACTAGTTACGATTAGTTCAGTATGTATGGAAAAAAACACTGGAAGTGGCAAATGTTGGTAATAATTTGTACTGGGGCTTAAAATATGCCGGGTAAAATACTGACCAAAACTCAAACATACAATCTCAGACAGGGGGAACTGTACAGGAAATCTGACTCCCGAAACGACGTAAAGCCACGAGAATTCACCAAAAGCACATGTAACTTGAAAAAGTCCGCACGCAAGCAGCTTCCCGTTCCTACAAAAATAACTGACTTTTATCACATGCAACAAGCTACTAAGAGCTCAGTGACCCTACCAATGTTAATGTTAATGTTAAAGGATATTTGTACCGCGCACTATCACCACCGGAGTGGTCCAGTGGTGCTCTGGCGGCTCTGAAAAAAGGGAGGGGGAGTGAGTTAGTGGGGATGAGCTGGAAAAGTGCAAGAAAGCAGTGATGTGTTGTTGACAGCCTCCGCCCGTTGGGTCCGTTGGCTGGGCTTGGGGTGTTTTACGGTCTGTAGTCGTCGTGTGCTGTTGTGCAAGTCTATGTGTGGTTTGTTTTGTTGTTGCATCCTAGTGACGTGTGTGCGATTTGCTGCGTTTAAGGCTTGTGGTTGTGTTTGGTTAGAGTTTTAGAGGTGTATGCAGAGGGATGAAATTGTTAGTGGATTGGTTAGTTGGTCATTCACTATTCCATGTAAGTGTGGCACACGCTAACATTCACAATCCTGTCTAGATGCGATGCAAGCTAACATTCACAATTTTATCTCGATGTGACGCAAGCTAATATACACAATTCTATCTAGATATGACACAAGTTAACATTCACAATTCTATCTAGATGTGACGCATGCTAAGGTTAAGACTTTCAGCTGATTGTGGCACATGCTAACATTCACAATTCTATCTAGATGTGACACAAGCTAACCTTCACAATACTATTTAGATGTGATGCAAGCTAACCTTCACAATTCTATCTAGATGTGACACAAGCTAACATTTACAATTCTATCTAGATGTGACGCAAGCTAACCTTCACAATTCTATCTAGATGTGACGCAAGCTAACATTCACAATTCCATCTAGATGGGACTCGAGCTAACCTTCACAATTCTAACTAAATGTGACGCCAGCTAACCTTCACAAGTCTATCCAGATGTGACGCATCTTAAGGTTAAGACTTTCAGCTGAGTGTGACACATGCTAACATTTACAATTCTATCTAAATGTGACGTAAGCTAACCTTCACAATTCTAACTAGATGCAACACAAGCTAACCTTCACAATTCTATCTAGATGTGGCACATGCTAAGGTTAAGACTTTCAGCTGAGTGTGGCACATGCTAACATTCACAATTCTAGCTAGATGTGACGCAAGCTAACCTTACAATTCTATCTAGATGTGACGCAAGCTAACCTTCACAATTCTATCTAGATGTGACGCATGCTAAGGTTAAGACTTTCAGTTGAGTGTGGCACATGCTAACATTCACAATTTTATCCAGATGTGACGCAAGATAACCTTCACAATTCTATCTAGATGTGACGCATGCTAGGGTTAAGACTTTCAGCTGAGTGTGGCAAATGCTAACATTCACAATTCTATCTAGATGTGACGCAAGCTAACCTTCACAATCCTATCCAGATGCAACGCAAGCCAAGGTTGAGAAATTCCATCTAAGTGTGGCACTTGTTAACATCGACTAGTATGTTAGTGCGTTGTGCCATGCAACATTTACAGTCCATCCAACAACGAATTTAGGCTGATGGTTACAAATCTCTCTAAGTATGCATGTTGTAATTATACGGCAGTCTACATTATGGAGAGGTAAGGTAGAGTGGCGGGGGTTTTCTGGAGCAGAGTAATTGCTCTACACCCCAGCCATGCCATACTCACGGTTTTTATGGTATCTATTGGCTGCTGGCTTCCTTGGCTACCCATTCTGACACCTGCTGACACTTCTTGGATCCGCCTCTGTAGGAGCCGCCCTTTGCCTCAGGGGCTGCCGGGCAGAGGGCTGCCTTGGGAAGAACCTTTAAGGCCAGGGAGCTAGCCAATCACGGGGGGAGGCTGGGAGGCGGGCTTTGGGATGGGGGACCAGGAGAGGGAGCCAGGGCTGCTAGGCCTTGGGCCTTCGTTTTGTGGCTACAAAACGAAGGCCCAATGTTTAAGAGAGGCCAGGGGCTACAGGGGATTCACCTGCTGATCGGGGACGACAATGGAAAATAACTCAACTAAGTAATCGAATAAAGGGGGATCAGAATCAGATTACAGGGATATTGATAACAATTCCCTCTTAAAACTCTGTTATGTTCTCAGTGACTCAGTAGGTGGGGTTACAGGGACTGCTCGAACCGATGACAACAAAGTGCATGAGTTAGCCTTGCATGGAGGTCCAGTCTCTGTGCCTGTGGGTGAGGTGAACTCTCTGCAGTGCTTTTCTGCCTCTCCAAATCTGTTTATTGATACTAAAGAGGAGGAGGAGCTGAATGGTGGAAACAGGAATAAGTTGCTTGTTATGGGCAATAGCCTGATAACAGGAACGAGCAAAGTATCTGAGACAGTGCAAGGGTTACTAAACTTTGCAGTAAGAATTCTGTTGAAATTATGTGGCACCATTCTGGAAGAAGTACAAAAACAGAACGGCGCCTTGGCAGCATTGGATATAAGCATGCAAGGTATGGGGCCACCTTGCAATTGTCTGATGCAGGATACGCAGGAAACTGCAGTCCCTTCGGATAAGAACACTATTGAACCTTCTGCCCTAGAGGACCTTCAAGGTGGAAATCCTTGAGTCTGATCTTTCGATATGCCTCACCAGACGGGAGAGACTGGCTAAACCTAAACAGAAATAACGAAAGCAAATGCTGCATACCACCAATCAGGCAGTTGTGGGATAACGATCTGCCATTTCTGAGCCACTCAACTCAACCACAATTGTAGCACAGCCGCCCAAACTAAAGAAAGCAAAGAAGAAAGCCTCCAGATGGCAAAAAACGTCTATGCAGATCGGCTGAGACATTGGCTAGTTGGTTGGTAAAAGAGGGGGAAACCCCACACAAGAAGCAGAAGTTAATACATCTTCTCCACACTTAATGCCTGAGCCAGCTGCTCAACAGGGGAGGATGGGTGGTGGGAATTTCAAAAACCAAGCTACAGTAATAGACAGTCATGTGGAGATGACCCAGTGTCATCAAGAGCAAGACCCTTTGGTCCATACAATTGGCCAGAGTGTACAGGTATAGTCAAATAAGTGGTTCAATAGATCTGACTAAATGTTAATGCATCAAAAGGTCCTGGCACTGCGAGTTTTAACCACAAGGGATTTTTGCTTTGTTCGTCCTCTGAAGGATAATCTAGTGAACTACGCCGAAGTACGTTGCTCTACACCTGAGGTTCCCAGATTGATTCGGGAACATGTGAGTGAAATATAAAAAAGCGATATGAAGTAAGTAACCCGATGAATGTGAGTCCAAAGGGTAGCGTGAAATCACTCCCGCACAAGCAAACAGATAAGGGTGTGGCCCCGTATAAAAAACCCGAGGGCAGGTTTGAAGATGCTCAGGGTTGGGAATGGTTCCTAGTCTCACAAATGGCTGATTGTAAGTGAACTTTGAAAGTGCTGAGTTTGAATACTCTGGGGCATGACAATTTGTTGGGAGATAAAGGATCACTGGATCTATTAGTGCAACATGGCATTTTCTTCCTCCAAGAGACCTGGCTGACTTCAGACATACACCTAGAGGGGTATGTAGTGTACCAAGTAACAGCAGAGAAGAGTATGAAGGGTCTCCCATTTGGTGGACTAATAATTGCGATAAAACAGTCATTGTACGCCCAACATTTGAATATGCCCTGTAATAACAAAAACATTTTGGCAGTTAAGGTGGGCATTATGGGGGCAAATGCGGGTGTGAAGATGTTGCTCATTAATGTTTAAGTGCCCCCAGATGTCCTCGATCTTGACTGTATAATGGAATCCATTGACGATATATTTGTAGCGTAGATGTCCGAGGCAGGCAACAACTTTGTTCTAATTGTGGGTGCAGGTTGCAGAGATAATAAGAGGTGTGCAAACTATAGGAACGTTGAAGCCATAAGGTCAATGGTCAAGAGATGGGGGAATTTAAAGGGTGCCCAATGGATGTCGTTCTTTAAAGAGTTGGAGTTTGTAATGTTTAATGGCAGAACCAAAGGAGATCACTCAAGTAAAATCAAATGGCATTTAGGTAAGTAGACATCCACTTCGGACTACTTTTTGGAAACAATGCATCTGCGGAGTTGGTATAGTGTATGACACAAGTTATAGTGATCACTCTATAATGACACTAACTAACACAATCCCTAATGGCCCGCGAAGATGTATGGGGGCAGAAGGAGTGGTAGCCAACCATGCAGGTAATACACTACGTTGGTCGCAAAGAAACATTGGGCAGGCAACGAACATTTGAAGACAGATAGCAGAGTGTGAGTTGAATGTACGCTGACAGTTAATGGGAAATGAAATAGAAGGGCACTTGTTAAGATGGATTTCTGAACTCTGTCCTGGAGGGGCAGAGGTTCAGATGCCAGCCTAGTTTCTTGGAACAGGGTAACCTCTGGACAAGCCAGACCAATCAGGGTAGCGATGGCGGCGGTCAAGATTAGGTCTCAAGAGGGGTGAGGGTGACTGAAAGCCCGCAATGAGCACAAAAAACAAGGACGCTTACAAATTACTCCAAGCAGGTGTTATATTAAAAATATAGACATCTTTATTACAAGGCCTTTGTAACATTGACCACAGTAAAGAATCACGATAAAACTCAAGTAAACCAACACATCACAATCAAATACAATATATATACAATTACCGAAGGGTCTAAAGAGTTAGAAGCACGAAATATGCAGACCACCTAGATGGGGAGGAAAACAGGCAGTGCAAGTAATCGTTAGACCCAGTTCGCCTTCAGAGGCCGCCTAACTAGAAGGAAGTCCGAACCCTACGAAGAGTGGAGCCTTGTGTTCAAAAGTACCTGCACACGCTGGTGCCAACGGGCCAAGGGGAGTTCAAGGAAGTCAGGCAGTTCAGAGTGGTGAACAAAGGAGGCCAAACAGATCTCCGCTACTCAAGCACGGCCTCCACTTGCGGGCAGAAGCAGAGCGCGAGTGCGAAAAAGGTGTGCTGTTCAACACAGCGAGGAAAAGCTATGGGCTACTGCAGGAGGGCGGACAGTTTCTGCGGCAGCAGAAGTTAGAGTTGAGGATGTCCCAAACGCAGAGCAACGAAGCGGCTGTGTGTATTTCAGCCCAATGCACACTTCTCACTTCAGACCTGGGAATGCCAAGTGTACGAATCGTGTGAGAGTGCTAAGGACTTGGAATACAACACAACCTGACGGCGGTAACAGAGCAAGGCTCCTGTGTAGGCTGGTCAGTCCACTGGATGGCCCAGGGACGCTTCCGAAGGCTTACGTGCAGGAGATGATGAAGATGCCAAGAATAGTTGTTCCCACTATTCCAAAGGGTGGAAGTACCAGTACAGGCCTTCTCGTTCGATCAGAGGCAGAATGGTCTCACAGGGCGACGGCAGTGCAGAGGAGCAGTCCTTCAGCGGGTCACCAGCGATTCCTCAGTTCAGCCTCTTAGTTGCAGGATACTTGGCTCCTGTATCCGTCTTTCGTGAGAACTCAGGAGATCGACATGGTAGTGGTGTTTCCAGCCTCCTCTTATCCAGAGTTCCCTTCGCGCCAAAACGGAGAGGACCCAATGGGAGATCTGCTCACAAAACACTCACACCATACTTGGACCTATCACTGACCACGGTGGTCCCAGGCATTCAAGACATACTAGACTCTCTGGCACCCAGGATGTGTATTGGGACCAGACATCCCAGCCCACATCCTGGAGGCACACACAAGGCCTGTAGAAGCCCGCAAAAGCATCTGTGTTTCGCGGGAAAGTACATGCCCAAATAAGGAAGGCCCCGGTCGGCTCGACCTGGGGAAGGTGAAGGGGGCAAGACGGTCAGCGGGCAGGACAAAGAGCCTCGTGGTCTGGCCATTTTGGGAGCCAGGCCACCATTTTGGGCTAAGCGCGAGAAATGCGCTTAAACAGCCAAAAGAAGCTCAAAGCACAAAGAAACAATCGCTGCCACCTGTCCCGTCCGTGATTCACTTGCACCGTTCGTTAACAATCCAAAGAGAGTGTCTAGGGCCTGTAGAGTGACTAGAGGCCCAAGAGAGCAGTAACTTAGCTTACAGTGCCCTCTTGTGTCATGTTGCGCGAAAGCTGCAACATGATAAAAGAACTACGGAAAACAACGTTTCCCGGTATTGACTGTCTTAAAGGCATGTCAGTTTCCCCGTAAGAATGGAGCGAAAGCAGAGAGGAGTGCGGCGGAAGGCTGTGCTTCTCTGGCAAAGTCTAGATAAGGGTGAAAACAACAGCAACAAGATTAGTGGTTGCCACATGGAAGGAAAATTACCTACAATTAAGAAATCTTTCCTAACACTCGCCCCTCCCAGACTATGGACAGGGGGAACTAATCCATCCCTGGAAGAGTCTCTTGTTCAGGTAAGTTAAACATTCTGGACAACCCATCAGCATTGCTATGTTGGACACCTGGCCTATGCTCAATAGTGAAGTCAAAGCCCTGTAGACTTATGGACCACCTAAGCAACTTTGGATTCTCTCCCTTCATGTTCATCAGCCACTTTAAGGGCTTATGGTCAGTTTGCACAGTGAAGTGGGTCCCATAGAGGTAGGGCCTCAGCTTCCGTAGGGCCCACACAACAGAGAAAAATTCTTTCTCCACTGTGGACCATCTGAGCTCTCTGTCCTTAAGCTGGCGACTAATGAAACCAATAGGGTGTTCCTTTCCCTTCTCATCTACTTGTGATAGTACAGCTCCTATCCCAGTGTCAGAGGCATCTGTCTGCACAATAAAAGGTCTTTGATAATCAGGGGACCTGAGAACAGGGGTCTGGCACAAGGAGTCTTTTAAGCCGTTGAAGGCCTTCTCACACTCGTCGGTCCAAGTTAGCTTCTTGGGTTTCTTCGGAGTGGTGAGGGCAGTCAGAGGGGCAGCTATGGTGCCATAGTCTGCCAGGAAGTTGCGGTAATACCCCGTGAGTCCTAAGAAGTCTCTCACTTGGGTCTGTGTAGTGGGTATAGGCCAGTCTTGTACTGCTTGTACTTTACTGGGAAGAGGCTGTATCCTCCCTCCACCTACTTCATGTCCAAGGTAAACCGCTGATCCTTGTCCAATCTGGCATTTACTAGCCTTTATGGTCAAGTGTGCTTTCTGAAGAGCCTGTAGCACAATCCCGAGGTGTTTCACATGGTCTTCCCAGATGGCGCTGAAAACTGCTATATCATCCAGCTATGCAAGACAGAATTCATCCAACCCATTCAACACATGATTCACAAGCCTCTGGAAAGTGGCAGGTGCATTCTTCAACCCAAACGGCATTACCCTCAATTGGTAAAGGCCGTCTGGAGTGGAAAACGCTGTCTTCTCCTTGGCATGTTCTGCTGAGGCTATTTGCCAATAGCCCGCAGTGAGGTTAAACGTGCTGAGGCACTTGGAGGCACCCAAGGTATCCACCAGCTCATCTGTTCGAGGCAAGGGGTGTGCATCTGTCTTGGTGACAGCATTCAGAGCCCTGTAATCCACGGAGAACCTCAATTCAGAAGTGCCTGCTTTTGGAACCAAAACCACAGGGCTGGACCAAGGACTACTAGAGGGTTCAATCACCCCAAGATCTAACATTTTGATGACCTCTGTCTTAATGTAAGACCGTACTTTGTCTGACATCCTGTATCCTCTACTTTTGGTAGGAACGCTGTCTCCTGTGTCTATGTTATGTTTGCACCAAGGTGTCAAACCTGGGGACTGCGAAAACAGGGGGGAAAATTGCTTAAGTCAGGTGAGGGGTCACTCGGACACCCTCAAAGGAGCTATCTGAAGGACCGCTTTGGAATAGGTCGGGGAGAGGTTCAGACTCCTCTTCCTCAACATCTGAAGCCAGTAGCAGTGCTGCGATTTCGACTCTTGGGACGAAAGCCTTCAGCCTATTTACGTGGAACACTTTTGGAGCCTGTCCAGGCCTTCCAAGGTCCACTAAATAGTTAATCTCACCCAGGGGCTCCACCACTGTGTAAGGACCTGACCATTTGTCCTGTAAAGCTCTAGGCCTTATGGGATTCATGATCAGGACTTGCTGACCAGGTGTAAAGTTGATGAGGGAAGCTTTCTGGTCGTACCAATGTTTCACCAGCACTTGTCCTGCCTTCAACTTGTCACTAGCCAGACCCATCAGAAGTACCATCCGTTTTCTGAGCCCTAACACATAGTCGACTACGTTGGTAGTAATAGGGGAAGTGGCCATCTCCCATCCCTCCTTGACTATGGCTAAGGGTCCCCGTACAGGGTGACCAAACAGAAGTTCGAATGGGCTGAAGCCAACACCCTCCTGTGGTACCTCTCGGTAGGCAAACAGTAAGCATGGTGAAAGAAGATCCCATTTTCTTCTCTGAGGTTCTTCCAGAGCCCTAATCATGCTCTTTAACGTTCTGTTGAAACGTTCCACCAGATCATTGGTCTGGGGGTGATATGCAGAAGAGAACTTGTAGGTGACCCCACATTCTTTCCACATAGCCTGCATATACTTTGACATAAAGTTGCTGCCTCTGTCAGACACAACATCTTTAGGGAAGCCACCCCTAGTAAAGATGCCAAGTAACGCTTTTGCAACTGACTTGGCAGTTACAGTTTTCAATGGGATGGCCTCAGGATATCTGGTAGCATAGTCGACTAGCACCAGGATAAACCTATTGCCTGAGGATGTCTGCAGGTCAAGGGGACCAACAATGTTGATCCCTACCCTTTTGAATGGTATTCCCACAACTGGGAGTGGTACCAATGGAGCTTGGATTGTTGAGCCACTCTTACCAGATAACTGGCAGGAGGCACAACTCCTACAGTGACTTTCTACTTGCACACCCATCTTGGGCCAGTAGAAGTGCATGGATAACCTTTGCTTGGTCCTCTTAATACCAAGGTGACCAGTAAGGGGCACTTCATGCGCCAGCTGCAGGAGGAAGGGTCTTGCAGCAAGGGGAACCACCAACCTCCTATGGTCTCCTTCTGTAGACTCTGTGGACTCACTATACAGGAGTCCACCTTCCCAATAAATCCGATGCTTCCCAGGAGGTTCACCCTCAAGCTGGGAGCAGGCCTGTCTCCTTAGGCCTTCCAGAGATGGGCACTCAAGTTGGCCTCTTCTGAATTCTTCCCTGTCAGGACCACCTTCTACTAACAAGTCTTTTAGCTCAGGATGGTCATGGGGGTCAAATACTTCAGGTATCGCCGCCTCCTCGTCAGGCCCGGGGGATTGACCAACTTCCTCCACCGCAGTGGTAGGTGAGTTAGGGGGAATATTTTCTTTCCCTCGTTTTGATTTTCGGACTCCTTTAGCCTTTGGTTTCCCCTTTGGCTGGGGCAGCGCATTGGTCTTGGCCAATGCTGCATGTGTTTGAGACCATGTGCAGGGTCTGTCAGCAGTGTCTCCCACAAGCCCTAAAGCTCTGAGATCATTGCCCAAGACCTTTCCTCGGACGTTTCTCTGAATGCTCACTGGAATCATGACTGCTGTACCATTTAAAGTAAGATTTACAGGTATTACTGGAAACATGCGAGGTGGGCCGTCAGCCAACTTAGTGGGCATCAGAGTAGCTCTGGCAACTTCCTCTGAGTCTACCAAGGTAGAATCCATTACAGTTCGACTGCACCCACTATCCCTAAGAGCTGGAGTATCTACTCCATTGATCAGCACACTGTCTTTAAAGTAGTGCTTCGTATTATCTGGAATCCTAGCATAAGCCTCTGCGACTTTAGGCTCCCAGGAACCCAGGGAAACTAAAACTACCTCAGCTTCTATCCCACTGGGGAAGGAGTCTGAGGAGAAGGATGCTCCTGTAATCTCTTCTTCCTCGTAGGAGGAGAAGGCCAGATTAGCGGAGTGGACCCCCAAAGGTTTAACCTTACACCGCGGATCCCCCATTCACGTGGTCAGTTGCTCCACAAGCAAAACAAGATCCATTGGGTCTGTTTACATAGGGAGGCTTATTATAACCAGAGTTCTGTTTCGGAGGCTGACCTCCACTACCCTGTGAGTTCTCTTGTGTCTTACCCTTATTTTTCTTTTTGTGGCCCTTTTGAGAAGAAGATTTATCAGATTCTCCACCCTCCTTATCTTTGAACTTTTTCCCTTCCTCCTGCTTACCAGGATGAGTTTTGTCCTTATGGGACACTCGATGTGACACCCATAAATCTGCTGCAATGGCAAGTTTCTTTGGATCTATCTCTTTAGAATCCACCAAATGCTGCTTAAGCTCCGGGGAAGAAGATGCAAAAATATGTTCCAGCATGACAAGACTTATCATACCTTCAAAGGTAGAAACCTTATAACCTTCGACCCAGCCAGTCAAGTTTTTTAAGGATTTGGTTACATAAGATACCCAAGTACCACCTTCTTTTTTCTTATACTCTCGGAATCATTTTAAATATTGGGTAGGAGTCCTTTCCAAACTTTAAAATGAGAGTTTGCTTCAACATTGCAAAATCTGCTCGCTCAGCCTTCGACATTTTCATAATGGCACTACAGCCAGAATGGGGCAGTCTGCTGAGTAACCAGGCAATCTTATCAGCATTGTCAACTTGTAGAACTTCACATGCATACTCAAACGTATTCAGTCAGTCCATAATGTCATTCTTTTCCTCATTCACACTGAGCAGATCTTTTGGAAACCGTGGATGAGAGGAGGCCCCAGACCCATGTCCAGGACCCTTGGATCCATTTGCAACCTGAAGCTTGGCCAGTTCCAACTGGTGATCCCTGTCTTTCTGTTTTTTGCCTGTTTGATTTCTAGCTTGGCCATACTGAAATCAAGCTCCTTCTGCCTAAACAGCAGCTCTTGATTCTTGAATTCAAGCATGGCCTCCCCATTGACACTGGCAAAGGAAACATTAGACATCTCATCCTCCCTGTCCTCATGGTCGCGGTGGACCAGTGCAGCGGCAGAACCGTCGGTTCAACCAGTGAGAGCAGCCCCACCTCCTTCTGCACTGTCCTCGGAAGCTATAGCGTCAAGCTGAGCTTCTTGCCTCGCCACGATTCTTTGGATCATATCCAATTTGGTGCCTTGAGAGGAGACACCTCTCTCCGCACACATCTTTTTCAATGTTTCGGATTTAGAAGCATTTAAAGTTAACAAGGTATTTGTTTCCATACTGTTAGATAGGACTATGGCCTTTTAAAAGTTATACTACGACAATTCACTACGTGTCCTGGTAGGAATAACTTGAAATGCTTTCCCATGTGCGCAACACTGGATACCTTCAGGCGTATCCCACCGCTGTACACCAATTTGTTAAGATGGATTTCTGAACTCTGTCCTGGGGGGGCAAAGGTTCAGAAGGCCAGCCTAGTTTCTTGGAACAGGGTAACCTCTGGACAAGCCAGACTGTAAAGACTGGTAGGGGGTGTTTGTACTTCCGCTCTCTATATGGTAGAGTAGAGGCACAGAGGACCCCAGCCAAGATTCTCTATTATTGGTAGGTGGTCGAGCAATCAAGGCCTAGCTTCTCAGGAGGTGATGCGGGCTGGTTCTTAAGTACAGTGTAGTTCCCGAACCCCCACAAAGGAATGTCCACACACTATATTACTGAAAACACAGTCTTTATATAATTAATATTCAAATGTATGTACACAATCACAATAACGCACTTTGTACTTGGAAGTCAAAATTGATAAATATATACACGTCTAGAGTGGTACCACTAATGTTATCAAATCTCATTAAAGTGCATCAACTGTACGGTTAAAATGTCACACAGATCAAGGTATCCTTCCTTTCCTCTCCTTCCCCCAGAAGCTCACTGTCTCTAGATCCCTGGTTCTCTCTAAGCTGGACTACTGTAACAGCCTCTATCTAAATCTGCCCGCCTCTACTCTCCGCCCTTTGCAACTCACCCAGAACAGGACTGCAAGACTTGTCCTTGGCCTCAAGCCCAGGGACCGTATCTCTCCAGGACTGAAATCACTACACTGGCTCCCAGTGATTGCGAGGATCAAGTTCAAAACCCTCTGCATTGTCCACAAGGCCGTCTGGGGCCTTGGGCCAAAATACCTTCAACTCTCTCTTCCTAAATATCTTCCTTCTCGAGCTCTTCGCTCATCCGCCTCCAACCCCCTCAGGGTCAGCCGCTTCTCCAAACAACGAGTTGGGGGCAGATCTCTTTCCACTGCAGGGGCCTCCCTCTGGAACAGCCTTCGTGCCTCCCTGAAACTTGAGGAGAACCACCTCCGGTTCCAGAAGCACCTCAAAACCTTCCTCTTTGCCTCCGCGTTCTCTCCCCCTCTCCCCTGCTAATACTACTGAAACTGCACTGAATCTGCAACTGGGCCATTCACTGTTCTCGGCCCAGTCACTCTTCCCTGCACTGCCTCCACGGCAACCCCTGCACTACGGGACTGTGTCTGTATCCATACAGCCCCCCTTCCCAGCACTTGTCTGCACTTACCTCGCACTTGCCACCAGCTGGCCCTTGTTATTTATCCTGTATGCTGTATGCTAATAACCCTGTACTGCACTTTCCCCTCTCCCTTTCCCCCATGCACTTTTCCCTTCCCCTCTACCCTTGCGCGATCTGAATGACACCTGGCCTAGTAAGATCGTTGTCTGTCCCCCCTTGTTCCCCCCCCCTGCCTCGTCGCGCCTTGAAACACTTGTGTATATGTTAGGAAGAATTTTCTGTTTAGGCTGAATTTCCTAACCTATTGAGTCCCCCAGCAGCTTTGCTGGATTTTCTGGGTTTATTTTTTCTCTCCTGCCAAGAGTGAGACTCTTTTACCCTCACTCTTGGACATGTTTGAAGTGTGTTTCTTTGGCTTGCCTTGTGTTGAATGGGCTTTGGGGTCTTTTACTCCATAGGGCCTCATGTATTTTTGTGATGTGGGTTACACAGCACCCTCTGTGCCGTAACCCAGGGGTGTCCTAGGGACTCCCCAACATAGACTCCATACCCTGGGACTGACTACTGTCTCCCAGGGCATGTAAAGTCACCAAAGACTTTACTAGTCTTAAATCCTGAACAGAACCAGTACAAACCATCATATTGTGGACGTACTGGCTGGGGCAATTCGATTGCCCCAGGGTCTGTTAGTCAAGGGGGCACGTCTCCGTCCCCCCTGATCGAGTTTTGGCTGGTGGCAGTGGAAACTACGTTTTTTATTCGACCGCAAATATTTTCCTATGGGATTTCCCATTGTTTTAGGCTAACACATTTAATTATTTATTTACGGTAGCCTTAAACATACCGCCGGTTTATATATTTATTATTATAACTCCGGTTGGGATTTTTTGCCAAAACTTGATGCTAAAATGGCGTTGGCATTCGCCTCTGTAACTCTGACCCAAAGTGGAGCCCTTTGTCCCACTTTTGGCGGGCTTCTCCACAGAAGCCCTCCAAAGTGGTGCCACTCTGTCTGGGGTACTTAGGAGGGGTGGAGGGGGATTTAGGCACCCTGGACTGAGTTACCTAGGTAACTCAAGTCGCACTCCGTCCTGATTGGCCCAAGTGGTGAGCCGGCATGTTTGAGTGACAGCTAGGCTGGGTGAATGGGGGTTTGCTGCATAAAAGCAGGGCTTTGGGGACTGGAACTTCAGAAGTCGCCACAGGACCTAAGAATCCAACGAGGGACGAGCTGAGCTGATCTGCTACGACGACACCGCCGGTGGAGCCCTGCTGAACCATCTCACCACTTTTCACGACGACCGAGGAGAACTCTTAACGGAGTGGCTCCTTCCCTTGACTGGTGGGGACAACCAGTTTTCACCTTCTTTCCTCTCTTCGAGGTATCTCGTGGCCGCCTTGCCAGTGCCAAGCACCCCGGCAACCGGAATACCCACCACTTTTACCCCAACCGCGAAAGTCGGTACAACCCTTTAACCGGAGGACTCCGGGGCTGGTTTCTTCCCGGGCAGTGCAACGACCTTCTTCTTCTGCTCTTCAGCGAGATCTTCTTCTCCCCTGACCGACGTCGAGCCTTGCTGCCACTGCCTGGAACAACTGCCCCTGCTGGAGGATCCTTTCCGTTAAGGTACCGTGTTCCGCCTGGCTTCCCTTGCCACCGACTGTACGGGGTAGTTTTAGCCCCCGGCTTTCGATCCTGGGATTGCCTGGGACACTTTGGCTAAACTTTCTAAGCCTCTCTAACTCTTTTCCGAACTCTTTTGCAAGACTCTGAATCCCTACCAACTGTGTGATCTTGGGCACGTTTTCGCTCTGTCTGCTCTAAGAGTGGGCCCTGCTTAGTGACTTTTGCTCACCTGTGACTTTGTGCTTCTTTGAGCTTACAAAAAGTGTTCTTAACCTTAGAGTGGTGTGTTTATCCTAATTCTGCTCCTTCTCCCTCCCTTCTTTTTACCTACTAGAGTGTCATCTAAAGTTAAGCGCTCACCTCTGTTTGAATTATGTGGTGTTAACCTAGAGTTGTCTAGATAGGAATAAGGATTGGGACTGCTTTCCATATAACTGTGTTTGGAGTGTTTTACTATATTTTGCTAGAGTGTTTTCAACTTATGTGTTCTTGAAAATAAAAAAACTATATACTTTTGAAACCAAGCTCTGGTCAGTGTTTGCTTGTGCTATTGTGTCTGAGTACATATTGTGTATACTTTGCATACTGCCTAACTCTTCTTGAGGGAAGTCTGACTGCTCAGCCACAGCTACCAGGTAAATCTGGGTGGTGCAGACTGCTACCAAGTGGGTTTACTGCTATACCTGTAGTCTTAAATCTTTTGCAGTGTTCCCCAAGGGAACTGCACAGGTTTCTGCCTAACACTGGTGTACAGCGGTGGGATTTGTATTGAGTATACATTTTATTGTGCTTTAGATACCTTAGTGCAACTAACCACAAAGCTTAGCACTGTAAAAGTAATCCTCTAACATGTCAGTTATAGAAAGCTATAGTCAAGAGTCCCTTGCAGCCAAAACTGCTGATTGTTTAAGAGTGCTCTGTAAACATAAGGATCTCCTGACTAAGGGCAAGAAAATGGAGCTGATTGAAAGATTGTTAGCTACCCAAAGTCTGGGTGATGGTTCAGAGGAACCTACCACTCCAGCAACTGTAGATGACAGTATTGAAGTTAACATGGAGCAAAATGTTGATGATTCTGAGGAAGAGTCAGAAGAGGAGGGTGAGGCTGTTGTGACTGTCCCCCCTAGGCCTCTGCCTGCTCTACCTGCTGTACCTACTGGACCTTTACCAGGTCCCACATTTAGTCCTCAGTACTTTGAACTGGAGAAAATGAAACTAGAATTGGAGTATAAGAAACTTAATGCTCAAACTGACAAAGAACTAAGGCTAAGGGAAATGGAGCTCAAGTATGAGCTAGAAATGAAGAAATTGTCTGTTGAGAATGCTTCTCTCTCTGGCTCCTCTAGAAGTTCCAGTCCTAAAAGACCCCGGATGCCTAAGGAATTGATTGGTATGTATGAGCCTAAGTTGGATGTGTTGGATTGGTTGTCTATGTTTGAGGATAATCATGGGCTCCAGAACATCACAGGTAATGAGTTACTCACCTGGTTGTTCTCTAGGCTCCCCCCTGTTGCAACTGATGTGGTAATGGAGTTGGGGGAGGAGGATAGGAAAGAGTATGAATGTGTGAAACTAGCTTTGATAGCTAGGTTTGGGAAGACCCCTTCCCAGTATCTTAAGAGGTTTAGGAGCCTCAAAAAGCATGATGGTACCCCTTGGGCTACCTGGGTGAGTGAAGGGTTGAAAAACTTAGAGGGATGGATTAAGGGTTACAAGGTGAACACTTATGAAGGAATGAGAAATCTTGTAATGATGGAGTCAATTTATGATGCCTGCTCTCCTGAGCTCAGACAACACTTGGCTGATTCACAGGAATTAGATCCTAGGAAACTAGCTAAGGCTGCTGACTTGTGGGTTGCCAACAGGGCTACTCACAAGGATTCTGGGGTAACTCAGAAGAAGGATGAGGGAAGACAGCCTAAGAAAGACTCCAAAGAGAATTCTGATAATTCCTATTCCAAAGAGGGCCCCAAACCACAGAATAACCAGGGTAAGCCACATGGGAAACCCAGTCAGGCTAGTATACCTTCTGGGCCCAAACCAGAAGGAGGTCAGAACCAGCCACCCTTTCAGAGAGCCTTTGGAAAATGCTATATCTGTCAGGGTACTGACCATATCAAAGGAGATCCCAGGTGCAAGGGTAAACCTGCGGGGATCAGCACAGTCTCCTTAGCCTTCACTCCTGAGGATGAAGTACAGATGTCTAGTGCTCACTTTGAACTCTTTGCTGAAGATCCCTTGGGACTTCAAGCAACTGTATCTATAGAGTCCATGGATCTGGTTAGCTCCCAGAATAGGGTAGTGTATAACTCCCTACCTGCTAACTCGAAAGTGTACTATGTGGACAGTGTTCTTGTCAATGGCCAGGATACTCCTGCCAGGAGGGACACTGGGGCCAGCAGAACAGTAGTGGATGAAAGCTTGTTTCAACCTGAGGATGTGGCCAAAGCACCCAAAGGTCCCACTAAGATGTCTGGAGGCCCTGTCCAAATGGTTCCTATTCTACCAGCCCTCATTCAGTGTAACAACATGACAGTGAGGATCCCTGTCAGTGTTCAGACTGAGGTACCTGGGAAAGTCCTGTTGGGGAATGACCTAAGAACTCTAGGAGTAGTGTCACATACCCCCAGGCCTCCCAGGATGGAGAAGCAGAACTTAACCAAATTGGCTAGAGAGGCTACCTTGAAGGACCCTTCTAAGCCTGTGGGACCCTCTACTGAGACCCCCACTACAAGCCCTGGGGTTAGTAAGTTGACTTCTAACCCAGGCTCATTTCAGGCTAGTGCAATAGGGAAATGGGAGCCCCAACCAAGCTCAATCATTGTTCCCCTAGTTTCAGAGTCTCTGACTCCCCCTGCTTCTGAGGAAGAGGTGGATAGACCAACTAGGCCCCTATCTGGACCTGAGAGAACTGGTAATTCTCAGTGCTGGTGGAAAACCAGAAAAGAAAAGTCTAAGGCCAAAAACCTTCAGACTGTTGGACCTTCTACTGAAGACCCCAACCCGAGTCCTAGTATTGGGAGCGAAACTCCTAAAGTAGGTAAGGTTAGATCTAAGAGGAAGGGGAAGCAGGTACATTGCCTAAACCCAACCCCTCCAACCAAGAGGCCTAAGACCCAACCTGCTCCCTCAAGAGAGGTGGTGAGGAACCTTGGAGGCCCCTCTAGATCTAAGGGAATCCTTTATAAGTACCCTTTGAAAACGCCTAACACAGGTTCAGGAGTTGTACCAACTTCTGAGGGACGAGTCAACCAGGTCCCCTATAACATTAAAAAGACTGATGTTCCTCAAAGGGTTTGTAGGTCCTATAGCTTACAAAGGAAAGCCTTTGGGTTACCCATTAAACATAGGTCTCATGGACTCTCTAGGATGTATGTCATCGACTAGAGGTATGAGGTTCATCCAGGAGTGGATTAAATCCTCCTGTCCCTTAGTCTGGGGGGGCGAGTGTTAGGAAGAATTCTCTGTTTAGGCTGAATTTCCTAACCTATTGAGTCCCCCAGCAGCTTTGCTGGATTTTCTGGGTTTATTTTTTCTCTCCTGCCAAGAGTGAGACTCTTTTACCCTCACTCTTGGACATGTTTGAAGTGTGTTTCTTTGGCTTGCCTTGTGTTGAATGGGCTTTGGGGTCTTTTACTCCATAGGGCCTCATGTATTTTTGTGATGTGGGTTACACAGCACCCTCTGTGCCGTAACCCAGGGGTGTCCTAGGGACTCCCCAACATAGACTCCATACCCTGGGACTGACTACTGTCTCCCAGGGCATGTAAAGTCACCAAAGACTTTACTAGTCTTAAATCCTGAACAGAACCAGTACAAACCATCATATTGTGGACGTACTGGCTGGGGCAATTCGATTGCCCCAGGGTCTGTTAGTCAAGGGGGCACGTCTCCGTCCCCCCTGATCGAGTTTTGGCTGGTCGCAGTGGAAACTACGTTTTATATTCGACCGCGAATATTTTCCTATGGGATTTCCCATTGTTTTAGGCTAACACATTTAATTATTTATTTACGGTAGCCTTAAACATACCGCCGGTTTATATATTTATTATTATAACTCCGGTTGGGATTTTTTGCCAAAACTTGATGCTAAAATGGCGTTGGCATTCGCCTCTGTAACTCTGACCCAAAGTGGAGCCCTTTGTCCCACTTTTGGCGGGCTTCTCCACAGAAGCCCTCCAAAGTGGTGCCACTCTGTCTGGGGTACTTAGGAGGGGTGGAGGGGGATTTAGGCACCCTGGACTGAGTTACCTAGGTAACTCAAGTCGCACTCCGTCCTGATTGGCCCAAGTGGTGAGCCGGCATGTTTGAGTGACAGCTAGGCTGGGTGAATGGGGGTTTGCTGCATAAAAGCAGGGCTTTGGGGACTGGAACTTCAGAAGTCGCCACAGGACCTAAGAATCCAACGAGGGACGAGCTGAGCTGATCTGCTACGACGACACCGCCGGTGGAGCCCTGCTGAACCATCTCACCACTTTTCACGACGACCGAGAACTCTTAACGGAGTGGCTCCTTCCCTTGACTGGTGGGGACAACCAGTTTTCACCTTCTTTCCTCTCTTCGAGGTATCTCGTGGCCGCCTTGCCAGTGCCAAGCACCCCGGCAACCGGAATACCCACCACTTTTACCCCAACCGCGAAAGTCGGTACAACCCTTTAACCGGAGGACTCCGGGGCTGGTTTCTTCCCGGGCAGTGCAACGACCTTCTTCTTCTGCTCTTCAGCGAGATCTTCTTCTCCCCTGACCGACGTCGAGCCTTGCTGCCACTGCCTGGAACAACTGCCCCCGCTGGAGGGTCCTTTCCGTTAAGGTACCGTGTTCCGCCTGGCTTCCCTTGCCACCGACTGTACGGGGTAGTTTTAGCCCCCGGCTTTCGATCCTGGGATTGCCTGGGACACTTTGGCTAAACTTTCTAAGCCTCTCTAACTCTTTTCCGAACTCTTTTGCAAGACTCTGAATCCCTACCAACTGTGTGATCTTGGGCACGTTTTCGCTCTGTCTGCTCTAAGAGTGGGCCCTGCTTAGTGACTTTTGCTCACCTGTGACTTTGTGCTTCTTTGAGCTTACAAAAAGTGTTCTTAACCTTAGAGTGGTGTGTTTATCCTAATTCTGCTCCTTCTCCCTCCCTTCTTTTTACCTACTAGAGTGTCATCTAAAGTTAAGCGCTCACCTCTGTTTGAATTATGTGGTGTTAACCTAGAGTTGTCTAGATAGGAATAAGGATTGGGACTGCTTTCCATATAACTGTGTTTGGAGTGTTTTACTATATTTTGCTAGAGTGTTTTCAACTTATGTGTTCTTGAAAATAAAAAAACTATATACTTTTGAAACCAAGCTCTGGTCAGTGTTTGCTTGTGCTATTGTGTCTGAGTACATATTGTGTATACTTTGCATACTGCCTAACTCTTCTTGAGGGAAGTCTGACTGCTCAGCCACAGCTACCAGGTAAATCTGGGTGGTGCAGACTGCTACCAAGTGGGTTTACTGCTATACCTGTAGTCTTAAATCTTTTGCAGTGTTCCCCAAGGGAACTGCACAGGTTTCTGCCTAACACTGGTGTACAGCGGTGGGATTTGTATTGAGTATACATTTTATTGTGCTTTAGATACCTTAGTGCAACTAACCACAAAGCTTAGCACTGTAAAAGTAATCCTCTAACATGTCAGTTATAGAAAGCTATAGTCAAGAGTCCCTTGCAGCCAAAACTGCTGATTGTTTAAGAGTGCTCTGTAAACTTAAGGATCTCCTGACTAAGGGCAAGAAAATGGAGCTGATTGAAAGATTGTTAGCTAACCAAAGTCTGGGTGATGGTTCAGAGGAACCTACCACTCCAGCAACTGTAGATGACAGTATTGAAGTTAACATGGAGCAAAATGTTGATGATTCTGAGGAAGAGTCAGAAGAGGAGGGTGAGGCTGTTGTGACTGTCCCCCCTAGGCCTCTGCCTGCTCTACCTGCTGTACCTACTGGACCTTTACCAGGTCCCACATTTAGTCCTCAGTACTTTGAACTGGAGAAAATGAAACTAGAATTGGTGTATAAGAAACTTAATGCTCAAACTGACAAAGAACTAAGGCTAAGGGAAATGGAGCTCAAGTATGAGCTAGAAATGAAGAAATTGTCTGTTGAGAATGCTTCTCTCTCTGGCTCCTCTAGAAGTTCCAGTCCTAAAAGACCCCGGATGCCTAAGGAATTGATTGGTATGTATGAGCCTAAGTTGGATGTGTTGGATTGGTTGTCTATGTTTGAGGATAATCATGGGCTCCAGAACATCACAGGTAATGAGTTACTCACCTGGTTGTTCTCTAGGCTCCCCCCTGTTGCAACTGATGTGGTAATGGAGTTGGGGGAGGAGGATAGGAAAGAGTATGAATGTGTGAAACTAGCTTTGATAGCTAGGTTTGGGAAGACCCCTTCCCAGTATCTTAAGAGGTTTAGGAGCCTCAAAAAGCATGATGGTACCCCTTGGGCTACCTGGGTGAGTGAAGGGTTGAAAAACTTAGAGGGATGGATTAAGGGTTACAAGGTGAACACTTATGAAGGAATGAGAAATCTTGTAATGATGGAGTCAATTTATGATGCCTGCTCTCCTGAGCTCAGACAACACTTGGCTGATTCACAGGAATTAGATCCTAGGAAACTAGCTAAGGCTGCTGACTTGTGGGTTGCCAACAGGGCTACTCACAAGGATTCTGGGGTAACTCAGAAGAAGGATGAGGGAAGACAGCCTAAGAAAGACTCCAAAGAGAATTCTGATAATTCCTATTCCAAAGAGGGCCCCAAACCACAGAATAACCAGGGTAAGCCACATGGGAAACCCAGTCAGGCTAGTATACCTTCTGGGCCCAAACCAGAAGGAGGTCAGAACCAGCCACCCTTTCAGAGAGCCTTTGGAAAATGCTATATCTGTCAGGGTACTGACCATATCAAAGGAGATCCCAGGTGCAAGGGTAAACCTGCGGGGATCAGCACAGTCTCCTTAGCCTTCACTCCTGAGGATGAAGTACAGATGTCTAGTGCTCACTTTGAACTCTTTGCTGAAGATCCCTTGGGACTTCAAGCAACTGTATCTATAGAGTCCATGGATCTGGTTAGCTCCCAGAATAGGGTAGTGTATAACTCCCTACCTGCTAACTCGAAAGTGTACTATGTGGACAGTGTTCTTGTCAATGGCCAGGATACTCCTGCCAGGAGGGACACTGGGGCCAGCAGAACAGTAGTGGATGAAAGCTTCTTTCAACCTGAGGATGTGGCCAAAGCACCCAAAGGTCCCACTAAGATGTCTGGAGGCCCTGTCCAAATGGTTCCTATTCTACCAGCCCTCTTTCAGTGTAACAACATGACAGTGAGGATCCCTGTCAGTGTTCAGACTGAGGTACCTGGGAAAGTCCTGTTGGGGAATGACCTAAGAACTCTAGGAGTAGTGTCACATACCCCCAGGCCTCCCAGGATGGAGAAGCAGAACTTAACCAAATTGGCTAGAGAGGCTACCTTGAAGGACCCTTCTAAGCCTGTGGGACCCTCTACTGAGACCCCCACTACAAGCCCTGGGGTTAGTAAGTTGACTTCTAACCCAGGCTCATTTCAGGCTAGTGCAATAGGGAAATGGGAGCCCCAACCAAGCTCAATCATTGTTCCCCTAGTTTCAGAGTCTCTGACTCCCCCTGCTTCTGAGGAAGAGGTGGATAGACCAACTAGGCCCCTATCTGGACCTGAGAGAACTGGTAATTCTCAGTGCTGGTGGAAAACCAGAAAAGAAAAGTCTAAGGCCAAAAACCTTCAGACTGTTGGACCTTCTACTGAAGACCCCAACCCGAGTCCTAGTATTGGGAGCGAAACTCCTAAAGTAGGTAAGGTTAGATCTAAGAGGAAGGGGAAGCAGGTACATTGCCTAAACCCAACCCCTCCAACCAAGAGGCCTAAGACCCAACCTGCTCCCTCAAGAGAGGTGGTGAGGAACCTTGGAGGCCCCTCTAGATCTAAGGGAATCCTTTATAAGTACCCTTTGAAAACGCCTAACACAGGTTCAGGAGTTGTACCAACTTCTGAGGGACGAGTCAACCAGGTCCCCTATAACATTAAAAAGACTGATGTTCCTCAAAGGGTTTGTAGGTCCTATAGCTTACAAAGGAAAGCCTTTGGGTTACCCATTAAACATAGGTCTCATGGACTCTCTAGGATGTATGTCATCGACTAGAGGTATGAGGTTCATCCAGGAGTGGATTAAATCCTCCTGTCCCTTAGTCTGGGGGGGCGAGTGTTAGGAAGAATTCTCTGTTTAGGCTGAATTTCCTAACCTATTGAGTCCCCCAGCAGCTTTGCTGGATTTTCTGGGTTTATTTTTTCTCTCCTGCCAAGAGTGAGACTCTTTTACCCTCACTCTTGGACATGTTTGAAGTGTGTTTCTTTGGCTTGCCTTGTGTTGAATGGGCTTTGGGGTCTTTTACTCCATAGGGCCTCATGTATTTTTGTGATGTGGGTTACACAGCACCCTCTGTGCCGTAACCCAGGGGTGTCCTAGGGACTCCCCAACATAGACTCCATACCCTGGGACTGACTACTGTCTCCCAGGGCATGTAAAGTCACCAAAGACTTTACTAGTCTTAAATCCTGAACAGAACCAGTACAAACCATCATATTGTGGACGTACTGGCTGGGGCAATTCGATTGCCCCAGGGTCTGTTAGTCAAGGGGGCACGTCTCCGTCCCCCCTGATCGAGTTTTGGCTGGTCGCAGTGGAAACTACGTTTTATATTCGACCGCGAATATTTTCCTATGGGATTTCCCATTGTTTTAGGCTAACACATTTAATTATTTATTTACGGTAGCCTTAAACATACCGCCGGTTTATATATTTATTATTATAACTCCGGTTGGGATTTTTTGCCAAAACTTGATGCTAAAATGGCGTTGGCATTCGCCTCTGTAACTCTGACCCAAAGTGGAGCCCTTTGTCCCACTTTTGGCGGGCTTCTCCACAGAAGCCCTCCAAAGTGGTGCCACTCTGTCTGGGGTACTTAGGAGGGGTGGAGGGGGATTTAGGCACCCTGGACTGAGTTACCTAGGTAACTCAAGTCGCACTCCGTCCTGATTGGCCCAAGTGGTGAGCCGGCATGTTTGAGTGACAGCTAGGCTGGGTGAATGGGGGTTTGCTGCATAAAAGCAGGGCTTTGGGGACTGGAACTTCAGAAGTCGCCACAGGACCTAAGAATCCAACGAGGGACGAGCTGAGCTGATCTGCTACGACGACACCGCCGGTGGAGCCCTGCTGAACCATCTCACCACTTTTCACGACGACCGAGAACTCTTAACGGAGTGGCTCCTTCCCTTGACTGGTGGGGACAACCAGTTTTCACCTTCTTTCCTCTCTTCGAGGTATCTCGTGGCCGCCTTGCCAGTGCCAAGCACCCCGGCAACCGGAATACCCACCACTTTTACCCCAACCGCGAAAGTCGGTACAACCCTTTAACCGGAGGACTCCGGGGCTGGTTTCTTCCCGGGCAGTGCAACGACCTTCTTCTTCTGCTCTTCAGCGAGATCTTCTTCTCCCCTGACCGACGTCGAGCCTTGCTGCCACTGCCTGGAACAACTGCCCCCGCTGGAGGGTCCTTTCCGTTAAGGTACCGTGTTCCGCCTGGCTTCCCTTGCCACCGACTGTACGGGGTAGTTTTAGCCCCCGGCTTTCGATCCTGGGATTGCCTGGGACACTTTGGCTAAACTTTCTAAGCCTCTCTAACTCTTTTCCGAACTCTTTTGCAAGACTCTGAATCCCTACCAACTGTGTGATCTTGGGCACGTTTTCGCTCTGTCTGCTCTAAGAGTGGGCCCTGCTTAGTGACTTTTGCTCACCTGTGACTTTGTGCTTCTTTGAGCTTACAAAAAGTGTTCTTAACCTTAGAGTGGTGTGTTTATCCTAATTCTGCTCCTTCTCCCTCCCTTCTTTTTACCTACTAGAGTGTCATCTAAAGTTAAGCGCTCACCTCTGTTTGAATTATGTGGTGTTAACCTAGAGTTGTCTAGATAGGAATAAGGATTGGGACTGCTTTCCATATAACTGTGTTTGGAGTGTTTTACTATATTTTGCTAGAGTGTTTTCAACTTATGTGTTCTTGAAAATAAAAAAACTATATACTTTTGAAACCAAGCTCTGGTCAGTGTTTGCTTGTGCTATTGTGTCTGAGTACATATTGTGTATACTTTGCATACTGCCTAACTCTTCTTGAGGGAAGTCTGACTGCTCAGCCACAGCTACCAGGTAAATCTGGGTGGTGCAGACTGCTACCAAGTGGGTTTACTGCTATACCTGTAGTCTTAAATCTTTTGCAGTGTTCCCCAAGGGAACTGCACAGGTTTCTGCCTAACACTGGTGTACAGCGGTGGGATTTGTATTGAGTATACATTTTATTGTGCTTTAGATACCTTAGTGCAACTAACCACAAAGCTTAGCACTGTAAAAGTAATCCTCTAACATGTCAGTTATAGAAAGCTATAGTCAAGAGTCCCTTGCAGCCAAAACTGCTGATTGTTTAAGAGTGCTCTGTAAACTTAAGGATCTCCTGACTAAGGGCAAGAAAATGGAGCTGATTGAAAGATTGTTAGCTAACCAAAGTCTGGGTGATGGTTCAGAGGAACCTACCACTCCAGCAACTGTAGATGACAGTATTGAAGTTAACATGGAGCAAAATGTTGATGATTCTGAGGAAGAGTCAGAAGAGGAGGGTGAGGCTGTTGTGACTGTCCCCCCTAGGCCTCTGCCTGCTCTACCTGCTGTACCTACTGGACCTTTACCAGGTCCCACATTTAGTCCTCAGTACTTTGAACTGGAGAAAATGAAACTAGAATTGGTGTATAAGAAACTTAATGCTCAAACTGACAAAGAACTAAGGCTAAGGGAAATGGAGCTCAAGTATGAGCTAGAAATGAAGAAATTGTCTGTTGAGAATGCTTCTCTCTCTGGCTCCTCTAGAAGTTCCAGTCCTAAAAGACCCCGGATGCCTAAGGAATTGATTGGTATGTATGAGCCTAAGTTGGATGTGTTGGATTGGTTGTCTATGTTTGAGGATAATCATGGGCTCCAGAACATCACAGGTAATGAGTTACTCACCTGGTTGTTCTCTAGGCTCCCCCCTGTTGCAACTGATGTGGTAATGGAGTTGGGGGAGGAGGATAGGAAAGAGTATGAATGTGTGAAACTAGCTTTGATAGCTAGGTTTGGGAAGACCCCTTCCCAGTATCTTAAGAGGTTTAGGAGCCTCAAAAAGCATGATGGTACCCCTTGGGCTACCTGGGTGAGTGAAGGGTTGAAAAACTTAGAGGGATGGATTAAGGGTTACAAGGTGAACACTTATGAAGGAATGAGAAATCTTGTAATGATGGAGTCAATTTATGATGCCTGCTCTCCTGAGCTCAGACAACACTTGGCTGATTCACAGGAATTAGATCCTAGGAAACTAGCTAAGGCTGCTGACTTGTGGGTTGCCAACAGGGCTACTCACAAGGATTCTGGGGTAACTCAGAAGAAGGATGAGGGAAGACAGCCTAAGAAAGACTCCAAAGAGAATTCTGATAATTCCTATTCCAAAGAGGGCCCCAAACCACAGAATAACCAGGGTAAGCCACATGGGAAACCCAGTCAGGCTAGTATACCTTCTGGGCCCAAACCAGAAGGAGGTCAGAACCAGCCACCCTTTCAGAGAGCCTTTGGAAAATGCTATATCTGTCAGGGTACTGACCATATCAAAGGAGATCCCAGGTGCAAGGGTAAACCTGCGGGGATCAGCACAGTCTCCTTAGCCTTCACTCCTGAGGATGAAGTACAGATGTCTAGTGCTCACTTTGAACTCTTTGCTGAAGATCCCTTGGGACTTCAAGCAACTGTATCTATAGAGTCCATGGATCTGGTTAGCTCCCAGAATAGGGTAGTGTATAACTCCCTACCTGCTAACTCGAAAGTGTACTATGTGGACAGTGTTCTTGTCAATGGCCAGGATACTCCTGCCAGGAGGGACACTGGGGCCAGCAGAACAGTAGTGGATGAAAGCTTCTTTCAACCTGAGGATGTGGCCAAAGCACCCAAAGGTCCCACTAAGATGTCTGGAGGCCCTGTCCAAATGGTTCCTATTCTACCAGCCCTCTTTCAGTGTAACAACATGACAGTGAGGATCCCTGTCAGTGTTCAGACTGAGGTACCTGGGAAAGTCCTGTTGGGGAATGACCTAAGAACTCTAGGAGTAGTGTCACATACCCCCAGGCCTCCCAGGATGGAGAAGCAGAACTTAACCAAATTGGCTAGAGAGGCTACCTTGAAGGACCCTTCTAAGCCTGTGGGACCCTCTACTGAGACCCCCACTACAAGCCCTGGGGTTAGTAAGTTGACTTCTAACCCAGGCTCATTTCAGGCTAGTGCAATAGGGAAATGGGAGACCCAACCAAGCTCAATCATTGTTCCCCTAGTTTCAGAGTCTCTGACTCCCCCTGCTTCTGAGGAAGAGGTGGATAGACCAACTAGGCCCCTATCTGGACCTGAGAGAACTGGTAATTCTCAGTGCTGGTGGGAAACCAGAAAAGAAAAGTCTAAGGCCAAAAACCTTCAGACTGTTGGACCTTCTACTGAAGACCCCAACCCGAGTCCTAGTATTGGGAGCGAAACTCCTAAAGTAGGTAAGGTTAGATCTAAGAGGAAGGGGAAGCAGGTACATTGCCTAAACCCAACCCCTCCAACCAAGAGGCCTAAGACCCAACCTGCTCCCTCAAGAGAGGTGGTGAGGAACCTTGGAGGCCCCTCTAGATCTAAGGGAATCCTTTATAAGTACCCTTTGAAAACGCCTAACACAGGTTCAGGAGTTGTACCAACTTCTGAGGGACGGGTCAACCAGGTCCCCTATAACATTAAAAAGACTGATGTTCCTCAAAGGGTTTGTAGGTCCTATAGCTTACAAAGGAAAGCCTTTGGGTTACCCATTAAACATAGGTCTCATGGACTCTCTAGGATGTATGTCATCGACTAGAGGTATGAGGTTCATCCAGGAGTGGATTAAATCCTCCTGTCCCTTAGTCTGGGGGGGGGGGCGAGTGTTAGGAAGAATTCTCTGTTTAGGCTGAATTTCCTAACCTATTGAGTCCCCCAGCAGCTTTGCTGGATTTTCTGGGTTTATTTTTTCTCTCCTGCCAAGAGTGAGACTCTTTTACCCTCACTCTTGGACATGTTTGAAGTGTGTTTCTTTGGTTTGCCTTGTGTTGAATGGGCTATGGGGTCTTTTACTCCATAGGGCCTCATGTATTTTTGTGATGTGGGTTACACAGCACCCTCTGTGCCGTAACCCAGGGGTGTCCTAGGGACTCCCCAACATAGACTCCATACCCTGGGACTGACTACTGTCTCCCAGGGCATGTAAAGTCACCAAAGACTTTACTAGTCTTAAATCCTGAACAGAACCAGTACAAACCATCATATTGTGGACGTACTGGCTGGGGCAATTCGATTGCCCCAGGGTCTGTTAGTCAAGGGGGCACGTCTCCGTCCCCCCTGATCGAGTTTTGGCTGGTCGCAGTGGAAACTACGTTTTATATTCGACCGCGAATATTTTCCTATGGGATTTCCCATTGTTTTAGGCTAACACATTTAATTATTTATTTACGGTAGCCTTAAACATACCGCCGGTTTATATATTTATTATTATAACTCCGGTTGGGATTTTTTGCCAAAACTTGATGCTAAAATGGCGTTGGCATTCGCCTCTGTAACTCTGACCCAAAGTGGAGCCCTTTGTCCCACTTTTGGCGGGCTTCTCTACAGAAGCCCTCCAAAGTGGTGCCACTCTGTCTGGGGTACTTAGGAGGGGTGGAGGGGGATTTAGGCACCCTGGACTGAGTTACCTAGGTAACTCAAGTCGCACTCCGTCCTGATTGGCCCAAGTGGTGAGCCGGCCGGCTCACCACTTAGCATGTTTGAGTGACATCTAGGCTGGGTGAATGGGGGTTTGCTGCATAAAAGCAGGGCTTTGGGGACTGGAACTTCAGAAGTCGCCACAGGACCTAAGAATCCAACGAGGGATGAGCTGAGCTGATCTGCTACGACGACACCGCCTGCTGAACCATCTCACCACTTTTCCCGACGACCGAGGAGAACTCTTAACGGAGTGGCTCCTTCCCTTGACTGGTGGGGACAACCAGTTTTCACCTTCTTTCCGCTCTTCGAGGTATCTCGTGGCCGCCTTGCCAGTGCCAAGCACCCCGGCAACCGGAATACCCACCACTTTTACCCCAACCGCGAAAGTCGGTACAACCCTTTAACCGGAGGACTCCGCGGCTGGTTTCTTCCCGGGCAGTGCAACGACCTTCTTCTTCTGCTCTTCAGCGAGATCTTCTTCTCCCCTGACCGACGTCGAGCCTTGCTGCCACTGCCTGGAACAACTGCCCCCGCTGGAGGATCCTTTCCGTTAAGGTACCGTGTTCCGCCTGGCTTCCCTTGCCACCGACTGTACGGGGTAGTTTTAGCCCCCGGCTTTCGATCCTGGGATTGCCTGGGACACTTTGGCTAAACTTTCTAAGCCTCTCTAACTCTTTTCCGAACTCTTTTGCAAGACTCTTAATCCCTACCAACTGTGTGATCTTGGGCACGTTTTCGCTCTGTCTGCTCTAAGAGTGGGCCCTGCTTAGTGACTTTTGCTCACCTGTGACTTTGTGCTTCTTTGAGCTTACAAAAAGTGTTCTTAACCTTAGAGTGGTGTGTTTATCCTAATTCTGCTCCTTCTCCCTCCCTTCTTTTTACCTACTAGAGTGTCATCTAACGTTAAGCGCTCACCTCTGTTTGAATTATGTGGTGTTAACCTAGAGTTGTCTAGATAGGAATAAGGATTGGGACTGCTTTCCATATAACTGTGTTTGGAGTGTTTTACTATATTTTGCTAGAGTGTTTTCAACTTATGTGTTCTTGAAAATAAAAAAACTATATACTTTTGAAACCAAGCTCTGGTCAGTGTTTGCTTGTGCTATTGTGTCTGAGTACATATTGTGTATACTTTGCATACTGCCTAACTCTTCTTGAGGGAAGTCTGACTGCTCAGCCACAGCTACCAGGTAAATCTGGGTGGTGCAGACTGCTACCAAGTGGGTTTACTGCTATACCTGTAGTCTTAAATCTTTTGCAGTGTTCCCCAAGGGAACTGCACAGGTTTCTGCCTAACAGTATAGGCGCGTTACAAATGCCTTACCATATCATATCATATCAATAATGAGTAAACCAGCAATAGAAATGGGAAGGAACGCAAGGGGGTTGACAAAATAGGCAGAATACTGACTCCTACCACTAGGCGCAGTTCTGTGTGGAGATCCCACCCACCTGGGCAACCTGTAAATAAAGATATATTGCACAAGCCCAGTCCATATGTTCAATAGTCTCACTTCTTCCTATTAAGGTTTTACCCCCCATTGTACCTGGTGGAGTAGAGTTCTCCGACGATGCACCGACTGATCCTTCTTGAGTGCCTCCCTTTCAGGCGGGAGCCACGGATCGTCGAGAGGTGTCGGGGAACTTGGCGTTCGGTGTCGGAGAATCGACGGCCCTTCTTGAGTGCCCTGCCTTTAAGGCGGGAGTCACGGGTCGTCGAACGTCTAACGGTGAACAGGGTGAACTATGGGAGGGAAGTGACAGCTTCGTTCCTAGCGGCGCTCGTCGATGACAGAGCGTCGGCGTCCTGCAAGGAAGAGGCGTGCGGGGCACCTCGGTGACAATAGTTCTGGACCGCAAAGAGATGATGAAGAACTGTGGCCCAGCAAGGGTGTCAAGTCGTCGGCGTCTCTGCGGTCTGTAGGTGGCGGGAAACCCACTGGTGGATGCTCCTCGGCGCGTCGACGGTCGGGCCTTCTCCAGCGGGAGACAAGCGGATGCCTATGCAGATGAGAGCGTCCGATGATCAATTGAAGTTCTTAGGCAAACGGGAGCGCGGTCGCCCCGGTCGGCGACGGCGGTCGTCGATAGTGGCGGACAACACCCCGGGTGCTTCTCCTTGGAGTTCCGCAGCAGTCCCTGTATCGGGTCAGCAGCCTGTCGAAGGTCTGTCTATCAGGGAGCGTTGGCAAAGATCAGCTGTGCACGATGGTCCCTCGTAGCTCGGGAAGAGGGCGCCTTACCAGGTCCTCTCTGGGTCAGTCCTTGGAGGCACAGCAGCTTTCAGATTGTGAAGGAGAGCAACAGCAATTCTTCTTGTCAAGCGTCAGTTAATCCAGTTACTCGTCGTAGTGGACTTCAGCTTCTGAACACGATTCCTAGCAGTGAGAGGTCCCCAGATATACTGTTGATCTCCCATTCATTCCGCTGGGTCACACTCAAGCATCAAATCAACACTAAGGGCATTCATGCAGGCAGCCAATCAGGCACACAAGGTATTCAGGCCATTCACTTCTCTCCAGACACTCACAACAAGTTATGTGTATTGGGACAAGTACCGAGCCATTCAACACTCCAAGCTGCATTCATACCGGTTTCAGGCAGGGTTGTCTCAGTCATTGTGTCAACCACCAGATACTAGACACCCACAACACAGAATGCATATTCGTCACACACTCTATTCACCCAGGTCCCACCCACAGGAGGTACCCACAACATACATCACCGGGAAGGCTCCAGCCAGTCTGACCGGGTCTTCACAACAACACCATATATGGCACTTCCACCCAACAGCCAGTCAGGGGGAAGGGACAGAGTCAGGGCTTCCCAGGACTTTGGGAAAACAAGGTAATGAGAAATAGAAAGCAAGAGGCCACCGGGGCCATCTTGTTTTCCATCGGGAATCAACTGATCCCAATGGCAGGGCCGGGGTATCCCAAAATGGAGGATACTCCGCGCACCTGTCAAATTCAGCATGGAGCTGCCACTAGCCCATGCACTGCTCTGTGGGCCACTCACAGGTGCCCAAAAACATACACTAGGGGCACAGGGTTGTACCCCCACCCGTGGGTGCCATAAGGGTATCCCACGGGTCCGTTCACCAAACCAAAAGAAAGAGAGCTGCACTGCCAGGAGTCCCACATGAACTCCTGCGTGGAAAACACGACAGAACACACAATGAAAAGCAGTAAAGGACAAGGATACGGAGGCCCTGTCCCTCCGAAGCATTTCCAGCATCACAGTCACCCCCCCCAGACTGAGGTGGAGGTTGCCTAATCTCCCACGGGATAGACACCCTCATCCAGACGGTCAACATACCTTCTGGAAAGGCCATCTGCATTATCGTGACTCTTCCCTGGTCGGTGCTCTATGGTGAAATATAGCTCTTGCAGGTTAATGGACCACCTGAGCAGTTTCGGGTTCTCACCCTTCATCTGCATAAGCCACTTCAGGGGCTTATGATCGGTTTAGGCCTTGAAGGTAGACCCTGTACGATAGGGCCTAAAACGCCTAAGGCTCCAAACTATGCTAAAACATTCCTTTTCAACAGTTGCCCACCTAAGTTCTCTACCCTTGAGTTGTCTACTGATGAATATGATAGATAGGATGTTCTCTCCCTTTGTCATCTAACTGGGACAAGACAGCTCCAATTCCGGTGTCGCAGGCATCAGTCTGGACGATAAAGGGTCGGCTGTAGTCAGGCGCACACAACACGGGTGCCCGACACAGACTTTCTTTCAAGCCATTAAAGGCCCTCTGACACTCTTCAGTCCAATTGACCTTCCTAGGCTGCTTGGGTGAAGGCAGAGCTGTCAGAGGGGCAGCTATGGTTTCATAGTCCACCATGAAATTGCGATAGTAGCCAGTGAGACCCAAAAAGGCTCTCACCTGGGTTTGAGTAGTGGGAGTCTAACAGTCCTGTACATCCTGTACTTTACTGGGGAGAGGATGGATTTGACCCCCTCCTACCTCATGACCAAGATACGTGTCTTTCCCCTGAGCTATCTGGCACTTGGTGGCCTTGATAGTGAGTTTAGCCCTCTTTAAGGCCTGCAACACTCTACCCACATGTGTCAAGTGCTCTTCCCAAGTGGAACTGTAGATGGCAATGTCGTCTAAATAAGCCACACAAAAGGCTTCCAGCCCACTGAGAGCATGATTGACCAATCTCTGGAAGGTGGCAGGGGCATTCTTTAACCCAAAAGGCATGACCCTAAACTGGTAGAGTCCCTCTGGTGTGGAGAACGCCGTCTTTTCCTTGGCATGGTCCGTCAGAGCTATTTGCCAATAGCCTGAGGTGAGGTCAAAGGGGCTCACAAATTTGGCAGCACCTATGGTGTCCACGAGCTCATCAGCCCGGGGCAATGGGTGCGCGTCAGTTTTGGTGACGGCATTAACTCCTCGTTAGTCCACACAGAACCTCCAATCCTTGGTACCGGCCTGGGAACTTGCCTTGGGGACAAGGACCATGGGACTGGACCAGGGACTGGTTGAGGGTTCAATAACACCCAGATCCAACATCTTGGCGACCTCAGCCTGGATGTGGTTCTTAACCGTATCTGACATTCGGTAGCTCCTGCTTTTGACAGGCACGCTGTCACCAGTGTCAATGTCGTGCTTACACCACGGTGTAAGGCCTGGCGTCAGCAAAAACAGAGGGGCATACTGCTGGAGAAAAGTCCTGCAGGCCCTCTGCTGCTCGGTTGTCAAATATGGAGAGAGCTGCACTCCCTCCACTGAGCCATCCTGAGGGTTGCTATGCAGCAAATCAGGAACGGGCTCACTCTCATCCTCTTCTTGCTCTGAAGCCAGCAAGAGACATGAGACTTCTGCTCGCCTGTGGAAAGACTTGAGCCTATTAACATGGAATACCTGAGGGGATACCTATGGGATTCCCATGTCAACCGGATAATTGACCGCGTCCATCTTGGAGACTATCCAGAAGAGTCCAGTCCATTTATCTGCCAATGCCCGAGGCTTGGTAGGCTCCATCACGAGGACCTCCTGTCCCAGAGTCCACTCCACTTGCGATGCTTTAAGGTCATGCCAGTATTTGCTCAATTCCTGGCAGGCCTTGAGATTCGCCATTGCTTGACCCATCATCTGTGTCATCCTCCGTCGGAGGCCTAACACATAGTCCCCCACTTGCTTGGCAGGACCGGGAGTGGGGCTTCCAAGCCTTCTCGGATCAAGGCAAGAGGCTCCCTCACAGGATGTCCAAAGAGCAACTCAAAGGGGCTGAAACCACCACCCTCTTGAGGTACCTCTCTGTAAGCAAACAGCAGGCATGGCAGAAGGAGATCCCATTTCCTACTTAGGGGCTCTTCCAAAGCACCTAGCATGCCCTTGAGAGTTTTATTAAATCTCTCAACCAGACCATTGGTCTGGGGGTGGTAAGAAGTGGAGAACTTGTAGGTTACCCCGCACTCTTTCCACATGGTTTTCATGTAACTAGACATGAAGTTGGATCCTCGGTCAGAGACAACCTCTTTGGGGAATCCGACATGGGTGAAAATGCCCAGGAGGGCCCGGGCAACCACTTTGGCAGTAACAGTCCGAAGGGATAAAGCCACAGGGTACCTGGTGACATGATCTACCAAAACCAGGATGAAACGATGTCCACATGACGTGGGAGGGTCAAGGGGACCGACGATGTTGATGGCCACCCTCTCAAACCATGTGCCAACCACTGGCAATGGCTGCAGTGGGGTCATGATGCTGTCTCCAGTCTTGCCAGACAACTGACAAGTTGGGCAGGTCCTGCAGTGGAACTCCACTTCTACTCCCATTCGAGGCCAGTAGAAATGGGCAGAGAGCCTCTGTTTAGTCTTCTTGGTACCAAGATGAAAAGCCAAGGGCACCTCATGCGCCAACTGCAGTAGGAAGGGCCTGTAAACCTGGGGCACCACCAACCTCTTGAGGGCACCAGGTTCAGACTTAGTGGGCTCACTAACAAGGAGCTCACCCTCCCAATAAATCCGGAAAGTCCTAGAGACTTCGCCTCGTGCCTGGGACAGGGCCTGTTTCCTCAGACCCTCGAGAGAGGGACACTCTCTCTGTCCTTTACAGAAGTCTGCCCGGGAGGGTCCCACTTCAGCTAACAAGCATTGAAGATCGGGATGATCCTCCGGGTTGAGAACCTCTCTCACAGGAGAGTCTTCTGGCTCTTCTCCCACACGGAGTTTAACACTGGACCCAGCCCGTCCGGAGCATGGATCCCAATGGGTGCTGTAGGAACAGCAGGAAGAGAAGGGGCTCCCTCCACAGAGGTGGTGTTCTTGCTCTTCCTTCGTCTTGCCTTAGGCCGCGCCTTCGGCTCGGGTACCTGACTCACAGCCAGACCCGGTGTCACCTGTGACCTAGTGACTGCAGCAGCAGTTCATCTGCGATCAACCCCAACTCTACTAGATCGTTACCTAACAGAATGTTAGCAGGGAGGTTGTCCTGAACCAGGACAGGAAGCTTTGCTGTCTTGTCTCCAATTACTAGTGTGACTCGGGCTACAGGTGATAATTTGGGAGGCCCACCATCTACCCTGGTGGTTCTCAGAGGAGAATCTACATATTCCTCTGGCTTGAGCAGGGTCCTGTCCACCACTGTCACGCTTGCCCCAGTGTCTCTCAAACCAGTAGAAGGCTAGCCATTCAGGAGGCCACTTCTCAAAAATGTAAGGGTGTTCTGTGGGATAGTCGCCAGTACTTCCGCGTACTGGTCCTAGGCCCCAAGGGACACTAAGGAAATTTCTACGGGAGCACCAAAAGTGATCCCTGTAGAGGAGGGAAGGGCAGTGGCCTCCACCTCAGACATGGGGTAAGAGTAGGTCAGGCTGACAGCCTGTACTCCGAGTGCCTTACCTTTACATTTGGAGTCACCCCTTTTGTGATCCACAGCCCCACAGTCCCAACAAGTGCCGGTAGTGCGGGGTACGGTACTGGAACCAGCGGGAGCCTGCTTTGCAGCAGGTGGACCACTACTCTTATTCCCACCCACAAATGACTTATCCCCACTAGATTTTTGGGTCTTAGGAGAGGAGGGTTTACGTTTATTCGACTGTGACTGCTTTTGGGACTCCTCAGCTTTCTGAGAGGCCCCCTTTTCTTTGTCCTTGTCCTTCCCACTGGAGTCCTAGGGGACACCCGGTAGGAGACTCACTTGTCAGCCAACCTAGCCAGCTTAAAAGGATCCAAAATGTTCTGGTCAGCAACATACTGGCGCAGCTCCGGTGAACAGGCTTCAAAAAACAACAGGTGGGACAATTCAACTAAAGTTTTCACCTTGTAACCATCAATCCACCCCATCACATTCATGTGCGCAGCACTCACCCAGTCAACCCAAGACACATTCTCTCTTTTCTTAAAATCCCTGAACCTTTTAAGGTATTGGGTAGGTGTATTGCCGAACATGGCAATCAAAGCAGATTTCATACACTCATACTGACCATTTCTTCCACACTCAGCTTCAGAATACAGTCATATCCAGTTTGAGGCACTCTGCTTAGCAAACACTTAGCCCAATCTCTTTTGTCAACATCATTAATTGCACAAGCCATTTCAAACGCTTCAATCCATTGGAGGATATCAGAACCCTCTGAAAACACAACAACCAAATCCTTCATAAATTTAGTTGCTGGGGACCTGACACTCTCACTGGGTTTTGCTGAAGTCTCCACTCGAGCTTTCACTATCTGGATTCTTTGACATTCAGTGTCCTTATCTTTGAGTTCAAGATCCCTATTCTTGAGTTCCACTTGTTGTGCCAGCTCCTCTTTCTTAAACTCAGCATCTATTTCCAACTTGCGATATTCAAAGGCCAATTTCATCCTTAATAACTCAAGTCCCAAGGTATTGCTGGGGTTCGGAACAGAGGCAGCAGGAATGGCGGCATTCCCAGAAACAGATTCAGTAGAAACCCCAAGGGCAGAGTCCTCATTGGGTGCATTCTCATCAAGAGTTTCACCATCGGTCTGGTAGTCCACCAGGGCAGCTATCAGCTCAGCCCTAGACTTATCCACAAAGTCTAACTCCCTGGCTTCACAAGCACTCTGGAGAGCCTCTAAGCTCCTCCGAGTCAATTTACCATTCGCAATAGACTCCATTGTTTGTAATGCAGTTATTTTGTACACACCCAAACCTTAATCTAATAAAGTGCAAATATTTTGTAATTCGCACGGTTATACACTGATTCTTAAAACCATAAGCATCCCACTGCTGCCACCAGTGTAAAGACTGGTAGGGGGTGTCTGTACTTCCGCTCTCTATATGGTAGAGGAGAGGCACAGAGGACCCCAGCCAAGATTCTCTATTATTGGTACGTGGTCGAGCAATCAAGGCCTAGCTTCTCAGGAGGTGATGCGGGCTGGTTCTTAAGTACAGTGTAGTTTCCGAACCCCCACAAAGGAATGTCCACACACTCTATTACTGAAAACACAGTCTTTATATAATTAATATTCAAAGGTATGTACACGATCACAATAACGTACTTTGTACTTGGAAGTCAATAATGATAAATATATACACGTCTAGAGTGGTACCACTAATGTTATCAAATCTCAATAAAGTGCATCAACTATAAGGTTAAAATGTCACACAGATCAATAACAAGTAAACCAGCAATAGAGATAGGAAGGAAAGCAAGGGGGTTGACACAATAGGCAGAATACTGACCCCTACCACTAGGCACAGTTCTGTGTGGAGATCCCCCCACCTGGGCAACCTGTAAATAAAGATATATCGCACAAGCCCAGTCCATATGTACAATAGTCTCACTGCTTCCTATTAAGGATTTACCCCCCCAATGTACCTGGTGGAGTAGAGTTCTCCGACGATGCACCGACCGATCCTTCTTGAGTGCCTCACTTTCAGGCAGGAGCCACGGATCGTCGAGAGGTGTTGGGGAACTTGGCTTTCGGTGTCGGGGAATCGACGGCCCTTCTTGAGTGCCCTCCCTTTAAGGCGGGAGTCATGGGTCGTCGAACGTCAGACGGTGAACAGGGTGAACTACGGCAGGGAAGTGACAGCTTCGTTCCTAGCGGTGCTCGTCGATGACAGAGAGTCGGCGTCCTGCAAGGAAGAGGCGTGCGGGGCACCTCGGTGACAATAGTTCTGGACCGCAAAGAGATGATGAAGAACTGTGGCCCAGCAGGGGCGTTGATTTGTCGGCGTCTCTGCGGTCTGTAGGTGGCGGGAAACCCACCAGTGGATGCTCCTCGGCGCGTCGACGGTCGGGCCTTCTCCAGTGGAAGACAAGCGGATGCCGATGCAGACGAGAGCGTCCGATGATCAATTGAAGTTCTTAGGCAAACGGGAGCACAGCGGCTCCGGTCGTCGACAGTGGTGGACAACAGTCCGGGTGCTTCTCCTAGGAGTTCCGCAGCAGTCCCCGTATCGGGTCGGCAGCCTGTCGAAGGTCTGTCCCCCAGGGAGCTTTGGCAAAGATCAGCTGTGCACAATGGTCCCTCGTAGCTCGGGAAGAGGGCGCCTTACCAGGTCCTCTCTGGGTCAGTCCTTGGAGGCACAGCAGCTTTCAGATTGTGAAGGAGAGCAACAGCAATTCTTCTCGTCCAGCAGGGCTTCAAGGTCAAGTGTCAGTTAATCCAGTTACTCGTCGTAGTGGACTTCAGCTTCTGAACACGATTCCTAGCAGTGAGAGGTCCCCAGATATACTGTTGATCTCCCATTCATTCCACTGGATCACACTCAAGCATCCAATCACGACTACGGGCATTCTTGCAGGCAGGCAGCCAATCAGGCACACAAGGTATTCAGGCCATTCACTTCTCTCCAGACACTCACAACAAGTTATGTGTATTGGGACAAGTACCGAGACATTCAACACTCCAAGCTGCATTCATACCGGTTTGGGGCAGGGTTGTCTCAGTCATTGTGTCAACCACCAGATACTAGACACCCACAACACAGAATGCGTATTCGTCACATACTCTATTCACCCAGGTCCCACCCACAGGAGGTACCCACAACATACATCACCGGGACGGCTCCAGCCAGTCTGACCGGGCCTTCACAACAACACCATATATGGCACTTCCACCCAAAGGCTAGTCAGGGGGGAGGGACAGAGTCAGGGCTTCCCAGGACTTTGGGAAAACAAGGTAATGTGAAATGGAAAGCAAGAGGCCACCGGGACCATCTTGTTTTCCATCGGGAATCAACTGATCCCAATGGCAGGGCCGGGGTATCCCAAAATGGAGGATACTCCGCGCACCTGTCAAATTCAGCATGGAGCTGCCACCAGCCCATACCCTGCTCCGTGGGCCACCCACAGGTGCCCAAAAATATACACTAGGGGCACAGGGTTGTACCCCCACCTGTGGGTGCCATAAGGGTATCCCACAGGTCCGTTCACCAAACCAAAAGAAAGAGAGCTGCACTGCCAGGAGTCCCACATGAACGCCTGCGCGGAAAACACGACAGAACACGCGATAAAAAGCAGTAAAGGACAAGGATACAGAGGCCCTGTCCCTCCGATGCATTTCCAGCATCACACAGACCAATCAAGGTAGCGATCGCGGCGGTCAAGACTAGGTCTCAAGAGGGGTGAGGGTGACTGAAAGCCCGCAATGAGCACACAAAGCAAGGACACTTACAAATGACTCCAAGCAGGTGTTATATTAAAAATATAGACACCTTTATTACAAGGCCTTTGTAACATTGACCATAGTAAAGAATCACAATAAAACTCAAGTAAACCAACACATCACAATCAAATACAATATATATACAATTACCGAAGGGTCTAAAGAGTTAGAAGCATGAAATATGCAGACCACCTACATGGGGAGGACAGGCAGTGCAAGTAATCGTTAGACCCAGTTCGCCTTCAGAGGCCACCTAACTAGAAGGAAGTCCGAGCCCTACGAAGAGTGGAGCCTTGTGCTCAAAAGTACCTGCACTCGCTGGTGCCAATGGGCCAAGGGGAGTTTCTTCAAGGAAGTCAGGCAGTTCAGAGTGGTGAACAAAGGAGGGCGAACAGATCTCCGCTACTCAAGCGCGGCCTCCACTTACTGGCAGAAGCCGAGCGTGAGTGCGAAAAAGGTGTGCTGTTCATCACAGCTAGGAAAAGCTACGAGCTACTGCAGGAGGGTGACCAGTTCCTAGCGTTGCTACTCACCGGTCCCCGATGCAGGCAGACCCAGGCTTCTCCGCGAAAGTTTCAGTGCTGGCAGGTTCAGATACGAGCAGGGGACGTCTCGGTGTCGTGTAGATTCCGCGGCAGCAGAAGTTAGAGTTGAGGATATCCCAAACGCAGTGAACCCGCACAGATTGTTACCACAGCAGGGCAACGAAGCGGCTGTGTGTATTTCAGCCCAATGCACACTTCTCACTTCAGACCTGGGAATGCCAAGTGTACGAATCGTGTGAGAGTGCTAAGGACTCAGAATACAACACAACCTGACGGTGGTAACAGAGCAAGACTCCTGTGTAGGCTGGTCAGTCCACTGGATGGCCCAGGGACGCTTCCAAAGGCTTACGTGCAGGAGATCATGAAGATGCCGAGAATAGTTGTTCCCACTATTCCAAAGGGTCGAAGTACCAGTACAGGCCTTCTCATTCAATCAGAGACAGAATGGTCTCACAGGGCAAAAGCAGTGCAGAGGAGCAGTCCTTCAGCGGGTCACCAGCGATTCCTCGGTTCAGCCTCTTAGTTGCAGGATACTTGGCTCCTGTATCCATCGTTTGTGAGAACTCAGGAGATCGACATGGTAGTGGTGTTTCCAGCCTCCTCTTATCCAGAGTTCCCTTTGCGCCAAAACAGAGAGGACCCAATGGGAGATCTGCTCACAAAACACTCACACCATACGTGGACCTATCACGGACCACAGTGGTCCCAGGAATTCAAGACACACTAGACTCTCTGGCACCCAGGATGTGTATTGGGACCAGACATCCCAGCCCACATCCTGGAGGCACACACAAGGCCTGTAGAAGCCTGCGAAAGCATCTGTGTTTCGCGGGAAAGTACATGCCCAAATAAGGAAGGCCCCGGGTCAGCTCGACCTGGGGAAGGTGGCAAGACGGTCAGCGGGCAGGACAAAGAGCCTTGTGGTCTGGCCATTTTGGGAGCCAGGCCACCATTTTGGGCTAAGCGCGAGAAACACCCTTAAACAGCCAAAAGGAGCTCAAAACACAAAGAAACGATTGCTGCCACCAGTCCCGCCCGTGATTCACTTGCACTGTTCGTTAACAATCCAAAGAGAGTGTCTAGGGCCTGCAGAGTGACTAGAGGCCCAAGAGAGCAGTAACTTAGCTTACAGTGCCCTCTTGTGTCTTGTTGCGCGAAAGCTGCAACATGATAAAAGAACTATGGAAAACAACGTTTCCCAGTACTGACTGTTTTAAGGGCATGTCAGTTTCCCCGTAAGAATGAAGCGAAAGCCGAGAGGAGTGCGACGGAAGGCTGTGCTTCTCTGGCAAAGTCTAGATAAGGGTGAAAACAACAGCAACAAGATTAGGGGTTGTTACATGGAAGGAAACTTACCTACAATTAAGAAATCTTTCCTAACAGCGCTGGACCACTCTGTATCTGGACATAACTGGTTTGATGAAGTTCAATTGACACAAGTTCATACAATGTTGCCGCCTGCAACCTTCAGTATAACACAGTCAACCTGCTATCAAGCAGAGAGTACACTCATGGGCTTATTCGGCCCGAGGTCACAGTTCCTTTAATCAACATCAGGGCCTTCTGTGCCCAAGACACTTTCATTCAAAGTCTCTAGCTTCAGATGGCCTGATGCACCAAAACAATAAAGAAAAGTTCCCTTCCAAATATTCAAGACAAGGCACTGTGCTCATCACCCGGTATCCCCCTCAGCTTGGCTTAAGTCCTTCATTCAGAATTAGCCTCCCTCATTCGGGTTCAGACCAACTTTAATTCGCAGGCATCCCTCAGTCAGGTTCACATTTGCCACAACAATATCTTCATGGGTGAGTTTTACTGTTCATCCCGGACCCCCTCTTTCAGGGTCATATCCCCTTTTAAACAATTAGTCCCCCTCTTCTGGGCTCAGACTAATTTTAGTATGTAGGCAATCGAAATATTTAGAATGTACACAGGATTTAACTTAACCCGCTGCAGGACCACTTCGATCTCACCATTCAATATTTGCACAATCTGGGGGGAACCAAACAGAGACCTACGAGTGAGCACCCAGATGGCACCGGACTACTCTGTATCTGGTACCTAACTGGTTTTCATAAATTTCAATCGCAGTTCTTTGTTCATACAATGTTGCTGCTTCGCAACCTTGAGGATAACGCAGTCCGGTCTTGTATCAGTTTCTCCCGACTCACAGGCTGTGCTGAACTCGTTGGCGTTGCTTTGCTGTCGGAGTCAAGGACAGTACCACGGTGGCAATCGCTTCTCCCCACCTTGGCTATCAATGCGGGAGGGCTCTGTGTACGTTTGACACATGGTACACCATTCGTCAGCTGTAATTCCTGGTCTTATGCTTCTTTTCCTTGAGGCTTCTTGAAAGCCTTTTGTAAAAAAGACAAGGGTAACTCCGTCCTTGTTGTCCTTTCTGGTCTCACCGCCTTTCTCCTCTGTTTGAACTGCCATACCAGAATAGATGCTTCCTACTGCGTTAAATCTTGCTCAGGGTGTGCTTTCATGCTCCGCCTTTTATCTGTGTGGGGAAGTGTGATGGAAATCAGGTATGTGTAGTTATCAGTAATTGCCTGACTCTGCCTGACCCTTGTGTTGGTACATGTCAGGTATACATGTCAGGTATAAATGTCAAGATTGTCAGGTCTCACCTGTGATTCGGAGTCACTCCCACTAGTCGAGATTTCAGAAGCAGAGAGTTTGGTGATGGTTTCGTCAAAGGTTCCTTTCTTCGTTTTGAAGAGATATGGTCTTTTCTGGGAATTCACCACTGTCTTTTGATTAGGACACAATCCAAACAAGAGTAGCATTTCCCCTGTGCAGCACAGATAGGGGAAAAGGCCAGTGACAGAAAAAAAACATTGAGAGAGGTTCAAATCTATTGAGGAGTGGAACCTGTGGGGTCAAACTCAAACGTACATTCAGGGTCCGCTACACTGTCCCCATATACTCTCTGGGGAGATGACAACTATGGACTGTGGTTGATAGTCAGGAGTCACAGGTTGCTCATCTGCATCCACCCGCTCCCAATAGATGTCGATTTCTACAATATTGGAGCTTAGAATCCCTTCACCCACTCTGTTGCCTTTCACCGGGAATACATAGTTCATCCTTGACATTAGTTCACAAAACAAGAGTGACTGCAGCCCAGGACCACTGTTGGTCCGTGGGTATTGTCATAGAAAAACACTACAACGGGTGTGCACAGGTAAGTGTGAAGTGGAGTTGTGTCATAGATGGATACTGTAGTGTTTCAGCCACAGGGAACATGGACTGGACGTAGGTGGCTAGGATGGCCTTCTTCAGGATGGAGGTGAAGGGTAAACACTGTCCGTGTGATATCTGTAGAATTCAATAATGACAGATGGTTAGAGAGGTGTGGGATCTCCAGATTTTATTTGCAACTCAAGTAACTTATTAGTGACTGATTAGTGTCAAAATGGGTGCACGTGAAAGTGCATCGTTAGACAGAAGCTTACCGTAAACCGGCAATCTGTGTGACGGTAATGGCTTCTGAAGGTCTCCGACCGCAGCGGTGCGTGGAGACAGGTAAGAGCGGTGACTGTATGTCCACTGCTGATATGCTTGTTGGTCCATGATGCCTTCTCTGGAACCAGGGTGTCCAGACAGCGGGAAAGGGGAAGAACTGAATGATATCCCAGTGTGAGAAGGGTCATATTTAGTGTGACCGACCAGGGGTGGTGAATACCTGTAGAGAGACTGTCTCGGGGAAATAGGTGCCAAAAACAGATTAAACGGTACATGAGCGTGGGTGGTGTCCAGTCCTAGTGGAGGCTGACTGGAATGCCTATAAAAGTCAGAGGTTTAAGAAGGCTGGGGCCTCCGTGGCGTAATATGCGTAGGTGATGTATAGTTGGAGACATACGTTGTGGTCTATGGCGCCAGTGTTTGATGGAGTCTACAACAGCATTGTGCCAGGGACCATGGCTGCATGGGCATGCGCGAAGGCTGGGTGATGGTTTCTAGATGTGCCAGCTACTGTAACGGTCATACAGAGGATGCAGAAAGGCAGCATCCGTGGAGGCACGGTGACGTGCTATGAACGGTAAGCGAATGCAAGAGTGAGAGCGTGATGGTGCACGTGTGATCGTGCTGGGGATGTAAGATGCCCTAAGATGGACTCGGGAAGGCGTGGACCAGCAGTTCACAAGTCGTGTTGAAAACGAAACTTACTAGGATAGGTGCCGGAGCCGAATGTGAAAGTGAGAACGTGATGGTTCACGAGTGATCTTGCTGGAGATCCAAGAAGCCCCAAGATGGACTCGGGAGGCGTGGACCCGTAGTTCACAAGCCGTGTTGAAAACAAAACTTACTTGGATAAGTGCCGGAGCTGAAGCGTCTTGCTGGAATGTCGCGGCATTCACAAGTGAAAGTGAAACTCTAAAAGCAAATGTAGTCCGCGCCCCTGGAACGGGCCGTCCAATCGCATGCAGGCACTTGGGCCAATGAACTCCGGGAGAGCGTCATTTAGGTGTTAAGAAAGTCAGCCTGAGCAGGGCCAATAGGCCAAAGTCAAAACCCGGGACACTGGTGATGGGAAATGTAGTACAGAGAGTCCAGAGCAATTGTGGTAGCTCTGAAGTCATGGCAGCACTGGCATGTGAGTGCTGTGCTGGGGGGATCGATGTCTAAAGTCATTTTGTTGGAACGTAGTGAATACATGTACAATGTTGTGTATCAGAATCTGATGGCCACAATGGTGCTCTATACATTTGAGCCAATAGCTAGTGGTTTGTGCATGCGGCAATGCAAGATTACAGGAACACTCGAGAGTGTGTACTCATAGTATATAGTTGAGTGACTTCAAAATCTATTGATGGTGACTGTGGATGAAAACCGTGCCACAAAATGTATCAACAGACGAGTGCATTCAATATACATGGATGGGCATGTTTTACAGATGCTGATGCTAAAGGGCATCAGAATGGTCTCTTAAAACTGGACAAATGGATAAAAGACATCATAAGAAAGCACTGGACAATGGGAACAGTTAGGTCCAGAAATGTTTCCATTCCACCGTAATGTTGAGGCCATTTCTCACAGTGTCCAATCTATGGACCCATTTTTATACCAGACGGGTGAGGGCTAAATTTATGTCTCCCCCCTCGCTTCTGAGGGTTCACTTGTTGTATGATAATCCAGGTTAATTGTTCATTGGTGTGTCCTTTTTTAGTGAAATGGTCCACGAGTTGTTTGTCCGCCACGTGATTTTTTTTATGCAGGACATATGTTCACTGATGCGTTGTTTTATTGGCCTGATGGTGTTGCCAATATATAATAGGTCGCATGGGCATTTGATGGCGTAAATCACACATTTTCTTTTGCAATTTGTGTGGTTTTGTAAGGTCCAATGGAAGTCTTTGTGGTCAAAGGTTTTGCTGGTTTTGGTGAATTTACAGGCCATGCAATGTCCACAGATGAAATGACGAACCACTGGCGGTAAGTTCCATAAGGTGGAAGTCTCTTTCTCAGGCTCGAGAAATGTGTGGACCAAAGTGTTCCGGAGGTTTTTTGTTTTTCTTAAAGGCAAAGAGAGGTTTTTTGGCTAGGGTCCCTTTGTTCTTGATAAGGTGCCAGTGTTTGTAGATGGCACATTTCGTAAGGTTGCTTATCGGGCTGAATGTGGTGACACAGACAGTTCTTTCCATCGGTTTCTTTTCATTTGGGGTAAGGCAGATGGTGCGGTCTGTGTTGGCTGCTCTTTTTCTGGCCATTTTCACTGCTTTTTTGGGGTACCCTCTGTCAGTGAGACATTCTTGGAGTTGGTGTGCATGTATCTTGAATTTCTCTCTTTCCGTGCAGTTTCTCCGGACCCGGAGGAATTGGCCATATGGTATGTTGTATTTGAGGCCGACCGGGTGGTAGCTGGAGAAGTGTAGCAGGGTGTTCCTGTCTGTAGGTTTTCTGAAGAGTTCCGTCTTGAGATTGTTACAGAGCGATAGATGTGTAAATCTAAGAAGTTGATGGTCTGGTGGTCCCACTCCTGGGTGAATCTGATGTGTGGATTCCTCTGATTGAGCCATTGATGGAATGAGATGAGTTCCGTCTGGATGCCTTGCCAGATGAGAAGAACATCGTCTATATATGGACGCCATATTAGGATGTTGTGTAGGTACGGATTGTTGCTGTTGTATATGTGGTCTTCTTTGTGCTGCGCCATGTATAGATTGGCCATGCCTGGGGCGTAGGTCGCGCCAATGCTGACCCCTTTTACTTGCTGATACATTTGTTTTTCGAAGAGGAAGAAGTTTTCTGTCATGGCGAGGCGGATGCACTCAAGTATGAAGTTTGTCGGAGTGTTAATGATATCCTGTCTCTTGTTAAGGTAAATCATGAGTGCTTCTAGGCCTTCTTTCGGTGGTATGGATGTGTATGGGGACTTCATTTCCATAGTCACCAAGATGCATTCCGACGGGAGTGTAAGTGTCTACCAGATCTTGATGGTGTCCGTTGTGTCTTTCACGTATGACTTCATGGTTCCTATGAAGGGCTTCATAAAGAAATCTGTGTAGAGTGACAGGGGTTCAAGCAAGGAGTCACAGGCGGAAACGATAAGTCTTCCTGGTGGTTTGTTGGCATTTTTGTGTATCTTAGGTAGTATATAGAATGCAGGTATTCTGGGGGTGGGTTTTGTTGAGGAATCTGCGTTTGTCTTCGCATATCCAGCCCTCTTCCTCTGCGTGTTTGGTGAGGCCGGAAATTTCCCCCTTCAATCGCGGTGTTGGTTCTCTGTGGAGTTTTTTATAGGATATGGTGTCTGCCATTAGTCTGGAACATTCTTGATTGTGTCTTTGATTTGAAAAATGCCTTTTTCTCGGTTCCTTTGCACCCCGATTCCCAGTAACTCGTAGCGGTACTGTGAATCTCCAAGCGTTTTTAACAGAGTCATTCAGATGGATTTGGGGAACTTACAAATGTCCAGCACTGTAATTCAGTATGTGAACGATTTACTTGTTTGAAGTGCTTCAGATGAACAGTGTCAAGGAGACTCAGTGCGGAGAAGGAGTACAAAGTGGACAAAGAAAAACTGTAATGTTGTCAAACAGATGTCCTTTATTTAAGAAAGGTACTATCATCCACAGGGAGAAGGTTAATGCCTGAGAGAGCCACCACAGTTCAGAACAACTTCAACCAACTACAGTAAAACAGTTTTTGGGGATCTGTAACTTTTGGGGATCTGTAACTATTGTAGGTCTTCGATTTGTCGACTACTCTAGTTATTAGGCCCTTGCTGCAAGCTCTCAAGGAAGTACAGAAAGAGAAGAGTCTGATCGAGTGGTCAGATGAAATGAGAACTTGTTTTCAGGAGCTCAAGACTGCAATCAGTAATGCTCCAGTTCTGTGGACACTGGATTACCAAAAGCCATTTTTTTTGTGCGTGCAGATGGGAAGGTAATGACAGCAGTCCTAACAAAAAAAACATTGTTATGTCACAAACCCTTGGCTTATTATAGTGGGTTGTTAGACTCTGTTATACAGGGTCAGTTTCCGTGTGAGCAATCTCTTACAGCAATGGAATTTGTAATACAAAAGTACTCAGCCATTACTATGGGCAGCCCGGAGACACTGTATGTGGATAGTGCAGTTTTTGCAATATTTTAGTCTGACCCAGTGCTGCCTGGTGATGATGTTCATGATTGTGTGACCTATGAGGGGAAAATACAAGTGTTAAAGAAGATGCTTTGGAGACAGGAGGAAAACATTTTGTTGATGGATCATTAATAATTGATCAGGACACTGGTGAGAGACATACAGGAGCAGCAGTAGTGGAGATGGAGAAGTGATTGCCATCACATTACTCTGCGCAAGCAGCCAAATTGGTGGTGCATATTGAAGGACTGGAAATTAGTAAGGGAAAGGCAGTCACTATCTACTCCGACTCTGCGTATGTTACCACAACAATACATTCTGGGTTATCTAGATGGCAGAGAAGAGGGTGTAGAAGATCTAATGGGACCCCTGTTCGACATGCTGTGCTACTTTTATAATTAATCAACGTGTTAACGTTGCCTGTTGAGGTAAGTGTTGTTAAATGCGCTGTGCATACACAATACAACAGACTTTGTAGCACTTGGTAATGATGCCGTGGACCGATCGGCAAAGGCTGAAGCTTATTTGCCCCTCCCAGATATCCCAAAATGTAAATGATGTCTCAGCAGGCACAGTTGTTGGTCCTGTATACTGCAGCACCCTTGTTACAAATTGTTGACCTGCTGGGAAAAGCACCACAGGAGGAAAAGGAGTTTTGGCCAAAGAGGGTTTGTACGCTCTCGCCCGCAGTTTTGTTGTGGAGTCAGGACCTGATGGGGAAGGTAGTGGTGCCCATAGAGTTCCTTCTTATGGCTTTGGAACGACTGCATTTCCCGGCACACACTCCTCTGTGACAAATTGCAGTGGAACTTTAGGAGGATTGGTTGTGCCCAACCTCTCTGAGCATGTGGGTAGGTTTATTGGTAATTACACACTCTAAGGAATTCAATCTAGGAAATACTATGAGGGAAGCAAGAGGGGTTATGCCCCAACCTTTAAGTCCTTTTGAGGATAATGAATTGCATGTTGATTTTGTTGACATGGTACAAAGGTGCAGCACCTATCGTAATCTAATTGTGGTTGTGCATCCATTTTCCTGATGGCTAGAGGCTAGACCCTACACACACCCTGATGCCAAATCAGCGGCCAGATTCTTGGCGAGGGAGGTATTTTCATGGTGGGGTATTTCTGAAGTGTTAAGGTCCGATATTGGGACTCACTTCTTTAATACTTTGTTCACTGAAATTACTTCACTTTTGGGGATACGGCACATGTTGTGTTTGGTGTACCACCCTCAGGGCAACAGGATTGTGGAGCATTTCAATGGCTTGTTGAAAACCCAATTGTCAAACATATGTTCTAATTTGCATAAGTCATGGCTTTATTGCCTTCCATTGGCGTTGTTTGTTTTTGAAATAATCCTGGATAGGATCACCACCTTACTTCCCATGAGGTAGTGACAGGTCCTAGATTGTTTTCACCTCTCTCCTCTGCACACATAGGTACTGATGCACATAAGTCAGCAGAAATTCTGGGAAATAAATGCAGGGACTATTTTAAGGCTTTAACCAAGAGTGTTAGAATTATAACCTCACAGGTTACTGCATCTTCTCAGCAAAACAAAATCGAAGGTGGCGTGGGACCAAACAAGCATCAGGATCCGTTGTTACTCCCCGTTGATTACATGGACCCCACAGGGGCATCCTCTCTACTCCTATGGCTGTGAAAGTGGAGGGCATTAAGGCGTGGGTGCCTCTCCATAATGTATGGAGGGACACCAGTATGCCCCCAATGACTCCTGAGGAACAGCAGTCTACTAATAATTAAAGTTAAGTGGAATCTAAGGAATCATGATTCATTCCAGTTGGCAAAAGTTTGAATTGTTTTAGTAGGAGAATTGTTTAAAAAGATTGTCTTCAAATTTAGAATTGTTTTAGTAGGAATTGGTTGTAGAAGGATTATTTAGGACTTTTATTTTTTTTTCACAACAAACATAAGGAATAAATTGACAATGTGTTCAGCAATTTATAGAGTTCTTTCCTTTTTTCTTTTTGGGTCATGTGTGTTGGATATAAAATGTGTACAGGGGAGGAAACATTGGGTTATTTTGGTACAATGGACGCAACTTCAGAAGCGCAACAAAGTTTCATAATTATTTTTGCATCTGATGATTCTGATGGGACTTTAGAAATTGTAAATAACGCACATAGTTTTCCAGCTGATAATGTATGGTACCAGCACATGAAGAGAGTGGCAAGGGAGAGAGTAACTGAATCATATTACCTCTTCTCCCTCATTCCCCATGCCTCTGGTGCCCCTAGATTATTAATTCCTAATGAGGAAGAAGTGGCAGATGCATGTTGTCTGGTGCTTATAGCCCTATGCAGGGTCTGAGGGCAGTTTCAGGGGAAATCTGTAACAGCTTCTGTCCTTCTGATCGATGTTCAATTTCAAATAGTGAAGATCGCAAAGAGTGCAGCTTAGCCATGAGGGTCTAATTATCATGACCAACAAATGGGAGCAAGGGGTAATGAATGCAAAACTGGAGGGATGGTGGGACTCTCCTAAGAAGGGGTGGCACAAACTAATTTGGCATGTTGAAACATTTGGAGAAAATATGTGAATTTTTTGACTGGCTCAAGAAGCAATAGAAACTTGTTAAGATCCGAGAAACTTGTTAAGATCCGGTTACTTACACATTTTCTTCTATGTTTTAAGGACAATGGCATGGTGCCTGTGGGCACAAATCAAAACTGTAGCACCACTCTGCATATTCCTGATTTGGCTGGAGGTACAGCTGCAATTCTTGATTTATTCTGGTCATGTGGGCCCTTGTCGTACAAAATGTACCTCCGGCCTGGAGAGGTGTATGCTGCATCACCACTTTTCATGTGCCCATCCTTGTGGTTCTGCAGAGTCACCTGTCACTGCCTGAGTCCACATTTGTACCCCCTTTGTCCCCTGTGCCCCTTGCATCCTTGTGTTGTCGGACATGGACAATCTACATACTTTGCAGGACTCTGGAGAAACTGACTTTCTAAAGAAATAAAAAAAAAACAACTATCTGTTGGCAGCATCTTCTGAGCTTCTAAGGAGATCGTTTTTTGACTATTTAGCCATACAGAAATGTTTGTCTCCTCGCTATTGGCCCCAGGCGTGCAATCCTCTGTCAATACGAAATGGCTTCATATAACCCGTTACGAGTTGTCATTGTTTGTCAATTCCTCTGAGTTAGTGTTCAGTGCCATCAAAGAATCGCTACATTTTGGACCTCCTAGCAGCTATGGAGGGTGGGGTGTGCCATAGATTGGGTAAAACATGCTGCACAACTGTGCCTCCTAATGACTCGGATAACTGATCTTTGGCTCAAACAATTAATGAACTGCAAAATCTGAAGGGGGACATGGAGAGGGAGGCAGGAATTTCTGACAATGCTTTTTTGGACTCTCTTTTCTCTTGGATGCTGTCATGGATGAACCTAATTTTAAAAGTACTTTCACCTGTTTTGATTTTATCTCTAGTACTTTTTTGTTCTTTTCAGTTATGTCTTCGATGCTGCTCGACTCAGATACCTAGGAGTACTGCCATGTTTCTTGTATCCCCGTCTAAGGCTAGGTATAGGACCAATTCTCTTCACATGAGCACTCAAACTGATTTTGGAATGATTGAAGACGGGGGGGTTTCGTCCTACCCCTGGTTGGAGTGAATGCGTAGAACAATGGGTAGATTGCAGAACTAATGGTGAGTCAAATTGGGGTTGTTAGGGGAGGAGTATGGGAAAAACCGTTGTGAAGATTAGTTCCATAAAGCTAGTGAGATTGATGATTAGTAAATTGGTTAGTTAATGGATTAAATAAAGGGGGGAATGTTGGGAAATTGAATAAATTCAAACGTTGTGTGCCATACCACTGCCTGTGGGGTGGACACGTCCTCATCGTCATTTCTGTCACTTTTTTGCAAATTGCTACAAATATTACAATATTCATGGTCAATGGGATAAGTGTTACAATTAGGTTATTGTGTGTTATTTTGTGTAGAGGTGATACATTTGATGATTTGCATGCACAGAGAAACATAACAATGAAACATTGTCACACAGAGGGTCCCTCCCCTTCCCCAATCAGATGATGCAGACAATCAATATGTGCATGTGGAGTTTAGCTCTATGAATGGCGGTCATGAAAGGAATGATAATAGGTATAAATGCACACATGATGGTTACATGCATGGGAAGGATTTTCTAAAAGATATGAAATATATAAGGTGTGGTTCATCTATGTATCATGGGTCTTCGTGTTGTGGATTAATTAGAAGGGTGTTTTCACAATTGTGGAAAAGGTTTGCAAAGGCTGTCAGCAGTCAGGGGACAGATTTTGTAAGTTGGTCAATGGTTTGGCTGCAGTCAGTTTGCAGATGGCTCAAGTGCTGGAGGGTGAAGGGAAGATATGATCTCTGGTAAACTGTAAGGGATGGGCATCTTGTGAATTTATGGGGTTATTTGGAACAGGTGGCTTCTTCCAGGGGACTTGCGGAGAGCAATAGTAATACATTTCAGGAGAGCGATTGTGTTGTCAAAGAGTGTGCAGAACTCATGTGAATAGGAAAAGTCAGTAGTCGTAAAAATCGGACACCAGACAGGTTTGGGCAATGTGGTTAGTAAACACGAATCGGACAAAAGGAAATCTATGCGTCATTCTCTCGTCTTGATGTGCTTAGGTATTTTTAGGGCAGGCACGTGTGCATCATTAATAACAATGTAAACCTTGTAATTAGATGTTTTTAGGGGATTGTGTCATAATGTCTGTGTCCAATGAGCTGTGTGGGTTTCAAATTTCTCTGTACAGGGCAACCAATCATGTTTGGGGGAATGCCTTTGTAACAGTATTTAGGGGAGTGAATTAACTGTTGCAAACTGTATATAATGTGTGTTTGTTGTGTGGTTCAGAGAGACCAGGGTTAGTGTGACTCTTAGATGTCATCTAAGACCCCTCCCGGCGTTCTGTACAATAGAAATTGCTTTATGGACTAAAAGGCACACTTACTAATTCTAGAGGTGGGCCTAATTTGGGTAAAGGGATGGAGCGAAAGGTCCACGCCTACTTAGACAAAGCCAGGTTGTGCTTTTTAAGATCTGAGTATATGAGTTGAATCTCATAAAAATTATATTTGTGGAAGATCAGTGGAGTGTCCTTGCTAAACTGACAGTCTCATTTCTCTAGCCTATATAAAAGCCTGGGAACTCCAGGGCCGATGATACAAAACATTAATGAGTATTCAATTTCTCCTCAAGACAACCTACTTATAACAACTCAAGAATTGTTAATGGCATGGAGGTCCCAATCTAGTGGAAAAACAGCAGGCCTGGATTCAATATCAACTGACCTCTATAAAGATGAAGAGGAAATATAGGCACTAATACTATACAAGATCTTTAATACTGCAATAGTATTAGGGACGGTCCCCAAATACTACCTAAAAGTGGTAATTATACCTATATATATATATATATATATATATATATATATATATGGAGGCAAGAATTCCCCAGGAAATGACTGGCCCATATGCCTGCTTGACAGCACGGGACAAACCTTTGGGAAACGGATCATTTGTCACTTTAAAGAATTGGCAGCCACAAATCATAGCATCAGTGACCTGCAGGCAGGCTTTTGAAAGAATAGGGGGACAGTAGACCACAGCTTTTTGCTGTTCTTAATGATCCAGAAATATACTGTGCTGCAGAAAATGAAGCTGTACACTGTAGTTCTGGATTTGAGAAGGGAATTTGACTCCATATCAAGGGACATTTTATGGCACATTTTAACAATGTGGATTGCCCGTCTAGAGCTAGTGTCTTCTATAAAGCTGCTCTACTTGAAGAACCAAGCCACTGTACGCTATGGCATCGGGGGTGAGCTGACGGAACCCTTTATTGTCAACAAGTTTGTGAGACAGAGGTGCATACTGGCACTGTGCTCTTCTGCATATACATCTAGGAGATCATAGACGCAGTGTTATGGGACTGTTATGACTCTGCAAAGTTGGGGACCGAGCAATATCGAGCATTATTTTATCCAGATGATGCTGTCATCTTGGCCACAAACCCACCCACCCCTAGGCCTAAAAAAGACGCTGGAAGTCTTTACGTCTAAAAGCAAGGAATTACAACTCATGGTTTTTAAGCCACGATTCATGAAACATAGTCCTCACTTAATCAAAATGAACACCATGAAACTGGAGGAGGTCAAACATTTTGACTATTTGGGTATTAGGTTTCAAGAGTCAGCAAGTACATAACTGTGGCATCGCTTTGGGGAAGTACAGTGGGGTTACCCAATCCTTCTTTATCAAGCATGTCAGCAGCGCAATTTCACTGTCATTGGACCTATATGAAAAGCAGGCATTGCCTGCATCTACCAATGGCTCAGGGGAATGGGGCTATGCCAGTATAGAGAAGTTGGATACATTTGAAAAGCAAGTTCCTGAAAGAATGGGTCCTCATACCCTTACAGCACTAGTCTATTTTGAGTTAGATGGTACCCCAATTTGTGATATGATTGCCCTCAAGCCCATCCTATATTGGGAAAGACTCTGGATAATGGCAGGCCTAAAGAAACAATGAGGCCCAAAGTCTTGTAAATTGGGTGAGGTATTATTTAGATTAGTGCTGATAATAAAATTGATGGAATGAAGAAAATGCGTTTAAATATAATAGATGAAGGATGAGTGTTGTTTATTGAAATTGAATCAAATGCTTTTTATGTTTCTTTTTTGGTATCTTTTACATATATGGAAAGATTATAGCTGATCCTTTCATAAGAGAGTACAAAGTAATGTTTCAACGTGTTAAGTTAGTTTGATACTCTGAAATATATATTTAATTATGTAAAAAAAGAATTTGTATTTGACTGTGTAAGGTTACATTTTTTAAAAAGTATGTACATAAATAATGAATTGATAATGATGCATACTTTAACATATGGTGACCATACTACTATAATACCAGACTATACTATAACAATGTCAATATAAGACTTTGCCGGTCATGTATTGAAATCATTGGGGTATTTGAGGCTGCACATGATATATTAAACCCAACACTTCTTGTCTTCGTCAATGCCTTTTCCAAATGTGTGGTTTGGCAATGTATATGGTTTGAGCTACTCTTCACCTAGAGGAATAGAAGGGGTCTATCCCCTGCAACTCTTGAGGTCTTATTGTTTAATAATCAGGGAAGGGGACATTGTTCTACTGATATATTGAGTCTCCACAGAATGCAGTGCGCAGGCTCAGAGTGTCCTATAGGGCAGCAGTGCAATGCCAAACTGCCAGCCCATGAGTCTAGGTGGGGCCAGTTGTTTTTACAGAATGGACCACTTCTTTTTTCCAGAGTTGGACAGTTTTATAAGTTGTGTTTATCAAAAAGGGTACCTGGTTGATGCCTCGCTCTACCCAGGTGGGTAGTCACGCATTAAGAGCAAAAATGAGCAAGGTCATGGGATACCTGGCTGACAAACGAAGGGAGAACACACACCTATGGGGGTTACACCTTGGTAATTGTGTACACGTTGCTGTAAATTAATTCTGACAAAAATGTATCAGGACAATTATGAGTACTGCAGTCAAATTTTTAATAAAACTGAGCTCATCCCAGCTCACCTTCTGGCGGAAACACTGTTGTGTTGACTGTTATATTGTCTGCGTTGTCCTTGTTCAACCCCACATTTGTTTGATTTATATGTGCTGATTTTTACATGCTATCACCTCACTAAATCCACTGGTCTCCTTCCCAAGGACCCCTCAGTGGATGTGTAAGCATTGGAAAGACATTACAAATATTTGAAATTTGTCACTTACAAACCGGTTACTATACCTGAAAAATGTGTAAATACTGTTGTATCTTGTGTAACTCCTAGTTAAGTGTATCTACAAACACGTAAACTGCAGTTTTATTAAAAATCTGACTGCAGTACTCAGAATTGTCCTGATACATTTTTGTCAGAATTCATTTACAGTAACGTGTACACACTTACCAAGGTTTAACCCCCATGGGTGTGTGTTCACCCTTCGTTCATCAGCAGGTATCCCATGACCTTGCTAATTTTTGCTCTTTAATACAGTTTTATAAGTTACCACACTAGTTTTACACATGTGAATAAGAAAATATGTTTTCAAACGCATTGTTTGCAACATATTCTACCAAAAATGCCCCCTTGGATAGCACTGAAGCAGTCTGTTCTGCATAGTAATGAATTGTAATGTGTGATTGTGGGCAACTTTTTCATTGGTGCTGGGACCGCTGTTATGCCCCAGTCCGAGCCTGGCAGTGCATGGCATTTTCCTCTTAAATTCTTGGGTTTCATTTGCTTGTTATTTTGTGCACATTGTCTGTCATGCATGATTTGTGGCTGAGGAGGCAGGCGTTAAAATACTTTGGGATGCTTTTTAGAGAAATTGTGTTTTTGTCTGTCTGAGAAGCAGAAGAAATAATGTGTATCTATTTCAAAGTGTTTAATGACAAAATGTGTAATTTACAACTAGCAGGAGTTGGACACGTACGTCTACGCCAAATGTTTCTCATATTATAATTTCTTCTGATTGGTGGATGACACTTGATGTTCTGTATTATTGTACTGTGCAGCTGTGTGCAACTCGTTTGCTAATTAATGCACCTGCTTACCATTCCAGTCCTGTGGCTACTCCCTCATGAGTCGTCCAGTCTGTCCCCTGTGAAACCCTTAATGCTTCTGTACCATAATGACCATAGTCTCAGGTTATTTGTAAACATGAGATCTCAGCTAGTGACCTCTGTTATGTGTCATGCAGGATAATTGCTTCTTAAGGCACAGGCTGCCCTAAATAGCACTCACCTGCGTGGGATCATTCTGACTGATGGCAAATGGGAATTTCATGTTCCTGCTCTTAACCAATTCCCAACAGTGATACCTATTAAATCAGATATTGGAACACAAATACTGTTTTTCTGAAAATTATAAACATTCCAGAGAGAACCTGGATATGCATGCTTATGAGCAGAACAGAATGCCATTTGAATGTGCTTGTATGTATGTATGTATATGTGAGTATGTACCGTAGCATATGATATATGATAGTTTATTTATATAGTGCCTATACACAATATGTTTCAAAGCGCTTCAAGGCAAGGGAGGGAACAAGGGAAAATACAAGGACATTCTTACAGGCCATGAACAGTAAGGATGTGAAATTAACTATTGTACTCGGCCTGACGACATTTCAGATAGTGCAAGAGCTAAGACATAGATAAGGAAGGGAAGGGGGAGAGTGGGAAGGAAATGGAAACCGACAGGCGACTACCGTACTAGGCCTGACAACTTTTCTGGTAGAGCCGGAGAAAAACAAAGGGTGAGGGAGAGGGGTGCAGAACAGGAGGGGAGGAACAAAACAAGCGACTATCGTACCAGGCCTGACAACATTTCAGATAGTGCTGGGGGGTGGTACACATATGGAGACAGATTACCCCTCCTTTTTACACAGTAACTACTCCAAGTTACACCTGTTAGTGCAGGAATAAACAAATCATGAGCACAAGTACCAGAGAGATTCCTTATAGAAGTTTAATAATTCAATCGTTTAAAAAAATCAGTAACATGTTTCATATGGAAAACGCAAAACAGAACATACCATAAATGTTTGCCAAAATAATGGTCAATTAACGTCTCAAAAGCATTAATGTCAAACATTTACAGCGAGAAACCAGTGTTCACATCCAGGGGTTAGTACACCAACACTGTATCTGTGTATTCTTTTAAGACCACCAAAACAGATAAAACTATGTTCTTTTCACAATAGTATCACACGAAACAGAACCTGCTGCACCTAACAGGTGTGATTAATAGGATTTTTAAATTACCATTATTGTTTAAAACTTCTCATGGGTACTCTGGCCACCCTCTATGGGCTCTTCCTTTTTGCCTTCATCTGAAGCCAGAATCCTTGGAGTCATCTTCAACTCCTCTCTTGCCTTCCTCCGTCACATCCAGGACCTTGCCAAGAAGGCCCATTTTCAACTCCACCTCCTCAAAGGAATCCTTCCTTTCCTCACTTTCCCCCCCAGAGGCTTAATGTCTCTAGATATCTTGTACTCTCTAGGCTGGGCTACTGCAACAGGCTCTTCCTTAATCTACCCTCTTCCACTCTACGTCCCCTCCAGCTTATCCAGAATAGGGCTGCAAGAATTATCCTTGGCCTCAAGCCCAGGGACTGCATCTTTCCAGCCCTAAAATCTCTCCACAAGGCTCCCGGTTGCTGCAAGGATCAAATTCAAATCCCTCTGCATCATCCATAAGGATGTCAGGGGCTGGCAACCACACTCTCTATGATTGGCTCTCACCAAATACTCTCCCTCCAGATCTCGGCCGGCACTACCTCTATGCATGTCAAGGGCTTCTCTAAATAGCAAGCTGGTGGCTGATCTTTTCCTCAGCTGGCTTCCTCCTCTGGAAGAACCTCCCCCTTCCTCTCCGTCATGAGATGGATCACCTCAAAATCCAGAAGCACCTCAAGACTTTCCTTTTCACCTACTCCTTCCCCTTCTCCGTCCCTTACTAAACCCCACAGTTGCTGATATTGGTGACCAGGACCATTATGTGTCCTGGGTCATGTCCCCCCCAATCGCCTTCAGCCTAAACCCACTTCCAGCACTTTCTTTTGGGCACCCACTGGCCTGTGGTGTTTCACAGACTTGCACTTATTGTATTGGAAGTTGAGCACTCTTACCAAGTGATTTCTACAAGGCACTTAACAGCTGCTTGCAACTTACTCCCTAGCACTTCCTTCCCTGGAAGCCAAGCACTTACCTCTCCCGTGTACCTTCTCTCCCTCTGCACTTGCACGCTCTGAATGCTCACAAGGCCTAGTACGACTGCCTCTTTCTTTCTCTTCATTTTTATAATATTTGCTTTTCATTCCCATGTTCCTTCCCTGCTGCCCTGTGGGCGCTTTGAAACACAATTTACTTGATATATAAGTGCCTTACAAATGCACAATAAATAAACATTTTCTTGCGGTAAATGTCCAGATTTTATGGACAATTTGGATTAGGAAATTACTGTTAGTAAATCGGCTCTGATGATTTGCCATACTAATCCACCAAGAAGTGATGTTGGCCCCTTTCCTTCCTTCATAGTTCACGGTACTATATTAAATGGTTTGACATCCTGTGACTACCTAGGCATGGTCTTTATCTGCTCTCTCTCTGGTACAAGACACAGTACCAAACAAGCAAATAGCATGGCCAAGATATAGGAGTCCTCTTTCATTTTGCAAACATGTACAAAGGTTCACCAATTGAGATGATGCTGAAAATCTAATTGTCAGATATTATTGTCACAGCAAAATATGGAATGTACCTTTTAGGGCAATTGCAATCTGACATAGTTACAAGTCGATGAAAACAAATTTTTTAAACAGTTGTCTTGTTTACCCATGTTCTCAGCAAATTTTGTCGTTAATTGGTTAATCGGTAATTGGGTTTTCCCTTCTTAAGATTAACTTTCATTAGAGCCTATTTTTTATGGTTGCATATCTGGGGTAATGTGAACACATTTTTAACCCAACAAATGATTATTTTGGTATTAATGTCTCCATGTTTTGAACTGTGAAAGTGTATTTACAAACCCAACTAGTATCACCTGTAATGCAGCCAAGACGTATGAAAATAGTCTTCATGGGATCAAGTTCGGGCCAAAGGGAGTATGCAGAGCTTATGAAAAGTACTAATTAAAAGAATGCCTCACTGTTTTCCAACAACCTTACAAAAATACCTAATAGTTTCCAGATTTTTAAACTAACAATATTTTATTATTAGAGCTTGCTTTAATATTCTTCCTTTGAAGGCTGTAACCGCCAAATGGGCTGACTTTCCATCAGATAATGTCATTTGTGATATGTGAAGACTTGCACTTTATATTTTCTGTCCAGCTTATTACGATGTCTGCAATCACACTTTACTCCCATTATTATGCAATTTTAATTGTACCCAATTTAGACCTGCAATACACTTTATTCTGCTGGCCGACTCCCCTCTGGTTTCCTGGACCTTAGTGTCCTATCTGAGATCTGCCTTGGCTATTAGGAAAAAGCATTTGACGATATGTAGCTTCCCTATTCTATATGTCTGTTAGTAGACTCTATTTGAGTATTGGCCACAATCTGAATGGTGTTACTATATGGTACAGAATGACCTTTTAGCATTATTTTATGATGTTGTAACAGTTTTATGTTCTGTATTTTCTGTGTATTGTATTGTGATTTGATGGCATTTTTACCTAAATAAATCTGATTGACTGACTGGCTATCAATGGTGAAGCCCAAGGATATTGGGTGTTCTGGGAGCTCTGGATCAAATCCCTCTAGATGGATATAATTGGCCCATTGTTATTATTGTTCTTTATGTTATTAGGGTATTTACTGATCTTGGACCTAACTACGGGAAGCAATGGAGTACATTACAATCAATGAGAGAAGCTGAGAAAAAGCTAGCGGGAGCTAACAGGGGAGGGAGAGGATGGGAAATTGTTAGCAAGGGATCTACAAGCAACCAGGGAAGGAGACAGTGATTAGAATGGATTCAGTCTTCGATGGGTTAAATTTGAGAAAGACAGTCAACATCCAGGACTGGATGATGGCTAGGTAATTGTGGAGAAGACTAACATCCTGTGGGCTTTATACTTTCATATACAACTGAATATCATCCGCGTATTGGTGGAAGGCTATTTTGGGATCTTTGAGGAGAGTGCCCAAAATCTCCATTGAAGGTTAGAAAATAGAGCATTGGGAGATTAATTGGGAGACTGGAAATAGGTTACAACACAACAAACTCATCTGTACAGCCTAGTGCCTGCCCAAGTGGCAAGAGGAAACCCTTTCAGGACAGTGACAGAGAATCCCATCCTGTCGGCAGCAAGGAGGAGAGGAGGATGCGGTGGTCAACAGTGTTTAATGCAGCCAAAAGGTCAAGAAGTATGAGGAAGCATGAGTCACCCTTATCTATGATTTTGAGGCCATCACCCACCACCTAATTGGTGGCTGCCTCGATGCTACACTTGGTGAAACCCTTACTGATATTCATTTACGAGTTTGAAATACTAAGTAAATAACCAACACACAGGCTGGGTAATATTCTAGACTGGGTGGTGGTAAACAATATACACCTGAGAATGCTTTATGTGAGACCTTGTACTATACGGTCGGTTTTGAATTTACACTCCCAAACAGGGCTGATCAAAAGACCAAAGAATAAAAAAAAGTAATCAGTAGAAATTTTAGCAAGATAACGCAAAATTACCTAAAGCAATGTCTCAGCAGACTGATGGATTCCACCTCAGGGCACGATTCCTCTTATTCTCTTGCCTTTAGTTATGAAAACCATGCAACAGAGACGCTCAATCAAGTGGCACCCCTTAAATCTAAGAAGGTGAGGGAAAGAGAAACGACTCAGAAGTGGTTTACACCACAGCTCAACACTCTTAAACAAGAAAAGAGAGAAGCTGTGCCAAAATGGGTGAAATCAAAAACTGAGGATAAAGGAAATTAGAGCGTGGCTTCCTAAAAAGCATGACCAATCACACTCATCTTCAGGTGATGGGGCTAAAATATGTAAATTTACAACATGTACATCACCAGCTATAACAATGTGGCCTCCTGCTGATGTTTCATGCCATTGTACGATAATGTTGTCAATAATTGACATTATACCTTTAGTTTGTGCACCCCACCGGCGGATCATGTACATTTATAATAAAAATCATATCATTTTTGTCCTTAAATATTTGTAATATGGCTGGTAAGACGTATCAGGATTTCTTGATGTGTGAAAGGGCGGTGAGAGTATATTCCAGCCTGGCTCCTATCGCATGTCCCCCACTTGCACGGCGAATGGTCGAAGGAAGCGCATAGTTTTGTACTATCTGGAGGGAGTCAATGAAAAAGGATTGGATGCACCACGCCTCCTGTAATAAGAAGATGCCACTTGAGGTTATTTGTTCAATGCCTACAGGATGACATAAGGAGCAATAGGCACGTTTGTTCCAAGATAACAAACTCAGTGTTTTGGTAGTTACATATCGTCAGTTTGCCCCATTTAGAATATCTCAAGGAGCCAACATTCACCCACCAATATGTTATTTACAGCTCTATCCTTCTTAATTTGAAGCGCACGCAAGGCGGATCTCTCTGATGTTTGTTCATCCAACTGCAGTCTTGCTTGCTTCAGTACATCTTTAGTCGTTTCTTCAGAGATGAACTTCTTACCTTTGCGACTAAGAATGAGTGATAATCCCCTTTGAGAAAAAGTCTTTGCAGGAATTTTAAGTAGTGCTGTCGCCAATAAAGATGAAAATTCGATTAGGGTCCAGTTTGTGTTACTTCCCATAATGGGTAACTCAACTCGTTTTATGTCTGAAGACTGGATCTGATTTAGTTGTGGTACCTGTTACAAAATTGCCAGGAGCTGGCACCGGTTTACAAACGGGATTTTATTTGTGGGGTTTAATTCCTCCAATATGGCCCATGTGCCAAGATCTTTTATTGCACTAATGTCCAATAGAAATGTTGTTATGAATTGGTTTAATTATTATGAATGTTAATATCACACTTTAATTATTTTAATTGAATTGAAAAATTGATTAATTTCAGCTGAATCAATAAGAAAAAAGAAAAAACAAGAAAAAATAGAAATGTTGCATCTACTGCAGAGATTTCTGTTGGTTTTGTCTGTTCCATGCTTAAAGGTTTAATGGACGTTTTTTGTGAACTCAGCATTGCTTTTTTGCTTTTATGATTTTTTGGATGTTTTTTGGCATCTGTTTTGCCTTTTGCTCTGTGGGTCCACTTAGCACAACTTTGCGAACTGACTCCTTTGGAGAAATGTTGGTGTTGGTCGCCCTCTTTCTTCCATGTGTGATCTCCTTAATGGTGCAGGGACCTGTTTCCCTGTTTGTTTTAGCTTTTGTTAGGCATTCTTGCTTAGGCATTCTTTGGGCCTTGGGAACAGGCAGGAATCTAACAGCTTTAGATGATTTTTCTCAAAATACATGTTTCTGTATTGGTAGGTTCGAGCTCAACTGCCCATAGAAGGAAGATCTCCTCATAATCCCAGTGTTCTTCCAGGTACGTCTGCTGCAGTGATTGAATAAATGGGCAAAGGACAAAGGAAGGAGCTCTGCATGTCTGGTCTGACCAGGTGTCCAGAGCGGCACCCGCGAGCAAGCTCATAATGTTGCGGCGAGGTAACAACCTCAACACTTATAATGAGGCCCAATGTCTCTAATGTTGGTTTGAGTCTGCTTGATTTTATGGAGTTTTCCATCTGAAGCATGCATTTTTTGTTTTTTGGTTCACGTGTGGCGGCAGTCGCACTTCAAAGTGTTGTTCTACGGTAATTTGGTGCACACTTAATTTGTAAAACTGACCTGTGTTGCATGTTTGAGGACACAGGGAATGTAGCCTAATATCTAGCATGTGAGAGTATCACGTTTCTGACTCCAGCAAGGTAAAGGCACAGGGCTTCTACTTCAGATTTTTTCCTTTGCTCAGTGATAAAATGACTAGTCCGAGGAAGGAGCACACAATACAAGTAGCAACAAACACCAGGCTCAAAGGGGCAGGCCCACACTGTCATCCTGTGGTGATAGTATATCAATGTTTCAGTGTGCTTTAAATTCCCAGCACAGGCGTACTTTGACTAAGTCGTTGGGCTCAAAGGGGCACCCTTTGCCCCTTTGCCCCTTTGCTCATCATCACCCGATGAGAGCTACTGATATGGAAAGAAACGTTTGGGCATGGTGGAAAATATGCCTAGGCGTAAAGAGAGCTTGGTAGTGGGTTTTGTTTTGTGTTTCCAGGTTACACAGTCAAAAGTGTTTACACAGCCCACAGAACCAGCAAACAAAATAAAACATTGAAGACACACGGTAATGTCAGTCTGCAGTTTGGTCTACCACTGATAATAATAATAATAATTTAGCATTTATATAGCGCTACAAACCCTCAGGCATCTGAGCACTGCTTATTATTACCCACGGTGTGTGAGGCTCATTTATCAGCGTCAGCAGGCTCTGCACAGATATGAAAGCGAGCGCTCTACTCACTGTGCTATCTGACCGGCTATGATGGTCGTAGGGTATCAACCAGCAGCTCTGCAGCCTGCTTACTGCCGACTGCACACTTAATGGCCACACTTTACAGCCTGCTTCATGGGTAGAACCCGTTTTTGATGAGGGTAGAGGTGGGGCAAAGACCAGTCCTTGATAGAGACTGAAGACAGACCAGCAGAGTAGCAACAATCCTTTGCACTGCCGACTGCACACTTATTGGCGAGCCCGCATCGTGTGTAGAACCCGCTTTGATGAGAATAGAGATGAGGCAAAGTCCAGTCCTTGATAGAAACTGAAGACAGACCAACAGAGTAGCAGCAATCCTTCACCATGCCGACTACACACCTAATGGCTTCAATTCACTGAAGATAATAAAGAGCATTGGAAGACATTGGAGAAGAAATATTGTGCTGAAATTTGTCTGCCAAAGAGAAATTTCTTTGAAAGTCAAATCAATCTCTCAAAGAATAATACTAGAAAACTATTTGAGATTGTTAGAGCACTGGAGAAACCAAAAGCGCAAGCAAAACATTACACCCCTAATGAAACTGAGAGGCAATGCAGAAAGCATTTGCCGATAAAATATATAAAGCACAATCTGGTATTGCCAATAGTCTAAAAGGAAGCACCAAACCGGCAACTCAGACTACAATAGACAAACTAACTGGCTACTTACTAAGAGACTTTTCTCATTTGAAAATATTTCTGTGGACTTCCTTTTGAAAATCATAAATGTTCCTCTACTATTAAAGGTCTTGGACAAAGTGGCTATTATTCAGTTTAAAAAACACCTTGAGACTGCAGATATTGTACATCTCAGACAATCCGGCTTCAGATCAATTCATGGCATAGAGACTGCGTGACTTGGCCTGCAGACGGAATTGTTGAATGTAATGGATGAAAGCAAATCCGGGCTTCTGATGCTTTTGGATCTCTCAGCATCCTTTGATCTTGTGGAACATGAAAGATTAATTGATAGATCGATAACAGTAGGTTCATGTTCCACAGGCACGCCGGCTTGGTTTAGGGCTCTCCTGAGTGACAGGATGGCAAAGATCGTATCGGGAAATGCTGTATCTAGACCAGAAGCTGTGGTATTTTTTTATTTTATTTATTTTTGGATTTGTAAAGCACCTAGCAGCCCGGAGACATTGAGGCGCTGTTTGAAGAAAGTGTCTTAGTACAGGAAGTGGGGTCAATGCAAAGGTTACAGTAGTCAATACCAAGGTTACAGTAGTCGAGTGCTGACGTTAGCATGACAAGCAAGGACATATGAAGAAAACATACATGTAGTAAAGTCCATTGTGGTGTTTTTACACGAACAGCATGGCTTTTATTGCTTTTCTGAAGACCGTGTGGGATTCAGTGCCTCTGATAGAGGGAGGTAACAGGTTCCAGTAGGTAGCTGCTAGGACTGGGAAGCTATCGCCACCTGCTCTCATCCTGAGGCTTTTGGGAATGGTTAGTCGGTTGGTGTGGCTGGATCTGGCGGGTCTGATTGAGGGGGTCGCAGAGAATCTTTGCACGAGGTAGCGAGGGGCTGTGTCATAGAGACATTTGTAGGTAAGTGCCAGGGACTTAAAGAGGATACGTTCTTTGATGGCTAACCAGTGGACGGATTTCCTGGTGGCCAAGATGTGGTCTCTCTTTGAGGTATGCAGAGTTCCGCAAGGGGTCTACTTGTCCCCAACTGTTTCAATGTTTTTTGTCTGCCTTTATGCAATGCCCTGGACAACTTGGGGCTGTATTTCAAAAATGATGAAGTGATTATGATAAAGACTCTGAATACATCTCGTCTGTTTATCAAGTGATCCAGGCCTGGATGACAGGAAACGGTTTAGGTCTTAATGGTAATAAGACAGAGTTCCCGGTATTTGGGTCAGCACAAGCACGAGGGAAGTTAAGTGCATAAATATGCAAAGTTTTATATAAATCAACACACCATACAAGTAGCTGAAAAGGTGAAAACTCTAAGTGTAATTTTTGAAGCATTCCTTAAATACGGAATTACAAACTGCGAGTGTAGTTAAAAGCTCTCAGTATTATATGAGATGTATCCGCTTAGTTAAGCCTTATGTCTCAGAAGGAAACTGTGCTAGACTGGTTAGAGCCTTAATTTGACCAAGAATACATTATTGTAATGCCCTGATGGGTGGTGCCAGCAAGGCTTGTATCAGGAAATTGCAGATTCTGGAAAATGATGCTATTTGTGTTGTAAAAAATGTTCCCGGACGCAACCACATTTCAGACTATAGAAAAGAGTTGCACTGGCTTCCAATAGAATCCAGAATACATTTGAAAATCAACACCACGACACACACGTCTCTGTATGGACAGGCACCTAAGTATCTGAGGGATCCAAGTGTTATCCAGCACCTGGATAAAGTTACTAGATCTATGGATTCGATGGTACTAACATGTCCAAAAAGCAAATGCAGGAGGGGCAAGTATCGTCCTTTCCCATTGAAAGCAGCCTTGGCCTGGAACAAGCTTCCTGGGGAATGCACCTGGAGGAAAACCTGACCATCTTCAGGAAGAGACTGAAGACTCTACTATTTTGCTAGAGCCTTTTTCGCCCTTCCTTGATGTATCCGGTTGGCTGTCTATGTTTTGTTTGTGTGTCCATCTACGCCCTAATGCCTGCAGGTTTTCGGTGCATTAGAAATATATACATTACATTTAGAAGGTGAAGTTGTTTGATTCTGGCAAGTAGTTGTGTAGCAACTACTTATTCCTAGATTTTGTCAATAAACTTGAGGTTTGTAATGTGATGGTAGTTGACAAGCTCGTCTGGGTCTAGAATTATTTTTTTCAAAAGAGTTCATATGAGACCAGTCTTGAAGGTATCAGGAATGACCCTTCTCTGAGAAGTCATTAATGATGCTGGAAGCATGTTGAGCACCAGGGCCATAAATTCTTTAACGATGGCAGTCGGTATGATATCATCAGAATTGAAACAGATTTGAGGGAAGTAATCCATTTTTGGAGCTCAATGGAGAGACAGGAGACAATTCAGTCCAGAGAAGCACTGCTGAGGTGCAGGAGGCACTAATGCTGTGGGAGGCTGATTTGATGATCTCTTGTCTTTTTGATAAAAAGGTTGTTGATTCTGTCACATTTTCCCTGAGTTGCTGGTACCTCGGGGTTGGGTGAGTGTTTGGTACAATGCTTTACTACTTCAAACAGGGCTTTGCTCCTGTTAGAGGCTGCTGTGATGGTGATCAGAATCCTACAGTTGGAGCAGAGAGATTTCTGGTTGGTTAGGTCTCCAGGAATATGTTTTTACATTACTGTTTCTATAAGGTTTTAATTGAGCATTTGTTGGAGGAAAGTTCAAGGATGTAGCAAAAGGCAGATGGTCTGGTTTTAGTGCAGCTGTTTTTTAGGTGGCATGAGTGTCCACCAGTTTCACAGCATTGTTGTTTAAGAATTCTAGGAGGACCGAGGCATTCCCTGTGGTGGGGATGTTTGTGAAGTATGGTTCTAGCTCATTGACTGGGAAGGTTTTGAATGAGCAGTGCTGTCTGAAGGGGCATTTAGCCTGAGCTTTGTGGGCTGTAGACAAGTGGGCGACCGATAGTGGGATGGTTGCATGGTCATATCAGATGAGTGGGATAGGGTCAGCTCAAGTAAAGACGGGGGATGATGTAAAGACTATGTCCAGGGTGTTGCCTTTGTTGTGCATGGAGGGGAGCACAATTTGTACATGGTCCATGGATCTGGTCAGTGCAAAACCTGTGCATCAAGTGTGGTTGTTGGATTGAGACTTAGGGATGTTAAAATCTTAGAGAAAGAAAATATTAAAGTGTGTGAATTCGGCAGAAGAGATTAAGTTGGAGATATTGGCAATGAAAGAGTCACTCCTGTAACCTTGTCGGTAGATTTGGTTAAAGGTAATGGGATTACTAGTCAGATAAAGGCATGCAAGTGATTCAAACCGGCTTGTTCTGGGAGAGGGGATAATGGAGCATGGGTAATCGCTCCTTTGGATGATTGCTACTCTGCCTCCTGCCCTCCCTCACCAGTCGGCATGTTGGATGCAGTAGCCGTGGGGTAAGAGGATGTTGAAAACTTGTGGGAGGATGGGGTAAACCATGTTTCACTGAATAACAGGGCATCAAGGTTGTTGTATGAGATGTCAGTGATCGCTGCAGCATGGTTGACTGATGAGTGAGCATTTATAAGCTTGCGAGAGAGTGTGAATGTGTCCCATGGGTGTTGGATGGAGGCAAGGGTGATATTGATGAGGTTTGCTAGGGTAGCTTACCAGGGCTGCCAAGGGCACTTAGCCATTCGAACCTTAGCGAGGATGGGGCTATGCTGTGGAGAGATGAGACACATGGTGATGTCTTTTAGCAAGTAGCAGTAGTAGCAACTTCTTTGAAGGAGGATAGTGGGTCTGGTCCTTGACCCTAACAGGACCAAACAGGTAGAAACAGGTGAGGTACTTGTCTATGTCTGTCCTTTGAGGACGCCTCACAATGACTGGTGATATTGGTTATGGGAAGAGCAGCTGAGTGTCAGGGCTTGGTCAAGTGGCCAGTAGCCTACTCAATGATGTCTGCCTGGAGTTGGCCTAAAGTCCTTAAGTAGATGCCTGGAAGGCATGGAAACTGGTGGTGGCCAGAGCAGCTGATTGGCAGGGCCTGCTCATGTGACCATCAGCCTAATCAAAGCTGTCTGCCTGGAGCTATCCTAGAGTCCTTAAGTAGATGCCTGGTCACGTGACCAGCAGCCTACTCAATGTTGTGTGCCTAGAACTGACCTTGAGTCCTTAAGTAGATGACTGGAAGGTGCACAGACTGGTGGTGGGCAGAGCAGCTGAGGGGCAGGGCCTGGACTCTGACAAGCAGCCTACTCAGTGCTGTCTGCCCGGAGCTTGCTTATAGTCATCAAGTAGATGACTTGAAGATAAAGAAAAGTGCTGGTGAGAGTAGCAGCTGAATGGCATTGCATGGTCTCATGACCAGTGCCGGGCTCAATGCTGTCTATCTGGAACAGGCCTACAGTCCTTAAGTAGATGCCTGAAAGGCACGAAAACTGGTGGTGGATTTAGCAGCTGGGTGGCAGGACCTGACCTGATCACGGGACCAGCAGTCTACTACTCATTTCTGTCTGGCTGGAGCTGGTCTACAGTCCTTAAGTAGATGCCTGGAAGGCGCAAAACTGGTGGTGGGCAGAACAGCTGAGTGGCAGGGCCTGCTTATGTGACCAGCAGCCTACTCAATGCTGTCTGCCTGGAACTGGCATTAAGTAGATGCCTAGAAGGTGCAAACGCTGGTGGTGGGAGGAGCAGCTAAGTGGCAGGGGCTGATCACATGACCAGCAGCCTACTTAATGCTGCCTGACTGGAGCTGGCCTACAATCCTTAAGTAGGTGCCTGGAAGGCGTGATAAATGGTGGTAGGAGCAAATGATTGACACAGCCTGGTCACATGACCAGCTGTCTACTCAATGCTTTCTGGCTGGATCTGGCCTACAATCTTTAAGCAGTTGCCTGGAAGCAGCAAACACTGACAGTGGGAGGAGCAGTTAAGTGGCAGGTACTGGGCACATGACCAGCAGTCTACTCAATGGCTTCTTCATTTTCCCAGTTTGTAATAATACTTTGAATGGTGGTTTTATTAATAATATTCAGACTATCCTGCTCGACGTGCATTCTTGGTCTAAGCCCACCCTTCCCAGAGATTCATCCCATCCCTGAGATACATTCCTGCTCCAAGGCCAATCATTGGTGCACTATGGACCATCCCAGCTCTTATGTCCACCCTTTCACACCACCTAAATTGTGTTGGTGGGGTTGGGGTATGATATTGTGACATACCACTTATAAAAACATGCCCTGCACACATAAAAGACAACAACATTGCAAAGACCAAACCCTCCAGCAAAGGTCAAAATCCTTAATTCCATATTGACAGAGATGGTGACAACAAAAAAACTTTTAGTTAAGAGACGGTTAAGGTGAATTCGCTCAGTTCAGCGAAACCCTTGACAATTGGTGTAAAAACCTGAGTAGAATTGATGTTGAGGTGCAGGTTTAATGCAACAGATCCCCTGAAATGTGCCAGGTGTTGGAAGCAATGCCATCTTAACAATAAGCCACACCGTTGGCACTCCCTAAGGACATCACAAATGACATCACTGATGACATTGCATATGGTATCATTTCTGACATTACATTATCACACTGTCAGTGGTATCGCTGGACACTGGAGCACACTGATGATATCACAGATGACATCACTGATTAAATCACATATCACTTCACTTATGACATTGATTATAGCATCATCAATGACGTCACCGGTAACCGCCAAATCATGTTAACAAATGCTCATGTTCTATTTCATGACATATGGGGATACTTACTCAGTTGTAATCTACTGTGCCATTTTTTTCATTAATTCCTAGTTGAAGTTAAAGAAATGTTTCCCAGTATTATGAAAAGTGATAGAATTGTCTTGGAATGTAGTTCATGCTCAACAGAATCTAAACTGTATATCATGAGTGATGTGGTTATTGCGTAAATATGTTATGTTGCAGTATAAGCACTGTGCGCATGGCTCGTCCCAAACAGGGCAGCACCAATGCAATGATTCATGATATGGCGCGGCTGAGCAGTGAGAACCCACAATTGTTAGGAGACCAGAAGGCTGAACAGTTACCACATAAGCCCCTGTTCAAAGCATAGCTATGCCCATTGTCTCAAAAAAGTGACACATCGGATATGAAGACGAAACTTGGTTTCAACTAAGAACTAAAGGAAAAGCCATGTTGAACCTCAGTTATCAAGCAATGCATGATTACACATGTTGGAGTAATCTACCGTGGATGGGGAGTGTGTCACACGGTGGGGGAGAGGGGGGAGAAATTGTGTTGATGTGCTGCAGGCAATGCAACCAAGGTCAAGGGATGATCAACTAAGAATTGTTCTATTTGACTGTAACGGACTAAATGTATCTTACCATCTAATGTATAACTCTTTTTTGTAAAACCCTATAACAACCCAGATGAATAGGTGCCCACAGGCCAATTACACATAACGGAATACTCTGCTGGTTTCACAGTCCATTTCTCTACATCTTTAAAGAAAGAAATATGTCTCTGCAGTCTGCTGCCATCTTGAGCAGAGTTTGCATTTATTTGCAGCTTTTACAGTTTTGGTGCTGTTAGGCATCGGACCATCACACAGACCAGAAGCCGTAACTGGCATTGAATAGCACTCTCCCTTGAACTACTGTGCACACAAATGGATGCTGGAGTGCTAGTCGCATGAATAAGAGTCACTTAAGTGGAGCCAGTAAAACCGCGGTGGATGAGTTAGCAATCAGTAGTTCAAAGAGAACCTGTTTGCTCAGGTTTTCCTCATGTTACTGAGATATCTGTGTGGGCCATGTGCAAACACACTTAAGGTTAAAAGGCCTTAGGCCAGTTGTTGCTAGTAATGATTACGTATGTAAGGTGAATGTTTTATTATGTCATGTGAAGACCTACCACGGATCAATCCCCCGCAAAGGTTGACTTTGAATTTGATCTGAATATGGTAGTAAAGATTGCTGATGACCAATGAGAAGGAAAGAAATGAAGACAGATGGAACTTCTTTGTATCTGTTTGTCCAATCATGTGTGATGGGTGGGTTGTAATAAAGTATCTGGGAGTGTTTTAACTGTTGCAAAAATGCATGAAATGTATCAACTGATGTCGTTTGTTGAGACTCGGGTTAGTTTGGTTCTACAACACCATCTAACTGCTCCCCAGACAATTGTACAATAAACTTGCTTTAAATACAAAACGTGCACTTGTTTCTCAGGTGGTGGGCCCACTTGGGCTGATGTAATTAGGGGTCCACCCCAATAGGCTACACAAAGCCATGTTATTTAAACAATATGGTAGTAGAGCAGATAAAGAAGGGGGAGAGAAGGGTAGAAGACCAGCATGGGTTCTTGGGTTCTAAGTTCACAACAGAGTTCAGTAAGGAATGTTGGGTAAATTGTGTAGGAAAGTTTCTCTATAAAGCAACTTCTCCTCCATATTCTTTGGACCTCTACACATTTTGCTTTTGTTTTAAACACTGTCCTAACTTTTTGCACTGCAGTGAGGCATTCAGCTTCACTCCACTGTGAACTTACGCACATGTTATGGGGAAATTGACCAGTCCTTCAGGCTGTCAGTACGGGGAAACTATGTTTCCCTTAGTCTTGTCACATTTTTGCCTGTTTTGTTAGTCTTTTATCATTGCACAAGGCAATGGGGTTTCTTTTTGTGTGACCCTAAACTCCTTTTTTCTGATTACCTAAGATGTGCTAAAGGTCAAACCGGTGGCAGCAGTTACTTTTTCATGCTTGTACAGATATTTTTGGTTAGCCTCAACTCACTTAACATGTTTGACTACGAGTTCTGGCTAGTGTCCTACAATGGCCGTGCCACAAGGTTTTTGTTTGACCTTGGCCATCTTCTGTTTTTGCCTTCTTCCTGCCCTTTCCGGTCAGGAAAAGCTTTGTATGGTCATGCATTAGCCCGGGAAACACAAAGGTTTTGTGGGCTAGTACAGGACATGTGCGGAAGGAGCAATGAAATGGGCTGGTCCTAATCAGCAACCTGTCTCCAGAAGGTCTGGTGTGCATGCAAGCATGAGACCCACAGTGGTCCCAGATTGAATCGCTGCTGGTGTGCATGTGTGGGGCAGATGTTGCCATTGTAGGGCCTTTGTCAGAGCACTCACCTACCTTTGGATAAGAAGAGAATCCCTGCATCCATTCCAGAAGATCTGACAAAGGAGCCAAGTATCGTGAGAAGCTGAGCAGAAGGGCAACCAGGAGACACACTTGATGAGGGGTGGCAGCCAAATCTCACTGCTTTCCATGAGAAACCCTGATTGGTGACTGATCTCTTAAGGCCTTCACTGGTGCTTTAACTCTTTAGAGTGGTGGGACCAACCATTCCCATCGTTTCCTGGCAACCCTGCAAGTGAGCCCCTTTGGAAGTGTCCCTATGCCATCCAGTTGGCTGTCTAGCTTGACTTTGGGCTACCAGTAGAGGACCAACGTCATCCCATTTTTTGACCTGGGATTTTGGGGATCACCAGTTTATCCAACTTGAAACCCCTCTTCCAAATGTTGTCTTCCCAGCACCTTTGGGTCACGAGATAGAGGGCTGCATCAGGCTGCGATAGCTGAATCCCCTTGCATCACTGTGCAATGGTGACGGTCACAGAGAGTAATTTTCCACATCAATTCCAGTGTCCTGAGACATGCTGCAGTGGTTTCCTTCGCATTCATCATCCAGAATCGAGTGCAGAAGCTTCTGTGACCAGCTGGACCTGTCTCTGCACCTGCAGTGTCTGGACACCTGGGAACCAAAAGAAAGGTGGGAAAACTTGCCTCTGATGACGACTTATAGTGTTGCCAAGTCTGGACCCAAATCAAAGTAAGGGCGGTGAGTAGTGAGGATGCTTACTAGTGGCCTTATTTCATCCAAAGTGCTTTCTAACTTTGGGACAAGTTTTAACACTATTTGGTTTTGGGTAGTACTTGCTGTCTAAAGCCATCGAAAAGCTGGGAACAGTTTTGTTAGCAATAACAGCTACTTACCTAACTTTTGAATCCCTCCTCACATCTTCAGAACACGTCTTCTAACTCTTTCCAGTCTGTGAAAAGTATTGGAAGTTTGTGAACGTTACGCATTCCTGTGCGCTTTTACGCACACGTGGAACATTGGGCAAAAGGCCCCATTCATAGACTTTTAAACCAAGGATTGAAGTACATTATAGCTTGTGGCAAGGTCAATAAGCTGTCTTATAACCTGGACACTGGTGATTGGTTTACAGTGAACATTGTTGCCTGTGGAGTCTATGAAGAGTGCTGCGGTTGTCAGCTGTTGTCAGGCAGTGTCAGCCAGACACGCTGTGACATCTCGGAGCAGTAAGAGTGGTAAGAGTGTAAGAGTCCTGTCTAGCTGAGGGTTAGAACTCGCATGCATAATTTGTGCAGTAAAAACATGTATAAACCTTCAGAACAGGACAAGGCTCTGTTGGAGAAAGTGTGCACCTGACTGCTCCCAGCCTCACCGACAGTTTCTACTGGCTACTTCCCTGTGACTGTCCCAGTGTCACTGTGCGACGACAGCAAGCCTTCTTTACCGATTGATCATGCTCCGATGAATGTAATGCTAAAAGGGAAGAAACTAGCTCCAAGTGGTAAAGGACAGAAATCTGTGAAAATCACTGAATTGTTTACTTCAATAAAAATAATTTGCTCCTTCTGGCAGGGCACCCCGTCATGTGTAGGCAGGTGGGTGGGGCTTCAGACCTGACTACAGAACGCTACATTATTATCCGAGATATTGGAATCAGGGAATGTAGCAACATTGAGAGAACATCTGTTGATTGAAATACCCTTGGTATCCCCACAAAAGACAGATTGGGCAAAGAGAAACAAATTTAAACAAAACAAGAATTTATCCCTGATCGATTGTCCCTGATCGAGTCTTTATCGAGTGAAAATTGTGTTCAAACAATGTTCACTGATTAACAAATAACGAGCAAATGCCTTGTAGGCCTGTTTGCTGTGTTTGTTATAGGAGTTATGTCAAAGCTTCCCTTTGACGTGACATTTAAGATCGTATCACACCTTCCGTGATCAAGTACTACAAAGTTGAGGTTGACAATTTAAGGGTGAATTGAACCAGTGGCTACATCGTGGTTGAGATCTCTGAACCTTCCAGGCTACTTTGTGAGCCCATTTAAGAAATATAATCTTGACACAAGAGGTTTTTTGCTATTGTTTGGATTCTGACTTTAGCGCTACATAAATCTCATTTAGAGGTGGCTCTTCGTGTTGGATCACCTCATCCTGACCCTGGATTGCATGGTGGTGAAAACTGTGCTGTAACGTTTCCCCTGAAGAAAGTTCAAGCATTAATAAGCTGTAAAAGAACTAAAACATGCCGGGATATCGTTTTTTGAGAATTGACACTTTGTTTAAATGCATAGTGTGTTGCAATTGTCTTGTTTTTGTTGAACTATTATATGTTGTGAAATGTTGGTGTAATTTATCCCAATAGGTTGGGTTGATGTTATACCCGCCATGTGGGTTAAATCTTGGATTATTGTGTTTTAGAAAACAATTTTTAGTAGTGTTTTATTGATTTTGATAAAAATAATTAAAATGATCAATTTTACGAAACTACGTTGTGTACCAAGTCCATTTTTTCAGGACCAATGGTTATAGGCTATTTCTAAACACCACATCTTAGACAGATGAGCTATTTGCCAGATTAGGTTTTGTTGTACCTTTTCTCCTTTTTGTATAAACATTTATGGTCTGCCCCTGACCGTGGAGTTAGGTTTTCAGTGGGGGTTGTTGCTTGCCTTATGTATAGTAACCAATGTTGTTTTGTGACAGATAATACTGCCAGTTATTACTGCAAGCAAAAGGGACATTGAATGTGTGTGTGCCACAGTAGAGCACAGCCAAGGTCCCACTACTCACCCATTTTTTAAGGTTAATGCGCAACATTTTTCGCCCCACGGGAAAGTGTACTGGAAGGCTAGGAATGGTTGGGGAAAAGTGATATGTGCATGCAAACATTAATACTGTGTTTAAAGGGTACAGGAGCAAACTGCTCTGCAAAATGATCCAATGATTTCCATACTGTAATTCCCTCTTTGGTAACTTCAAAACCTATTGGTATTTGTCATAGCAGTGTGCTTCAACATGGTAGAGCCCCCCCTTACTGTAAACCTAGGTCCAATCTCAGATCAGCATGCATTCTTATTAAAACCATATTCCCCATTGAATTAGTCAGAGCGTGGCATATTGAATACATTGAGATGCAAGATTAACTATGCACCAAAAGTGTGCTCCTAAATATTCCCATTGAAAAGGGCTGCACTACAGGAAGAATTTACCAGGCATACTCAGTGAGGGTGAGTTAAGGAAGGCCTTGTTGAACTATTGTCTAATATACACAGGAATGTGTGCCATAGCATAGACATGAAGTAGGATTCATTCAAAATGCACAACATGTTTGTTGTATCCTTGTGAAATTAGCGAAACTGCTTCCAAGCAAGTTTATTTTCTGAAAACTGTGGTGGAAAAATGAAGTGCATGGTTAATTAAGACTTGGCTAAAACAAGGTATTATTGTCCGAACTTCAGTCCATGCAATACACCAATGGTGGCGATAAAGAAGCTAGACTAGGAGACATGTAACTTTGGACAGGATCTTTGATTTGTGATTTTTTTGATGTGCTCATGTAGCTCCAAAACTGGCAACTATCCTTTCTTGAAGTCCACCTACTGCAATACATTTTATTGTGTTTAATTTTTGTTGCCTACTACACGTTATAGTTGATATTATACATGGACAAGGCTCCCAAACAGGGATACTTAGAGGACTACACACTTTCCACAGACCCCAAAAAGAAACCTGGATTATATTCCATTCCATAGTAAATGGGTAGTAGCTGAAAAAGGAAATATAGCATCCCTTCAAAAATGGCAGCCATGATATCCATGCAGGTGTACATAATTCAACTGATTTCTGAGGCGAAACAATTCTGAAGCCACCCACTTTATTTATTTGTATTTTATTTATTGCATGTATTGTACACCCAAACCCATGGGTATCACGGCGTAGTTTTACAAGTATACTTATTCTTAGTCAAAGTTGTTGTATGTAAAAAGATGTACAGTGGTGAAGTCTGGTTACATAGGCAAAACATACATGACAGTGGTGAAGTCTAGTTACATAGGCAAACATAAATGATAGCGTAACCGTGGTGTATTCTTGTTACTTAACTAATAATTAAAGCTTGGTAGACTAGCAACAAAGTGGTGCTGAGTCTAGTTTCAGACAGACAAGCCATCTTGAGATCTGCGTGTTAAGTACGATCTTACAGTAATGCATACAGTACTTGTATACACGAGGGAATTATTGCAATGGGTTGTCTCAACTTAGTAATGTGGGCATGGATAAGACTCTGGGAGTATTAAGATGTAGATGATCAGAGCTGGGGCAGAGATCAACCGTAGTCTTGCTAGGTATCTATCGTGAGGTTAGTATTTATTAAAGAGACACGTTTTGAGGAGTTTCTTTAATTTATTGGTGGAAGGCTCGTTGCTAATATTGGCTGGGAGTTAGTTCCAAATTCTAGGGGCTGCTACGAGGAAGCTGTAGCTGCCTGTTCTTTCATTCTTGAAGTGGGGGATGAGCAGGTGCATATGTGCGTTGGTTTTAAGAGTTCTGGTTGTGGTTTTTCGGTTTAGGCTTTGGTTGAGATAACTGGGGGCGTTGCCCGAGACACATTTGTGTGTTAGGGTGAGAGTTTTGTGGAGTATTCTGGCTTGAATAGGTAGCCAGTGTGCCTCTTTCTTGTGTTGTGATATATGGTCCCTATTTTATGCCTAGTGATGCTCTTAGCACTTTATTCTGGAGTACTTGCATTTTATTTATATTTTATTTTACGTCCCTAGTAGGAGTTTGGGGGTCATTTCGAACGATCGTTACAAGCCACCACGACATCCACGAACTGCAAAGCATACATTTATAACGTATCAAACCTTTCGGCACACCACGTAAGTGATAAACTTTCTATATTGACTTCAATAAGTAGCGTTTAAAGAAACGGTCAGGAAGATCATATTTCAGGAGCACTAAACTCTTTTCTATATAAATCTTTTTGTCTTTCTCATAATAGACTTCTATGTCCAAGTTACAACGTTCTATACAGAGAGTGATCGGTGCCAAATTTTGAGTTTATTTATTTCATAAACCCCTGAAGAACCGCAGGATAAAAGGCGGGGAAACACGTGTCGGGTTTGTTTAAGTTGGGACTCATGTCAACCACAATGAAATGTGAATTAATCATATCAAAGGATTGAAAGAATTAATTCAACTATTCCAAAGGATTAGTCTTTTCAAGTTTCTAGATTGAATGAATATAATTTAACTATTGCAAAGAAAAAATGCTCCCTTTTTTTTTCCATTTGAAATAAACTAAGGCTAAGTTAACAAATACATTTTTTTGCTTCTTTCACTTTTTGATCAAGTTATATATTTGGAGTGTGCATAAAACTGCACATTTGGACACAACTGGACACAACTGTGAATGAAACCAGTTTGGTTTTTGTAAAGCGCAAAGCACCGTTAAAGTCTAGGTCATTCATTTATTATGTCATTCCGAGGTGGGCGGTAAGGGATTACTGGCACCAGTAAGGAGACCGGTGCTGGTAATCCCCTACCGCCCAATTCCGAGGTCCCTTAGCGGAAACCGTAAGGGACGTGTGGTCGGACCACACATTCTTTACGGGTCCCGCTAAGGGAACAGGGTGCAAATAACAGGCTTGCCATTCGCGAGCCCGTTATTTGCACCCTCCCCATTCCCATTGAGCCCTATGGGGGCTCAAATGGCTATGGGGAATGGTTTGTGCAATGGGGATTTACCGGTCTCGCCAGGGTCGGACTAGACCGGTAAGTCTCCATTGCACAACAACGGACACAGGCACAGTATGGGAGGCAGTCATGGAGCTAATAGCTCATGGCTACCGCCCAGGTTGTAATGACCCCTTATGTTGCAATAGTCAATCTTAGCTAAAAGGAGAGCTTTGGCTAGGGTGATACAATTTTGTTGTGTGAGGAACGGTTGACTCGGAATAGGTTGTGGATGAAGAGAGTGCACTGATATGTTTGCACATGGTAAGACTAGAGTGCAGATAGACCCCTAGGGTTGTTACTTGGTTGGAAATGGTAATAGGGGTGCCGTCGATGACTAGAGCTGTGTATTATGGGTGGAGCTTGGCTTGTCTGGCGGGCGAGCCTACTATGAGGATCTCTCTTTTTTCTCCAGTTCTGGATGATGGAATACATTTTGTTTATACAGATGGTGTCCTGTTCAAGGTTTGGCATCAATATTTGTGTGTCGTCAGCGAAATTGGTATGAATTACTCCCATTGCGTCTAGCGCTGCAAAGAGTAATTTAGTGCAAGCGCTGTAGAGCGTTGGGGAGAGGCAAGATCCTTGAGGAACTCCCAGACGGACTGAAATGGGGTCTGCTGCTATGTCGCCTATGGCTACTCTAGAGGTGCGGTCTGCGAGGAATGATTTAATCCAGGCGGTGGCTTCCTTAGAGAAGTGAAAGTTATTGGCTAATGTTAGGCATAGCTTATTGTGGTCTACAAGATCAAATGCATCGGACAGGTCAAGTAATAGTAGGATGCATAATTTCTCTGAGTCCCTGACCGTGTCCATCTGGTTTTTTAGGTCCAGCAATGCTGTCTCTGTGCTGTGTCCGGGACGGAAGCCTGATTGCCTTTCTCCTAGCAGATGATTGTTTTCAAGGTGAAATTGGACTTGGGTATAAGCAATTTTATCTATAATGTTAAGGAGGAAGAGGACTGTGGTGATGGCTCTGTGGTTAGTAGGGATAGTGGGATCTAAAGTGGTTTTTTTTATGAAGAGGGGTTACCCAGGCTTCTTTGATGTTAGTTGGGATGGTATTGGAATTGAATGAGGCATTAACAGTTAGTGATTGTGGGTACTAGCGTAGGGGCACAATCCTTAACTAGTTTGGCAGGAAAGTTGTCTCCTTTGCAGTTCGAAGATTTGAGTGGGGCTATCATTTTTAGTACTTGATCTGTGGTCACTGGGGTAAAATGGAAATCAGGTATGTACGTTATGGTATCTGTTGATGGCAGAGATGAAGGCTCTGTGGTAACTGCTAGTATTTTGTTTGGCAATTTGATTTTGTTCTGAAGGGTATTCATTTTGGAGGCTAGTGCATCCTGGACCGTAGTACACCAAGCTTTACTTACTTTGACTATGCTGGGTGGAAGGATGGGTGTTTCTAGTTCTTTGATAATGGCGGACAACTCTTTGCTATTTGATGTGGCATTGGTGATGCGCAAATTTAGGGAGTTGGCTTTCTGGGTATATACTTCCAACTTGTAAGATTTGGATACTGACTGGAATTCTTTTTTGGATTCACTAGTGGGTTTTTTTCTAAAGAGGTGTTCTAGAGCTCGTTTTTTCCTTCTAGGTTCGATGAGGTCATCATGGAACCATGTGTTTCTGTGCTTTTGTTTGGGACGTATTGATCTAAGAGGGGCTATTTCATTGATGGCTGACTTCAGGCAGATATGATAGTGCTGTGAGATGGCATCACGGTTGGAGTCTGCTGGTGGTTGAGAATTAATGAACTTATTTAGCAGATGAGTTAGGTTTTCAGGAGTTTCCTTGAATTTCTCATCAGGATAGGTAGTGCTAGTGTGGCGGGTGGTGTAGTATCCCTCGTTGTGATGATGTTGAACCTGATGAGGAGGTGATCAGTCCAGGACATTTCTATGATGTCTTCTAGGAGGACAGTAGTATTCAGAGTTAGGATCCAGTCAAGAATGCGTCCTTTTGAGTGGGTTGGGGCATTAACAATTTGCTTAAATTGCATTTTTAGGAATGCATTCTGTGACTAGTGGGGGACAGTTGGTTTGGGTTATAAATACTGGTGAGGATGGGGTGGCGCAGTGCGTTTTCTGATGATCATTTTTAAGTTTGGGATGAGGACTAATGTTAGCAGTTTTGTGAATACCGGTCACTTGGAATCTGGCTGTGTTTCTGAAGGCGTGGGAGGTGGTGGTGTTATTGGTAGTGCGGGTGGAAAGTCTTACTTTTCTTAAAGCTCCTAGTATGGGTCTGGTGAGTCTGAGGGGGGTTTACGTTCTGGAGGAGAGTCTAAGGCAACGAGCTATGCCCAGGAGGGGTCTAGAAGTGTGTGTTGTGGTGCAGGAGAAAAGTCTTACTTTTCTTAATGCTCCTAGTATGGGTCTGGTGTGTGCGAGGGCGGTGTAAGTTCTGGAGGAGAGTCTGAGGCAGCTAGCAATGCCCAGGAGGGGCCTATAGGTGTGTGTTGTGATGGAAATGGGTGGTGTCATGGTGAATGCTGGTGTATTGGACAGAAATGGGGTGGGGCATGCTAAGGGGTGGTGCCTGAGGCAATGTAAGCGTGCTAGACCTAACCCTATCTGGATGAATGTACCGTTGGAGCATGGTGTGGCGTTTGAACTGTTAGTGTTAGGTTCGTGCAGCAGAGTGGGCAACACGATCAAACACATGAAGTAATTTCTAGATGAACTGGATGTTGCTGACAATAGATATGAGAATATGCTAATGAGGTTAAATCTTTACAGGTAATAACCCACAATAGCAGCCCTAAGCCACTTTAGTTGTCCCTGGAAGTGGAGCAAGCATTTAACAATGTGCCCTTGTTCTCCCAAATTTCAAAAAGCTTTTCACTTTGTTGTGCTGTGATAAAATTCGGTATGGCCAAGCATTACTGACACAAAGCATGGTGAGAAGCACCACCCAGTAGCCTATTATAGCACAGCACTTTTCCCAGTTACCACAGAAATACCACATTGCAGTTAGTTGTTGCAGCATCGGTATCAGTGCATACTTTGGAAAATGTGGCTGTAATGTGGCTCCAAGATCAATCACACTTTATTTTATTTGTGTACCATGCCATAAAAGCCCTGCTGTTATAAAAGAGTTTGTACAGAATGCTGTGATCAGCCCACCGAAGATGTGAGCTCTTACAGAGCCACAAATAACACAATAACAGTGTCTACGTTCACATCAACTTTATTTACCATTTGGTCCACGAACTTCGACCTTGCAATTTAGCCTGCACGTTTTGAGCATCTACAACCATAGGAGTGCACAAGTTCTGACTTACATATGGTTGCCCTGAGGACGACCCATTGGTCAAAACATGTGTTGGCTGGCTGAAATCTTGTTCTTAATCATTCAAGAATGAAATGTTTTACATCCACTTTTCAAATTGTGATTACTTTAACAATGAGAGTGTATTATGCCTTACACATTTACATTGTATTAATGATTGAGAGCTTACCAGGGTGCCGCTCTTTTTCCCTGCTTAGCAAGCCCCACCCACCTGCTACCTTCGTGGTTGCCACTCTTTTTCCCTACTTGAGGGGCCCTCCAGCCTCTTTTCCTTTGCAGATGGGTAGCAGGTGCAAGTGGATCTAGGTCATCTGGCCTAAGCACGACCCACCTTCTTAGCCCTGCCTCTTCCTTCCTGCTATTAACTCTTAGATCAAGGGCATCTCTTGCCTGGGTGTCCAAAGTGAAGGTCAGATGAAGAAAGGGGCAATTCCTGTATGGACTGGTTCGGACCAGGAGGACCCAGGGCTCAAACCCCTGCTCAGACAGCAGGTAAGCATGCACCAACATGTGGTTACTCCTTCTGTCCCCACAGGCCACCCCACCCTTGTGATTCCCCTGTGATGTTCCCTTGTGCCCCTACCCTTCTCGCACACAGGTGTTGCCTGTTTTGCTTGATTCTTTTACCCTGCTGCCCCTCCCACCCCCTCCAGCCTACTTCTGCAGGAGTCTGTCGTTGTACATTCTGGTTTGACCATCACCATCTTGTGGCCAATGCTGGACTTGACTTTTATGGACTTCATTGATTCACGGTGTGTCACCCTTTCTCAATTCCCATGCTGGACTTCCTTTGCATCTTGCACTCATGGAGGCAGGGCCTGAATCATGCTGTTCCCATCTTTAACTTGAATCCTAGCTTGCAACATTAAGTGTTACTACTAACTTCTGCAATTGTATTCGCTCTCCCCTCTTGCTGCTCCACTCTTTTTGACTGCTTACTCTCTCTTCTCTCCTCCTCTCCCTTTCTCCCTTTTCCGATCTCCTCCACTCCTCACCTTACTTTCTTCTATGCACTTATTCTATAAGAATTTTCCCTGGACCTAGTATGATAGCAACCTCGTTTGTCTCCTCCCCCATCCCCTTACTTGCCCCCCCCCCCAGCACTATCTGAAATGTCATCAGGCCTAGTACGCTAGTCGCTTGTTTTGTTCCTCCCCTCCCTTTCTGCACCCCTCTCGCTCACCTTTTGTTTTATCCGTCTCTACCAGAAATGTCATCAGGCCTAGTACGGAAGTTGGCTGTCTGTTTCCATTTCCTTCCCACTCTCCCCCTCCCTTCCTTATCTATGTCTTAGCTCTTGCACTATCTGAAATGTCGTCAGGCCGAGTACGATAGTTAATTTCACATCCTTACTGTTCATGGCCTGTAAGCATGTCATTGTATTTTCCCTTGTTCCCTCCCTTGCCTTGAAACGCTTTGAAACACATCATGTATAGGAGCTATGTAAATAATCTATCATACCATAACTATCATAAATGGACGTGTTGGCACTACTGCATTGAATGTGCCTTATTCTACATGCAGCCATGAGAAACAGAAACCCCCTTTGCTGTGTTTGTAAAATGTAGGACTGGCCCTTGGACCAGGGAACTCAAGGCTTCTGACACTGCTGCCACTGGCCAGATTAGTCATTCATTAGTTAGCTCGTACTTAGGTTGGTTTAGTCCCATTTTCGTAGTGTTAAAAACCAACAGATAAGATATGTCTGTCTCCTGCCTTACAAAACATGAGTATATTTTGTACAATTCTGCAAATGTAACATTAACCCAATGCCCAGTTCTGAGTGTTATTTCACTATTGCTCCGTCTGGTATAGGGGAAACCCGTGATTTCGTCACTGTAACTGCTACCCTTAAAAATTCCCCAAAAGATCCTTGTGATGTACAACTGTACAATGCAGACCTATAACATTTTACAGATGGCTCAAGTTTAGGAAATAAATGATGGATGGCGCCAGGGAATGACATTTGTAGTGCACATCAGGTGAATGAAAGTGCACAATCCCCTGCTTTATAGTCAGCTCAAAGTGCTGAAAGGATCCCTTTATCAAGCATTCCAACTATCCCAGGATTACACAGACCCACTCTCGGATGTTGGCATGATACAGGATCATGGTCACTTGTGGCAAGAGAGTGGGTTTGAGAGTGGCTTTCTCACTGTTGCTGAATGCTTTGCATGTAGATGTCCATCTCGTAGGCCTGGTGATAGGTAAATGTAATGCTGTCTGTCCCAATGTTTTCTGGTTATAAATATTGCCCCAAACTCAAGCATAACCACCTCCTTACACGGCTTTTGATGAACTTGTTAGAACATATGAAACCCCCAAGACCCTGAAAAGAGCTCTTGTAGTAAAGAAGATTGTATATTACACTGGATTAAATAGTGGTGCTTAGCTGATTGGCTTTTAGTAGTTATCTGGTCTCCCCTTCATTATGTGGCCTATGCTCATCATGGGGTAGCACATGTCAGCAAAGGGGACAGTGTCCACTAGTTGGTGCAAATGGTGTCCACCAGGTCTTTCTAGAGTGGTTGGTCAATACTATAAGCCATGTGTATTGGCCAACAGTACAATTTGGGTAAGAGTATCAATGTGAGTCAAGAGACAATCCGACACCCTGAGCCTCCTCTATTCATTTTAAATGTACCTCTTTCAAATGGCAAAGGTTTGGCTTGGGAATATGTACTTGCATAACCTCATTCAGCAAAATGTAAACATTAAACTGAGCTTTGAGCTGTTTGTAGGCAAGATAGGAGCACTGCGACAGTTAACACTGAACATGTAAGGAACTCACCCGGAAGAGGCAGAGAGTCATGATTTGGAGGAGGGGCATGTGTGTAACAGCTTCATCGGACTGTGAGAAAACTTGTTCCCATGAGCAACTGAATGGGAGGCTAGCTCAGGGGCATCGCGCTTGCCTTGCAAGCAAGCTGACTTGGAGCAACACAGGTTCGAGTCACAGTCTGTCTTATTTCACAAAAAACACACTTCTCAAGTATCAGGGGAGTGTGGGGGTGGGGGGTTTTGTTTCCGGTTCACAAATGTACCATCAAGTCTGGTTCATTGTCCTGTAAGACTTGACTGTAGATCTTAGTGATCCAAAAAATGCCCCTTGTTTTAGCAATGGATCCTCGACCCCTTTATTATCATTTCACATATCTCTCTCTCTCTCTTTCTCTTCTGTGGGTCTCGGAACTCTCTATGTTGTCTTGGGTTCTCCCCAACCTGCTGTGGGTCCCAGCCCCTTGATTGTGTGCTTTTTCGAACTGATATGGGTCCTTGACACCTGTGTGCTGTCACCATCATGTCAGACATGTCTGTAGATCTCAGTGTTCAAGTCACGCTTAGAAACCTCTAGGTATTAAGCACGTTATAAATAACCAATTACAATTACAAAGAATATGAAGACAAGTGTGCTCAAGCTGCCAAGAGCTTCACAATTGGGTTCCCAAAACATGGAAAACAGAGGTTCTTTGCTCTTTTTAAAAAGTACAGAATCTCCAAAAGTAAATATTCTTCCAATGCAGGAAACGGGATGTCCACGACCTTCACAGAGAACTAACCTGTCCACGACCTTCACAGAGAACTAACCTGTCCTCTTATTGTTCTGCAGGAAACGGGATGTCCACGACCTTCACAGAGAACTAATCTGTCCTCGACCTTCACAGAGAACTAACCTGTCCTCTTATTGTTCTGCAGGAAACAGGATGTCCATGTCCTTCACAGAGAACTAACCTGTCCCCTTATTTTTGTGCAGGAAACAGGATGTCCATGACTTTCACAGAGAACTAACCTGTCCTCTTATTGTTGTGCAGGAAACAGGATGTCCATGGCCTTCACAGAAAACTAACCTGTCCTCCTCTTGTTCTGCAGGAAACAGATGTCCATGACCTTCACAGAGAATGAACCTGTCCTCTTATTGTTCTGCAGGAAACAGGATGCCTGTGACCTTCACAGAGAACTAACCTGTCCTCTTATTGTTCGAATCATTTTTATATCACAGGGTGGAAAGCTGCACCAGAAAATAATTTGGTGGATGACAATAGCCTTGGCAAGAAGTGAGCCAGAGTAAATAATCAGTGAGGCTTTCTTGAAGAATACGGGGTTTCATCACATTCAAGTAAATAACAAAACAGGGTCGGTAATAACACAATAACACAGGACGAAATCACAAAGAAGATAAAAGCTGTTAGGTGGTTACTCATTTGATTTGCAACAAAATGACTGAGAGAAAATATTCATACTAAACTAATATTCATGGATTTGTTACTTATAAACCTGTGCTTCACACTGCTTCAATCAGCATCCTATTGTGTGCCAATAGATGAGCATGTACAAGACTAGATAGAGGTACACACAGTATGATGCTCACCCCTGAATGATGGAACACATGCAGATAGGTGGACAGCGGGGAATGCAATGATAGGCTCAATGCAGCGCTTTACGCCATCATTATTATTTAAGTAAACATCCCATTTTCAAAATGGGTCTACAGGATAATATGTTCACTGGCAGATTAAAGGGAGACTTGGAAGTTAATACCATGGCACCATCATGGATAGCACATATGAATCAGAGATGAAGATATGTTTGGTCACTTAGAAATAACTGCAGGGTTAATAACAGGTGCCCCATCCTCAAATATAGATACTCAGATGGGAGAGCAGCGCGTAATCAAAGACGTAAACAGCATAGAAGAGGTGTTTAAAAAGTCTCATATATAAATTCACAACAGCAGCTCAGCAAGTTGAGTATGATATTGCATGTGGCTTTGACCTAGGATCACCTCAATGAGCACCTAAAAGCCATCAAGTATGCATATATTGTTGGAAAAAAAAAACATAAGCAACTTTAGTTGAGTGAGAACTAGAATGATCCAATTCTTCATAGCAAAACTCATGAAATGTGTTGGATTTGGCCAATGAAGATAATCTTAATTTGGAGTCAACCTGGAGATGTCCCACATGGTGTCACTTTGATCTCGTTGATCTCTGCTGTGATCCCATGTATGTGCTCATGGGCTGTGTGTTGTTATGCCATAAAGATTCATATTTGCAACTCTTTATACCAAACTTGGTTCTTTTTTGGTGTGTGTTCAATTGAAGCACCTTTTTTGGAAGAACTTGCATGGATCTTAGACAAACTCTCCTAAGGGGACGGTGCTGTACCACCTATCTAAAGGGGTAGCAAGAAATATATCCCTACAGCTAAACTCACACTATCTTTCAGCCTAGTACTCAAACTACACAGTAAGAAAACAAGTCTATCTTCCAGGCGATCCACTCTGGAGTGAATTAAAGCACACATTGATCCCCTCACCGTTAAAATAGGGCAAACAATATAGGAATATCACTGCATTTAGGTGGGAATTCGTAAAATGTTATCCATCCCTAACAGGAGTGTGCAGTCATTATTGCCTTAGGCCCTTCTATACAATCTTTATGTACACAACATCTGGCAAGTAGCGATTAAGGTGCACCATGGCCAGAGATGGTGTTCCAGTATAGGCAAGCAGGTTTAAGACATGACACGAGTGAGAATAATGCAAGGCATTGAAATATCCCCGCCTATGGTTACTGTACAATGAAAGCACCAAGATGGCTGCCAGTTAAGGCAGGAACATGCCCTGAGTGCCCAAGACCCCGATGCACTTCTGGTATGGTTTGAATAAGCAGCGACACAATGGCCACTGATACCGAAATAAGGATTGATCCCGTGGATCTTCCCAGACGGAAACCGGTTGTTCTGATCGCATCTCAGCAGGCAGACAATGCCAGAAGCAGCATCAGTGCATCCTGAATCCAGGAATCCGGGTAACTACTGTATCCTTTGAGCACAAGGGACAGGGTAGCAGCTGATAGTGTGTAGGGAGCGCTATTAGGCGTTGTGAGCTCGCAGGACTCCATAACAAGTGGTTTTCTCTTTGTCTCCATATGTAGATGATGGAGCTTCAGCCCCATGTGAAACATATTCAATATCAGCCATTGGATGACATGGAAGGTTATAGAGAAAGTATCTTAGATGTGGCTATTAGGCAGGTGGGATGGTGTTTTCTAACAGCTTAGCCAAGTTATAGTTAGTGATGAAAGAAAAAGAAAAAAACATTAATTTGCGAGAACGAAATAGAATATTGCACTCTTTGGAATATTGTTATGCATCTCACATGACAGGTCACCTAGCAAAGGGATGTTACTCTGGCTCATCTGGGTGCATTTTTAAATGATCCTGGTCCTGGTGAAGGTGCCCAAGCTTATGAGCACTGAAACCGGTCGACCTTTTTGAGGTTATCCTTTTTATGGTGTTGTAGGATACCTGTACGCAATTGTTTTGGTTGTGGCACTTAAACATGGGTGTGCTTAAAGATTGTGCAGAAGGGCATAAGGGAATAGTGACTGCACACTCCTGGGAGGTATGCATAACCACCCACAGTGATATCCCTATGTTGTTTGCCCTATTGTAACCGTGAAGGGTTAACAGTTTGCTTTATCTCATTCCAGAGTGGGTCACCTGGAAGAAATAGTTCATTTCCTACCTTGTAGTTTGAGTACTAGGCTGAAAGATAGTGTGAATTTAGCGTGAGGGATATATTTCTTGCTATCCCTTTTACATGGGCAGCATAGCACCGTTCCCTAAGGAGAGTTGGTCTAAGAGACATGTGAGTTCTTTCAAGAGGGACAAGTCTAGTTTAGTTTTAGAAGTGGTTGAGTGTGATAATTGGTGTCAAACTAAGACTGGCAGACCTCAAGGATGCAGACATCCACACATGTCACCCTCAAGAGGGATCATAAGTGTGGCATAGCTTGTAATACTTGTGGTTGGAGCATTGTGGTATGTTTAGCAAACAGCATCAATGCTCTTTCAAACAAAGACAACTTTGATTTTCATGTGACTCTTTCTCCTACCCCTGCGATCCCTTGTGAGAGTACAGGTGCATGCGACGTAGAATGCTGTCTATGATCTGCACAGGCCACTGACAGCATTCCCCTGCAAGAAATATACAGGTTTGAGCTTTGCATCAATGTTTGTGTTCATTATTAGTTAGTTTTGTACTATCTGGAAGGAGTCAATGAAAAAGGATTGGATGCACCACGCCTCCTGTAATAAGAAGATGCCACTTGAGGTTATTTGTTCAATGCCTGCAGAATGACATAAGGAGCAATAGGCACGTTTGTTCCAAGATAACAAACTCATTGTTTTGGTAGTTACACATCGTCAGTTTGCTCCATTTAAAATTATCTCAAGGAGCCAACATTCACCCACCAGTATGTTATTTACAGCTCTATCCTTCTTAATTTGAAGCGCACGCAAGGCAGATCTCTCTGATGTTTGTTCATCCAACTGCAGTCTTGCTTGCTTCAGTACATCTTTAGTCGTTTCTTCAGAGATGAACTTCTTACCTTTGCGACAAAGAATGAGTGATAATCCCCTTTGAGAAAAAGTCTCTGCAGGAATTTTAAGTAGTGCTGTCGCCAATAAAGATGAAAATTCGATTAGGGTCCAGTTTGTGTTACTTCCCATAATGGGTAACTCAACTTGTTTTATGTCTGAAGACTGGATCTGATTTAGTTGCGGTACCTGTTACAAAATTGCCAGGAGCTGGCACTGGTTTACAAACGGGATTTTATTTGTGGGGTTTAATTCCTCCAATATGGCCCATGTGCCAAGATCTTTTATTGCACTAATGTCCAATAGAAATGTTGTTATGAATTGGTTTAATTATTATGAATGTTAATATCACACTTTAATTATTTTAATTGTATTGAAAAGTTGATTAATTTCAGCTGAATCAATAAGAAAAAAGAAAAAACAAGAAAAAATAGAAATTTTGCATCTACTGCAGAGATTTCTGTTGGTTTGTCTGTTCCATGCTTAAAGGTTTAATGGACGTTTTTTGTGAACTCAGCATTGCTTTTTTGCTTTTATGATTTTTTGGATGTTTTTTGGCCTCTGTTTTGCCTTTTGCTCTGTGGGTCCACTTAGCACAACTTTGCGAACTGACTCCTTTGGAGAAATGTTGGTGTTGGTCGCCCTCTTTCTTCCATGTGTGATCTCCTTAATGGTGCAGGGACCGGTATCCCTGTTTGTTTTAGCTTTTGTTAGGCATTCTTGCTTAGGCATTCTTTGGGCCTTTGGAACAGGCAGGAATTTAACAGCTTTAGATGATTTTTCTCAAAATACATGTTTCTGTATTGGTAGGTTCGAGATCAACTGCCCATAGAAGGAAGATCTCCTCATAATCCCAGTGTTCTTCCAGGTACGTCTGCTGCAGTGATTGAATAAATGGGCAAAGAACAAAGGAAGGAGCTCTGCATGTCTGGTCTGACCAGGTGTCCAGAGCGGCAACCGCGAGCAAGCTCATAATGTTGCGGCGAGGTAACAACCTCAACACTTACAATGAGGCCCAATGTCTCTAATGTTGGTTTGAGTCTGCTTGATTTTATGGAGTTTTCCATCTGAAGCGTGCATTTTTTGTTTTTTGGTTCACGCGTGGCGGCAGTCGCACTTCAAAGTGTTGTTCTACGGTAATTTGGTGCACACTTAATTTGTAAAACTGACCTGTGTTGCATGTTTGAGGACACAGGGAATGTAGCCTAATATCTAGCATGTGAGAGTATCACGTTTCTGACTCCAGCAAGGTAAAGGCACAGGGCTTCTACTTCAGATTTTTTCCTTTGCTCAGTCCGAGGAAGGAGCACACAATACAAGTAGCAACAAACACCAGGCTCAAAGGGGCAGGCTCACACTGTCATCCTGTGGTAATAGTATATCAATGTTTCAGTGTGCTTTAAATTCCCAGCACAGGCGTACTTTGACTAAGTCGTTGGGCTCAAAGGGGCACAACCCCGCAGTCACCCGATGAGAGCTACTGATATGGAAAGAAACGTTTGGGCATGGTGGAAAATATGCCTAGGCGTAAAGAGAGCTTGGTAGTGGGTTTTGTTTTGTGTTTCCAGGTTACACAGTCAAAAGTGTTTACACAGCCCACAGAACGAGCAAACAAAATAAAACATTGAAGACTCACGGTAATGTCAGTCTGCAGTTTGGTCTACCACTGATAATAATAATAATAATTCAGCATTTATATAGCGCTACAAACCCCTCTGCACAGATATTAAAGCGAGCGCTGTACTCACTGTGCTATCTGACCGGGTATGATGGTTGTAGGGTATCAACCAGCAGCTCTGCAGCCTGCCTACTGCCGACTGCACACTTAATGGCCACAGTTTACAGCCTGCTTCATGGATAGAACCCGTTTTGATGAGGGTAGAGGCGGGGCAAAGACCAGTCCTTGATAGAGACTGAAGACAGATCAGCAGAGTAGCAACAATCCTTTGCAATGCCGACTGCACACTTATTGGCCACACTTCGAGCCCGCATCATGTGTAGAACCCGCTTTGATGAGAATAGAGATGAGGCAAAGTCCAGTCCTTGATAGAAACTGAAGACAGACCAACAGAGTAGCAGCAATCCTTCACCATGCCGACTACACACTTAACGGCTTCAATTCACTGAGGGTAATAAAGAGCATTGGAAGACATTGGAGAAGGAATATTGTGCTGAAATTTGTCTGCCAAAGAGAAATTTCTTTGAAAGTCAAATCAATCTCTCAAAGAATAATACTAGAAAACTATTTGAGATTGTTAGAGCACTGGAGAAACCAAAAGCGCAAGCAAAACATTACACCCCTAATGAAACTGAGAGGCAATGCAGAAAGCATTTGCCGATAAAATATATAAAGCACAATCTGGTATTGCCAATAGTCTAAAAGGAAGCACCAAACCGGCAACTCAGACTACAATAGACAAACTAACTGGCTACTTACTAAGAGACTTTTCTCATTTGAAAATATTTCTGTGGACTTCCTTTTGAAAATCATAAATGTTCCTCTACTATTAAAGGTCTTGGACAAAGTGGCTATTATTCAGTTTAAAAAACACCTTGAGACTGCAGATATTGTACATCTCAGACAATCCGGCTTCAGATCAATTCATGGCATAGAGACTGCGTGACTTGGCCTGCAGACGGAATTGTTGAATGTAATGGATGAAAGCAAATCCGGGCTTCTGATCCTTTTGGATCTCTCAGCATCCTTTGATCTTGTGGAACATGAAAGATTAATTGATAGATCGATAACAGTAGGTTCATGTTCCACAGGCACGGCGGCTTGGTTTAGGGCTCTCCTGAGTGACAGGATGGCAAAGATCGTATCGGGAAATGCTGTATCTAGACCAGAAGCTGTGGTATTTTTTTATTTTATTTATTTTTGGATTTGTAAAGCACCTAGCAGCCCGGAGGCATTGAGGCGCTGTTTGAAGAAAGTGTCTTAGTACAGGAAGTGGGGTCAATGCAAAGGTTACAATAGTCAATACCAAGGTTACAGTAGTCGAGTGCTGACGTTAGCATGACGAACAAGGACATATGAAGAATACACACATGTAGTAAAGTCCATTGTGGTGTTTTTACACGAACAGCATGGCTTTTATTGCTTTTCTGAAGACTGTGTGGGATTCAGTGCCTCTGATAGAGGGAGGTAACAGGTTCCAGTAGGTAGCTGCTAGGACTGGGAAGCTAGAGCCACCTGCTCTCATCCTGAGGCTTTTGGGAATGGTTAGTCGGTTGGTGTGGCTGGATCTGGCGGGTCTGATTGAGGGGGTCGCAGAGAATCTTTGCACGAGGTAGCGAGGTGCTGTGTCATAGAGACATTTGTAGGTAAGTGCCAGGGACTTAAAGAGGATACGTTCTTTGATGGCTAACCAGTGGACGGATTTCCTGGTGGCCAAGATGTGGTCTCTCTTTGAGGTATGCAGAGTTCCGCAAGGGGTCTACTTGTCCCCAACTGTTTCAATGTTTTTTGTCTGCCTTTATGCAATGCCCTGGACAACTTGGGGCTATATTTCAAAAATGATGAAGTGATTATGATAAAGACTCTGAATACATCTCGTCTGTTTATCAAGTGATCCAGGCCTGGATGACAGGAAACGGTTTAGGTCTTAATGGTAATAAGACAGAGTTCCCGGTATTTGGGTCAGCACAAGCACGAGGGAAATTAAGTGCATAAATATGTAAAGTTTTATATAAATCAACACACCATACAAGTAGCTGAAAAGGTGAAAACTCTAAGTGTAATTTTTGAAGTATCCTTAAATACGGAATTACAAACTGCGAGTGTAGTTAAAAGCTCTCAGTATTATATGAGATGTATCCGCTTAGTTAAGCCTTATGTCTCAGAAGGAAACTGTGCTAGACTGGTTAGAGCTTTAATTTGACCAAGAATACATTATTGTAATGCCCTGATGGGTGGTGCCAGCAAGGCTTGTATCAGGAAATTGCAGATTCTGGAAAATGATGCTATTTGTGTTATAAAAAATGTTCCCGGACGCAACCACATTTCAGACTATAGAAAAGAGTTGCACTGGCTTCCAATAGAAGCCAGAATACATTTGAAAATCAACACCACGACACACACGTCTCTGTATGGACAGGCACCTAAGTATCTGAGGGATCCAAGTGTTATCCAGCACCTGGATAAAGTTACTAGATCTATGGATTCGATGGTACTAACATGTCCAAAAAGCAAACACAGGAGGGGCAAGTATCGTCCTTTGCCATTGAAAGCAGCCTTGGCCTGGAACAAGCTTCCTGGGGAATGCACCTGGAGGAAAACCTGACCATCTTTAGGTAGAGACTGAAGACTCTACTATTTTGCTAGAGCCTTTTTCGCCCTTCCTTGATGTATCCGGTTGGCTGTCTATGTTTTGTTTGTGTGTCCATCTACGCCCTAATGCCTGCGGGTTTTCGGTGCATTAGAAATATATACATTACATTTAGAAGGTGAAGTTGTTTGATTCTGGCAAGTAGTTGTGTAGCAACTACTTATTCCTTGATTTTGTCAATAAACTTGAGGTTTGTAATGTGATAGTAGTTGACAAGCTCGTCTGGGTCTAGAATTATTTTTTTCAAAAGAGTTCATATGAGACCAGTCTTGAAGGTATCAGGAATGACCCTTCTCTGAGAAGTCATTAATGATGCTGGAAGCATGTTGAGCACCAGGGCCATAAATTCTTTAACGATGGCAGTCGGTATGATATCATCAGAGTTGCAACAGATTTGAGGGAAGTAATCCATTTTTGGAGCTCAATGGAGAGACAGGAGACAATTCAGTCCAGAGAAGCACTGCTGAGGTGCAGGAGGCACTAATGCTGTGGGAGGCTGATTTGATGATCTCTTGTCTTTTTGATAAAAAGGTTGTTGATTCTGTCACATTTTCCCTGAGTTGCTGGTACCTCGGGGTTGGGTGAGTGTTTGGTACAATGCTTTACTACTTCAAACAGGGCTTTGCTCCTGTTAGAGGCTGCTGTGATGGTGATCAGAATCCTACAGTTGGAGCAGAGAGATTTCTGGTTGGTTAGGTCTCCAGGGATATGTTTTTACATTACTGTTTCTATAAGGTTTTAATTGAGCATTTGTTGGAGGAAAGTTCAAGGATGTAGCAAAAGGCAGATGGTCTGGTTTTAGTGCAGCTGTTTTTTAGGGGGCATGATTGTCCACCAGTTTCATAGCATTGTTGTTTAAGAATTCTAGGAGGACCGAGGCATTCCCTGTGGTGGGGATGTTTGTGAAGTATGGTTCTAGCTCATTGACTGGGAAGGTTTTGAATGAGCAGTGCTGTCTGAAGGGGCATTTAGCCTGAGCTTTGTGGGCTGTAGACAAGTGGGCGACCGATAGTGGGATGGTTGCATGGTCATATCAGATGAGTGGGATAGGGTCAGCTCAAGTAAAGACGGGGGATGATGTAAAGACTATGTCCAGGGTGCTGCCTTTGTTGTGCATGGAGGGGAGCACAATTTGTACATGGTCCATGGATCTGGTCAGTGCAAAACCCGTGCATCAAGTGTGGTTGTTGGATTGAGACTTGGGGATGTTAAAATCTTAGAGAAAGAAAATATTAAAGTGTGTGAATTCGGCAGAAGAGATTAAGTTGGAGATATTGGCAATGAAAGAGTCACGCCTGTGACCTTGTCGGTAGATTTGGTTAAAGGTAATGGGATTACTAGTCAGATAAAGGCATGCAAGTGATTCAAACCGGCTTGTTCTGGGAGATGGGATAATGGAGCATGGGTAATCGCTCCTTTGGATGATTGCTACTCTGCCTCCTGCCCTCCCTCACCAGTCGGCATGTTGGATGCAGTAGCCGTGGGGTAAGAGGATGTTGAAAACTTGTGGGGAGGATGGGGTAAACCATGTTTCACTGAATAACAGGGCATCAAGGTTGTTGTATGAGATGTCAGTGATCGCTGCAGCATGGTTGACTGATGAGTGAGCATTTATAAGCTTGCGAGAGAGTGTGAATGTGTCCCATGGGTGTTGGATGGAGGCAAGGGTGATATTGATGAGGTTTGCTAGGGTAGCTTACCAGGGCTGCCAAGGGCACTTAGCCATTCGAACCTTAGCGAGGATGGGGCTATGCTGTGGAGAGATGAGACACATGGTGATGTCTTTTAGCAAGTAGCAGTAGTAGCAACTTCTTTGAAGGAGGATAGTGGGTCTGGTCCATGACCCTAACAGGACCAAACAGGTAGAAACAGGTGAGGTACTTGTCTATGTCTGTCCTTTGAGGACGCCTCACAATGACTGGTGAAATTGGTTATGGGAAGAGCAGCTGAGTGTCAGGGCTTGGTCAAGTGGCCAGTAGCCTACTCAATGATGTCTGCCTGGAGTTGGCCTAAAGTCCTTAAGTAGATGCCTGGAAGGCACGGAAACTGGTGGTGGCCAGAGCAGCTGATTGGCAGGGCCTGTTCATGTGACCATCAGCCTAATCAAAGCTGTCTGCCTGGAGCTATCCTAGAGTCCGTAAGTAGATGCATGGTCACGTGACCAGCAGCCTACTCAATGTTGTGTGCCTAGAACTGACCTTGAGTCCTTAAGTAGATGACTGGAAGGTGCACAGACTGGTGGTGGGCAGAGCAGCTGAGGGGCAGGGCCTGGACTCTGACAAGCAGCCTACTCAGTGCTGTCTGCCCAGAGCTTGCTTATAGTCATCAAGTAGATGACTTGAAGATAAAGGAAAGTGTTAGTGAGAGTAGCAGCTGAATGGCATTGCATGGTCTCATGACCAGTGCCGGGCACAATGCTGTCTATCTGGAACAGGCCTACAGTCCTTAAGTAGATGCCTGGAAGGCACAAAAACTGGTGGTGGATTTAGCAGCTGGGTGGCAGGACCTGACCTGATCATGGGACCAGCAGTCTACTACTCATTTCTGTCTGGCTGGAGCTGGTCTACAGTCCTTAAGTAGATGCCTGGAAGGCGCAAAACTGGTGGTGGGCAGAGCAGCTGAGTGGCAGGGCCTGGTTATGTGACCAGCAGCCTACTCAATGCTGTCTGCCTGGAACTGGCATTAAGTAGATGCCTAGAAGGTGCAAACGTTGGTGGTGGGAGGAGCAGCTAAGTGGCAGGGGCTGATCACATGACCAGCAGCCTACTTAATGCTGTCTGCCTGGAGCTGGCCTACAATCCTTAAGTAGGTGCCTGGAAGGCGTGATAAATGGTGGTAGGAGCAAATGATTGACACAGCCTGGTCACATGACCAGCTGTCTACTCAATGCTTTCTGGCTGGATCTGGCCTACAATCTTTAAGCAGTTGCCTGGAAGCAGCAAACACTTATAGTGGGAGGAGCAGTTAAGTGGCAGGTCCTGGGCACATGACCAGCAGTCTACTCAATGGCTTCTTCATTTTCCCAGTTTGTAATAATACTTTGAATGGTGGTTTTATTAATAATATTCAGACTATCCTGCTCGACGTGCATTCTTGGTCTAAGCCCACCCTTCCCAGAGATTCATCCCATCACTGAGATACATTCCTGCTCCAAGGCCAATCATTGGTGCACTATGGACCATCCCAGCTCTTATGTCCACCCTTTCACACCACCTAAATTGTGTTGGTGGGGTTGGGGTATGATATTGTGACATACCACTTATAAAAACATGCCCTGCACACATAAAAGACAACAACACTACAAAGACCAAACCCGCCAGCAAAGGTCAAAATCCTTAATTCCATATTGACAGAGATGGTGACAACAAAAAAACTTTTAGTTAAGAGACGGTTAAGGTGAATTCGCTCAGTTCAGCGAAACCCTTGACAATTGGTGTAAAAACCTGAGTAGAATTGATGTGAGGTGCAGGTTTAATGCAACAGATCCCCTGAAATGTGCCAGGTGTCGGAAGCAATGTCATCTTAACAATAAGCCACACCGTTGGCACTCCCTAAGGACATCACAAATGACATCACTGATGACATTGCATATGGTATCATTTCTGACATTACATTATCACACTGTCAGTGGTATCGCTGGACACTGGAGCACACTGATGATATCACAGATGACATCACTGATTAAATCACATATCACTTCACTTATGACATTGATTATAGCATCATCAATGACGTCACCGGTAACCACCAAATCATGTTAACAAATGCTCATGTTCTATTTCATGACATATGGGGATACTTACTCAGCTGTAATCTACTGTGCCATTTTTTTCATTAATTCCTAGTTGAAGTTAAAGAAATGTTTCCCAGTATTATGAAAAGTGATAGAATTGTCTTGGAATGTAGTTCATGCTCAACAGAATCTAAACTGCATATCATGAGTGATGTGGTTATTGAGTAAATATGTTATGTTGCAGTATAAGCACTGTGCGCATCGCTCGTCCCAAACAGGGCAGCACCAATGCAATGATTCATGATATGGCGCGGCTGAGCAGTGAGAACCCACAATTGTTAGGAGACCAGAAGGCTGAACAGTTACCACATAAGCCCCTGTTCAAAGCATAGCTATGCCCATTGTCTCAAAAAAGTGACACATCGGATATGAAGACGAAACTTGGTTTCAACTAAGAACTAAAGGAAAAGCCATGTTGAACCTCAGTTATCAAGCAATGCATGATTACACATGGTGGAGTGATCTACCGTGGATGGGGAGTGTGTCACACGGTGGGGGAGAGGGGGGAGAAATTGTGTTGATGTGCTGCAGGCAATGCAACCAAGGTCAAGGGATGATCAACTAGGAATTGTTCTATTTGACTGTAACGGACTAAATGTATCTTACCATCTAATGTATAACTCTTTTTTGTAAAACCCTATAACAACCCATATGAATAGGTGCCCACAGGCCAATTACACATAACGGAATACTCTGCTGGTTTCACAGTCCATTTCTCTACATCTTTAAAGAAAGAAATATGTCTCTGCAGTCTGCTGCCATCTTGAGCAGAGTTTGCATTTATTTGCAGCTTTTACAGTTTTGGTGCTGTTAGGCATCGGACCATCACACAGACCAGAAGCCGTAACTGGCATTGAATAGCACTCTCCCTTGAACTACTGTGCACAAAAATGGATGCTGGAGTGCTAGTCGCATGAATAAGAGTCACTTAAGTGGAGCCAGTAAAACCGCGGTGGATGAGTTAGCAATCAGTAGTTCAAAGAGAACCTGTTTGCTCAGGTTTTCCTCATGTTACTGAGATATCTGTGTGGGCCATGTGCAAACACACTTAAGGTTAAAAGGCCTTAGGCCAGTTGTTGCTAGTAATGATTACGTATGTAAGGTGAATGTTTTATTATGTCATGTGAAGACCTACCACGGATCAATCCCCCGCAAAGGTTGACTTTGAATTTGATCTGAATATGGTAGTAAAGATTGCTGATGACCAATGAGAAGGAAAGAAATGAAGACAGATGGAACTTCTTCGTATCTGTTTGTCCAATCATGTGTGATGGGTGGGTTGTAATAAAGTATCTGGGAGTGTTTTAACTGTTGCAAAAATGCATGAAATGTATTAACTGATGTCGTTTGTTGAGACTCTGGTTAGTTTGGTTCTACAACACCATCTAACTGCTCCCCAGACAATTGTACAATAAACTTGCTTTAAATACAAAACGTGCACTTGTTTCTCAGGTGGTGGGCCCACTTGGGCTGATGTAAATAGGGGTCCACCCCAATAGGCTACACAAAGCCATGTTATTTAAACAATATGGTAGTAGAGCAGATAAAGAAGGGGGAGAGAAGGGTAGAAGACCAGCATGGGTTCTTGGGTTCTAAGTTCACAACAGAGTTCAGTAAGGAATGTTGGGTAAATTGTGTAGGAAAGTTTCTCTATAAAGCAACTTCTCCTCCATATTCTTTGGACCTCTACACGTTTTGCTTTTGTTTTAAACACTGTCCTAACTTTTTGCACTGCAGTGAGGCATTCAGCTTCACTCCACTGTGAAGTTACGCACATGTTATGGGGAAACTGACCAGTCCTTCAGGCTGTCAGTACGGGGAAACTATGTTTCCCTTAGTCTTGTCACATTTTTGCCTGTTTTGTTAGTCTTTTATCATTGCACAAGGCAATGGGGTTTCTTTTTGTGTGACCCTAAACTCCTTTTTTCTGATTACCTAAGATGTGCTAAAGGTCAAACCGGTGGCAGCAGTTACTTTTTCATGCTTGTACAGATATTTTTGGTTAGCCTCAACTCACTTAACATGTTTGACTACGAGTTCTGGCTAGTGTCCTACAATGGCCGTGCCACAAGGTTTTTGTTTGACCTTGGCCATCTTCTGTTTTTGCCTTCTTCCTGCCCTTTCCGGTCAGGAAAAGCTTTGTATGGTCATGCATTAGCCCGGGAAACACAAAGGTTTTGTGGGCTAGTACAGGACATGTGCGGAAGGAGCAATGAAATGGGCTGGTCCTAATCAGCAACCTGTCTCCAGAAGGTCTGGTGTGCATGCAAGCATGAGACCCACAGTGGTCCCAGATTGAATCGCTGCTGGTGTGCATGTGTGGGGCAGATGTTGCCATTTTAGGGCCTTTGTCAGAGCACTCACCTACCTTTGGATAAGAAGAGAATCCCTGCATCCATTCCAGAAGATCTGACAAAGGAGCCAAGTATCGTGAGAAGCTGAGCAGAAGGGCAACCAGGAGACACACTTTATGAGGGGTGGCAGCCAAATCCCACTGCTTTCCATGAGAAACCCTGATTGGTGACTGATCTCTTAAGGCCTTCATTGGTGCTTTAACTCTTTAGAGTGGTGGGACCAACCATTCCCATCGTTTCCTGGCAACCCTGCAAGTGAGCCCCTTTGGAAGTGTCCCTATGCCATCCTGTTGGCTGTCTAGCTTGACTTTGGGCTACCAGCAGAGGACCAACGTCATCCCATTTTTTGACCTGGGATTTTGGGGATCACCAGTTTATCCAACTTGAAACCCCTCTTCCAAATGTTGTCTTCCCAGCACCTTTAGGTCACGAGATAGAGGGCTGCGTCAGGCTGCGATAGCTGAATCCCCTTGCATCACTGTGCAATGGTGACGGTCACAGAGAGTAATTTTCCACATCAATTCCAGTGTCCTGAGACATGCTGCAGTGGTGTCCTTCGCATTCATCATCCAGAATCGAGTGCAGAAGCTTCTGTGACCAGCTGGACCTGTCGCTGCACCTGCAGTATCTGGACACCTGGGAACCAAAAGAAAGGTGGGAAAACTTGCCTCTGATGACAACTTATAGTGTTGCCAAGTCTGGACACAAATCGAAGTAAGGGCGGTGAGTAGTGAGGATGCTTACTAGTGGCCTTATTTCATCCAAAGTGCTTTCTAACTTTGGGACAAGTTTTAACACTATTTGGTTTTGGGTAGTACTTGCTGTCTAAAGCCATCGAAAAGCTGGGAACAGTTTTGTTAGCAATAACAGCTACTTACCTAACTTTTGAATCCCTCCTCACATCTTCAGAACACTTCTTCTAACTCTTTCCAGTCTGTGAAAAATATTGGAAGTTTGTGAACGCTACGCATTCCTGTGCGCTTTTACGCACACGTGGAACATTGGGCAAAAGGCCCCATTCATAGACTTTTAAACCAAGGATTGAAATTTCTGAAGGGTGTTGGAGCTAACTAAATTACCTTGGGAGCAAGGCATGTCAGAAGCTAATTCCCTGATTCACTGACACTTGAGCTGTGGAGGTGCAGCTTCACATGTTCACTGTGCTCGTACAGAGGTTCTTTCCTCTGAAGTTCTTGCCGAGAGTGGGAGCCGGGTCCTTGTAGGATCGAGCACAGAGAGGTGGATCTGTAGCTTGTGTCCCTGCAACTTAGTTGGTGGTGGAGAGGACAGCCTGTCCATGTGGGGTGCAAGCCAGTAGGAGCGTGCCATGAAGGTATGGTGTATTGGTAATTCCTGACGGCTATCTGCCTCCACTGGGTCCCTTAGTATTTTATATCCGGGTGCTGTATCCCCCTAGTGGGATGACACTGGTTCAGATCTGCCACATGATGTGTATAGAGGCGGTTCAGTGAGAGGGGATAAAGTACATTATAGCTTGTGGCAAGGTCAATAAGCTGTCTTATAACCTGGTCACTGGTGATTGGTTTACAGTGAACATTGTTGCCTGTGGAGTCTATGAAGAGTGCTGCTGTTGTCAGCTGTTGTCAGGCAGTGTCAGCCAGAGACGCTGTGACATCTCGGAGCAGTAAGAGTGGTAAGAGTGTAAGAGTCCTGTCTAGCTGAGGGTTAGAACTTGCATGCATAATTTGTGCAGTAAAAACATGTATAAACCTTCAGAACAGGACAAGGCTCTGTTGGAGAAAGTGTGCACCTGACTGCTCCCAGCCTCACCGACAGTTTCTACTGGCTACTTCCCTGTGACTGTCCCAGTGTCACTGTGCGACGAGAGCAAGCCTTCTTTACCGATTGATCATGCTCCGATGAATGTAATGCTAAAAGGGAAGAAACTAGCTCCAAGTGGTAAAGGACAGAAATCTGTGAAAATCACTGAATTGTTTACTTCAATAAAAATAATTTGCTCCTTCTGGCAGGGCACCCCGTCATGTGTAGGCAGGTGGGTGGGGCTTCAGACCTGACTACAGAACGCTACATTATTATCCGAGATATTGGAATCAGGGGATGTAGCAACATTGAGAGAACATCTGTTGATTGAAATACCCTTGGTATCCCCACAAAAGACAGATTGGGCAAAGAGAAACAAATTTAAACAAAACAAGAATTAATCCCTGATCGATTGTCCCTGATCGAGTTTTTATCGAGTGAAAATTGTGTTCAAACAATGTTCACTGATTAACAAATAACGAGCAAATGCCTTGTAGGCCTGTTTGCTGTGTTTGTTATAGGAGTTATGTCAAAGCTTCCCTTTGACGTAACATTTAGGGGGTAAGTCATAGAATTCAGCGCACAAGTGGCGCATGCGGCTGGCGCACAGGGTGCGCGTGCGAATCCCTGCACCAGCCGCGTGCGCTAAAATCCATTTCGCGCACAGCGTATTCATGGATTCCAGCCACCAAAACCAGCCGTGGCGCACAGTGGCGCAGCGACCCTGCAGCAGCGCCAGTTACGCCCCCAAGAACGCCTCTCGCGCAGGGAAAAGCCATCAATATACCCAATCCAGCGCAAAGGGCTGCGCTAACCCTGTACCAGCACAGCAAGCGGGCTACGTGTATCACTGGGGTGCGCGGGAAATACCTCACGCGATTGGCCCCGTGCGAGCAGGGTACGCGTATTTCAGGGGTGCGCGGGAAGTTCCACACGCGATTTCATCATGCTACATGTATTTCAGGGGTGCGCGGGAATTACCACACGCGAATGGGCCCGTGCGAGCAGGGTACGCGTATCTCAGGGGTGCGCGGGAAGTTCCACACGTGATTCCTTCAGGGTACGTGTATGTCGGGGTGTGCGTGAAGTTCCACACGCGATATCAGCAGGGTACGTGTATTTCAGGGTGCAGGGGAAGTTACACACGCGATTTCCGCAGGGTACGTGTATATCAGGGGTGCGCGTGAAGTTCCACAAGCGATATTAGCAGGGCACGTGTATTTCAGGGTACAGGGGAAGTTACACACGCAATTTCTGCAGGTTACGTGTATTTCAGGGGTGCGTGGGAATTTCCACACGCGATTGGGCCCATGCGAGCAGGGTACGCATATCTCAGGGGTGCGCGGGAAGTTCCACACGCGATTCCATCAGGGTACGTGTATTTCAGGGTGCGGGGGAAGTTCCACCCGCGAAATCAGCAGGGTACGTGTATTCCAGGGGTGCGCGGGAAGTCCCACACGCGATTCCATCAGGGTATGTGTATTACAGGGGTGCGCGGGAATTTCCACACGCGACTGGGCCCGTGCGAGCAGGGTACGCGTATCTCAGGGGTGCGCGGGAAGTTCCACACACGATTCAATCAGGGTAAGTGTATTTCGGGGTGCGTGTCAAGTTCCACACGCGATATCAGCAGGGTACGTGTATTTCAGGGTGCAGGGGAAGTTACACACGCGATTTCCGCCGGGTACGTGTATTTCACGGGTGCGTGTGAAGTTCCACGCGCGATATCAGCAGGGTACGTGTATTTCAGGGTGCAGGGGAAGTTACACACGCGATTACAGCAGGGTACGTGTATTTCAGGGGTGCGCGGGAAGTTCCATACGCGATTGGGCCCGTGCAAGCAGGGTACGCGTATCTCAGGGGTGCGCGGGAAGTTCCACACGCGATTGCATCAGGGTACGTGTATTTCAGGGTACAGGGGAAGTTTCACACGCGAAATCAGCAGGGTACGTGTATTCCAGGGGTGCGCGGGAAGTCCCACACGCGATTCTATCAGGGTACGTGTATTACAGGGGTGCGCGGGAAGTGCCACACGCGATTTCAGCAGGGTACGTGTATTCCAGGGGTGCGCGGGAAGTTCCACACGCGATTCCATCAGGGTACGTGTATTACAGGGGTGCGCGGGGAGCAGCACACGTGAATTGCACGAGTGGGTCCTCCCAGGTGTTCCCTCTACACCCTCCACGGCCCCTGCAGATGGCTCACACCACAGGGGCCTACCCTGCACATGTCCTGCAGGCACACCATCCACCATGGCCATGACCCCCAGCCAACCCACATGTCAACTTGCACTACTGCCCACCAACGCATGTCCCCCTGCACCCCCAGTCACCAGGGGCACCCTCCATCAGGCCCCACCCATGTCTCCCACCACCCCCACCCCCCAGCAGTGCAGGGGCACCCACCACAAGGCCCCCACCCATGTCCCCCACCAACCCCACCCCCCAGCCACCAGGGGCAGCCTCCACCAGGCCCCCACCCATGTCTCCCACCACCCCCACCCCCCAGCACTGTGGGGCACCTGCCAGCAGGCCCCCACCCATGTCCAACTCATGTTCCCCACCACCCCCACCCCCCAGCACAGTGGGGCACCTGCCAGAAGGCCCCCACCCATGTCCAACTCATGTTCCCCACCACCCCCTCCCCCCAGCACCGTGGGGCACCTGCCAGCAGGCCCCCACCCATGTCCAACTCATGTTCCCCACCACCCCCACCCCCCAGCACCGTGGGGCACCTGCCAGCAGGCCCCCACCCATGTCCAACTCATGTACCCCACCACCCCCACCCCCCAGCACTGTGGGGCACCTGCCAGCAGGCCCCCACCCATGTCCAACTCATGTTCCCCACCACCCCCTCCCCCCAGCCACCAGGGGCAGCCTCCACCAGGCCCCCACCCATGTCTCACACCACCCCCACCCCCCCAGTCACCAGGGGCAGCCTCCACCAGGCCCCCACCCATGTCTCACACCACCCCCACCCCCCAGCAGTGCAGGGGCAGCCTCCACCAGGTCCCCACCCATGTCTCCCACCACCCCCACCCCCCAGCCACCAGGGGCAGCCTCCACCAGGCCCCCACCCATGTCTCCCACCACCCCCACCCCCCAGCAGTGCAGGGGCAGCCTCCACCAGGCCCCCACCCATGTCTCCCACCACCCCCACCCCCCAGCACTGTGGGGCACCTGCCAGCAGGCCCCCACCCATGTCCAACTCATGTTCCCCACCACCCCCACCCCCCAGCACTGTGGGGCACCTGCCAGCAGGCCCCCACCCATGTCCAACTCATGTTCCCCACCACCCCCACCCCCCAGCACCGTGGGGCACCTGCCAGCAGGCCCCCACCCATGTCCAACTCATGTTCCCCACCCCCCCACCCCCCAGCACCGTGGGGCACCTGCCAGCAGGCCCCCACCCATGTCCAACTCATGTTCCCCACCACCCCCACCCCCCAGCAGTGCAGGGGCAGCCTCCACCAGGCCCCCACCCATGTCTCCCACCACCCCCACCCCCAGCACTGTGGGGCACCTGACAGCAGACCCCCACCCATGTGCAACTCATGTTCCCCAGCCAACATGTCATCACAATCTAGATCCCTGTTCCCTATGGTCAGCCTCCAAATGCAAAACACCCACCCGAGTATTGCATCCACCCACTCATAATTTGCAATTACAATACAGAACACCAATTGCAAGTTCCGAAACAAACACATTTCCCTCACATACACCCAATGGGTGTCAGTGAATCTCAAAACACATATCATGAAATGCATGAAACCAATGAGATACCACACATTGAAGTTCACCAAAAATAATATGTATTAAAGGAAACATCAATAGAATAAAAAATGAAGAATCAGAAACGTGAATGTACAAAAATGAAAAGAAGCATGTCCGTCAAAAAAAGCAATACCATAAATAAAAATCCAAAGTAATGTCCAAAGTCGATGTCCACAAAACAAAATCCAATGGGAAATGAAAAAGAAAGCCATTGCTCCATGGTTAAAAATAGAAAAAAAAATACAATCCAACTGTCAACTATGTACATGGGAACAATCCAGGGTCCATTATCCCAACAAAATAAAGGAAACCTATCTAACTACACTAACTAACAAAATAAACTATATACAAAAATGTGGCCAATGTCCTAAAGGTCCAAATAAAATAAAAACAAAAATGAAACCTAACACTACCTAGAAACTATGTACAAGGGCAGTGGGCTAGTTTCACGGCTCACTTGTGGATGTTCCGGGCCAGGGCATCATCGAACTCCTCCTCAATGTCCCGGAGGCGGTCCTCCTCCATTCCTCCATGGCCCCGAGGGTCCGCAGGGCCGTCGACGTCTCCACCTCCAAACCCCTGCCGATTGCCTCGAGGCACTCGGCCCGCCTCAGGGCACTCCGCATGGAGTTCTCCGCCCTGACCATTGTGAGCCGTGCCTCTTCCGTCCGCTGCCGCTCCGCATCTATGGCGTGGCCCAACCGCTGCCACACGGAAGACACTCTCTGTCCTGGGTCCTCCTGCCCTCCGGCCGATGCCTGCCCCTCCGATGTCGAAGGCCCCGAGCCTTCATGGCTCCCACCACGTTGCTGCTGCTGCTGTGCCTCTGCCCGTGCACTGCCTCCTGCTGCCTGCACATCCTCCGCCGGCTGGGGTGCAGTCCCTGCTGGACGTCCGACTCCCGACTAAGGCAGGGATGCCTCCTCCACCAGCCTGGCCGCACCGTCAGAGGCAGCTCCACAGGGCACACAGGTGACTGATGGGTGGGAAGATGGCACAGAGGACGACTGGCGCGTAGGGGGTCCAGTTGAGGAGGGGGTCGGAGCAAGCCCCATCAGACGGAGGAATCCGGCCTGGGTGGCCTGTCCCAGCAGGCTGACGTGGTCAACGAGCCATTCGAGATGACGTGCAGTCTCTCCATGAAAAGACTGCAGGTCACCTCGCATGGCCCGTTGACGCAACGTCACACCAGCCAGGACAGGCTCAACCCGGACCTGGATAGCCACGTCCGCAGGCAGAGGAAGGCCAGTTGACGTGAGCTCATTCCCTGCCTGAAAACGGGTCTGGACGTAGGCATCCCTGCTGGTGCAAGATGATGCAGGGACAGGATCGGGGACAGGATTGCACACAGGCACCTCCGCGGCGGCCTGTGCTGCCTCCTGTCCCTGGTCCTGCACTGCACCACTAGCACCAGTGGGATCCCCACCTCCAGACCCCGTCTCTGGTGCTTGCACGGCCTCCTCCTCCACCAAACCCCCCACCAACCTGGATGACTCCGTGCCATCTTCCCCTGTTGGGCCCTGTGGGGTCCCAGCTGCCCCTTCTGCTGCCGAGGAGTCCAACTCCAACCTCCGCCTCTTGGACCTCCCCCCGGCAGCTGCGGCCTGCGACGCGGCACCAGAACTCCTCACTCCCCGACGAGATGACAACCTGGGAGGGGAGCCGGGCCTTGCGTCTCCGGCTGGCGGTCGGATCCCCGCCGCTGTGCTCCACAGCACCTTCTCCGTCCTCTTCATCAGTCGACGCTGCAGGCAGGGAGAAACAAAACACAAGCATCAGGGCACTGTACAATGGACACATACACACATGATAGTTGTACATGAGTGGCATTGGCAAACCTCAGACATGTCATCACAATCCCCAACACACATGTCATTACAACTCGCACACATGAGCCATACCACAGCCATATCGAAACTGCCACCACCATCCATACACATACAACAGCATGAGCAGCCAAAGGTGAGCCAGACATCACATGCAACACAGGAAGTGCACCACACATGTACACACACCACCACACTTGCATGCATGTGTACACCTCTGCCAAGTGTCGCACTGTTCAGACGGGCAGCCATGTCACATCTGCCAATCAGGCTTCCACATACCGCTGTCACATGCATCCATGTTGCATCACTGTTGCACCCTTGTCAAATACACACACATGCACATGTACACAGTGCTGATACATGCAGCCGAAAACAACATACATGCGTGACATCATGGACATGTCTACTTACATACACATTCATCCAAACATGTGTGCCCACACAACTGGATTTGGCATGCAAGCCTACACACACAAGCGCCATCCATGTCTCACACATTACAGCCCTCGCATGTGTCAGCCCCACGGCCCTGTACACCCCCACCCATACTCGACCCCATACAAACAGATGTGCAACCTGCACACTACTGAATAATCACCACACGCACTGCTCACAATCAGGATGCATGTACACTCACCGCTCTACCCCAGACGGGTCTGCTTCTCTAGGACCTGGACGTGGAGCGCTGGGGATATGCGTTCTAGGACCCTCATCTGTTCTTCCGACAAGTGGCCCCGGCGCCCCTTGGCATCCGCTGCCTTCAAGAGGCGCCGGGCCTTGCTCTGGGTCCTGGACCTGAAGTCCTCCCAGCGCTTCCTGACATGTTGTAAGTCACAGACTGCCACCCCCTCCGCATTGATGGCAGTCACGATGTCAGTCCAGATCCGAGTCCGTCCTTCCTTGTCGGCGCGGGAACTTCCGAAGAGGGCATCATACTGCCCCAGGACTTGCTCCACCAGGACACCAACTTCGGTGGCACTGAAGCTGGTGCCCCTCTGCCTCTCTGGCCGGGGTTGTCAGTGGTCACAGATGGTGTTTGCCCTGACATGACAACCCCAGAGGCAGGAGTGGGTGGGCAACTGGGTCCTGGGGCTGGGCTGTGGAGCGATGGAATCCCAGTCGGGAGTCTTTGGTTCCAGCAGGGGTGGTCACAGCAACAGCACCCCTGGCTGATGTGCAGGCAGCAAATGGCAGTGCACGTGGGCAGCAGGCAGTCAGGCAGCAGCAGATGGCAGGTGGGAGCATGCTCGGGGCTCTGGGGGGCAGTAGTTCGGCCTTCTGGGCAGGAGCGTGGTCTTCCGTGTGCTTACACGTGGCCAGCTTGATACGGAGTGATTTGGCACGTGAAAAATCTGCACGTTAGCGTGTAATTCGAGGAAAGGCCCTTAGCGCGTAAGCGCATCTGCACGCATACTCATTTTCATTGGACAGAAGGCCCCTCAAGCGCAAGCGCCCCTGTGAATTGACGCGTACAGACGTGCATGGGCATTTCAGCGCGCGTGAAAAACTGCACGTCCGCGTGTAATACGAGGAAAGGGCCATGAGCGTAAGCGCGCCTGGAAACTGCACGTCCGCGTGTAATACGAGTAAAGGGCCCATGCGCGTAAGCACGCGTGAAAAACTGCACATCTGCATGTAATACGAGGAAAGGGCCCATGCGCGTAAGTGACGTGACGCGCGCGTGCGTTTCCCTCAGCACGGGTTAAAGGTGTACGTGATTAAAGGTGCACAGTTCGCTGTACGTGCCTTTCGTGGAGACCGACGTGTGTTGCTGCTTCCTGTTGTTTCGCGCGCCATTACAACTTCACAGCTATCAAGGACGTATCTCTTCTTTTGGCGGGGGGATTGGCTACGCGTGTTTTTCTGCATCGCGCTAGTCAGACGGTGAGTCGCACACGCTCTTTTTCCCACTGCGGGTGCCCCTGTGTATCGCATCCATTTTCAATGTCATAGTAGCCTGCGTGTCCCATGCATACGCGTTATTCGTGTTACTGGGTGCCACCGCGTACTGCGGGAGGTTGAATCCACGCACGTAGGCTGCAGGGTTGCGTGCACGGTTTTACTGCAGTTTTGGGGTGCCTGAGATTGCGTGACCCGTCACCACATCACCGGGGTCACATACAGCCTTGCAGGTGCAGGGGGGCTGTTAACATCTTGCTTCCCACCCCCTTCACCCAATTGCCCAGGTCAATTGTGGTGTACACCTCCCATTGGCACCACTCCATCTGTGCCAGCACTACTACATCTGTGCCATGGTTGGGAGGCCACCAAAGGTGAGGGGCGCCTCAGCTGGGCGTACTCCTCGTGGCGGGCGTGGTCGGGGACGTGGCCGTGGTGACCAGGGAGTTGGGGGACTCCAGGGTGTCCAGGGCTGCCACAGAGGGGGAAGAGGCAGGGGTGCGCCACTTGAGCACAATGTTGTGCCATGTGTCGGTGCAGCGATGCCACCACCCCCTGTGGTTCCGGGGGATGCAGCTCCTGCATCTGGCACTGGCACTCATATGACCCGGCAGTCCGTTCCATCGACTGCCACGGGCCCAAGGGTAGTGGTAGCTGCAGGTGCAGCTGTAGACACCGCCACCCAGGCTCAGGGTCTGCCAGCGCAGGCTGCGTTGGCACTTGAAGAGCCCTTGGTAGATCTCCAACAGGCCAGGGGGGAAACCATAGGGGCAGGCCGGGCTGCTCAGACCAAGACACGTGTCCCTGGGGCAGTCATGTCATCTGCTGCCCCGAACAGCCGGGTGTTGGCAAGTGCAGGGGCAGATGCACCCAACAGCACCCCGGTTGTGAGTTGCGGCCAACGACCCTGCCACAGCTGATGTTGCTGCGCAGGGTCCATTAGTGGGCACCCAGCTGCCACTGACACAAGTCATGCCTTTGGTCATCCCTCCACCTGCCACTCCCTTGGCTCAATCCACCGAACCCACTGGCCATACTGGTCAGGGCGGCATTAGCCAGCCAGGGTCTGCGCCACAGTCCAAGAGGAGGAAGGTTGCACCTGCAGCACAGGCTGGGACCCCACACACAGCCACGACCTCCTGCACGTCGAGGAAGAAGCCTTTCTGTAAGCTGGAACTGGACTTCCTCGTGGACTACGTGCGGGGCCACAGCCGTGACATGCTAGGGGGTGCCAATAGTCAGACCACGGCTGCCCAACGTGACACCCACTGGAAGCATGTTGCGGAACATGTCAGTTCATTCGGCCATGAGGTGCGCACGGCACAGGAGTGCAAAAAGCGTTGGAATGACATCAAGCGCAGCACTAAGGCCAAGCGTGCCTCAAATTACAACTTGACTCTGGTGACTGGCGGTGGGCCTGCACCAGAGGAGGAAGAACTCACTCCGCATGAGGCTCTCGTTGCAGAGTTCATACCACCTGAATTGGTCTAAGGAGTGCGAGAGAAGCTGGAATTTTATGCCCAGTCCAGTGAGTGTTGATGCATGTTTGTTGAGGACGTGTGTGTTTCACTTGTGGGATGTGTTGTGCATGATTGCTGCTACATGTGACGTGTACATGGTTCTGATGTGTAAGTAATGCAATGCTACCGTCATGCATGTCTCCTCTGCCTGCATGCGGGACTCCATGTAGGCATGCTCCGTTGCCCCTCCTCCGCCACTCTGCACCCCAGTTCCACCTTTGCACTGGTCTGCTTCAATCTTGCCAATGTGTACTTTCTTGTTCATGTGTCCTGTGTAGATGCTAACTTCCAGCATAGAATCTGCCAGACATATCCCGTGTGGTACAGCCTTAGTACTCGATGCAGGGTATCTCACTTGTACTGTGCATGGGTCAGATATCCCGCAGGGACATGAGTGCCCATTCATGCCCCATGTGCATTGCACGCATGCCCCTATGTGTCCTTGACTGGATGATCACTGTAATATAAGTCCTTGGTTACATACATTGCCTGCCATCTCATCAGCCTTCCCATGTCAACTGTGCCTCAGTCCTGCGTTGCACACATGTTTAGGCTCTGACAATCTGTGTGGCTCACAGGCCTCAGCCTGTTCAATGGCCAATGACTCTGTCCAACTCTTGTTGTGTCTTCTTCACACGTGGGCGGCCTCCGGAGTTTCCATCATGTGTCCTGCCCACTGTCCCAGCATCATTTGCAGTGTTGTAATTTGAATAAAATTAAGCTGTTGATGCCAGTCAACACTGACTGTCAATACACAGGTGTATGGTCAGCCTTTTGATACCATGCTAGGCATCCCTGCTTTGGTACTGGGGTGGAGGGGTGCTTGGCTTCTAGACATGGTACACATTGAATGCACAATGCACGTGATGTCTGAATTTGACATTGCACTGCCTTCACATTTCCTGGCACACACCATGTAGTGCTTGTACATGTAGGTAGTGAGTGGCATACACATTTTCTGCACTGCATAGACCCACTTCCATGGAAACTGCCACCTTTCAACAGGTCTGATCACAGAAGCTATTCAAAGTAGACCCAGCATGCATGCCAGGTCATATGTTGTGTGTCACATGTCTGCCGGATGCCTTTGCTGTCGGTGTGTGTGTGTGTCGTGTGCTTCTGACATGTGTATTGACCTTTTTCTCTCTATTTTTCAGGTGATGACGCAATGGAGGCAGAGGATGGTGTTGTCATGCCAGACACAGGGTTGGTAACGCCACATCAACCTGGCACTAGTGGGGGTCGTGGGGTGGTAGGCCACGAAAACCCCCAAGTGCTTCAGTCCATCTTGTCTCTGGCTGCCTATGAGTCCAGCCTTGATGACGACTCTGACGTCCATGTTGAGTTGGATGAGCATCAAGTCCATGTGTCAGGGGTGAGTGATTCTGATGTGGACACTCCTCTGTCTGCAACACCTGCACTGAGGGATCAGACAGTCTTGGTTCCTCCGCCTGTGGTGGATCGGGACGCAGGGTCACCCTCCACACCAGTCACTGATGTGCCTGGGACATCACGTCGACGGGGGCATGTAGTCGTGCAGCCGCAGGCGGTGCCAACACAGCGAGGACCCCCGGTCCTTGGGTCCCGCAAGGGTCAAGCCCGGCAACGCGGGCGCCGCGCGCAACCGCTGTATACTGAGTGGGAGCAAGACATGACTGCCAATTCCGAACGGCAGGGGGCAGCAATGGAGAACATCACTGAGAGCATGGAGCGTGTGGCCCGATCTGTGCTCCCCACTGCTAGGCAGGTGCTTCTCCAGCAGCAGGCGGCACAGTCCACGGCCCGCTCGCTCAGGCTGGGCATGGCGGCCTCAGACAGGGCACGCCAGGCTGAAATGTCGTCTCTGCGTCAAGCAATTGCTGCTCACGCAGAGGCGCACATGGATGACCTGAGGGAGGAGTATGCTTCCCTCAGATCCACTCTGGGTGTCCTTATGATGTCCCAGAGGCAGCAGGCAGAGGAGAGGTTTGCACAAGTTGAGCGTACCATCTCGGCTGAGCTACAGGCTTGCCGGGAGGTGCAGCAGTTGTCCAGCCAGGCCTTGCAGGAGGAACTCCGTGTTATACGTGCTACCTTGCAAGAGGAAGCACGTGTATCACGGGAGGTTCTGCATTCAGACCTACGTCACATCGCCACACAGAACCAGGCTCACCCGTCCGGCAGACTTGCTGCCGACGAGGGGCAAGCTGCGGCTAGGCGTGGCCAGGCTACTGTGCCACGTCCTCCTTTCCAAGATGAGCCAGACTCGGACGACCATCTATCTCCCACATAGGTCGTGCTGTGCAGGCGTTGAGCCCATGGAGGATTTTATTTTGGCTCAGCATCATCGCATGTGGATGTTGAGCAGCACCCTGTACCTCCCCCCTCCTGGGTGCCTCCCTTCCCCCCCGGGTCGTATGTGGCCATTTCTGATTTTTCTTTTAGTTTAGTTAGTTAAGTTTCTGTTTGATAGTTAGTTTAAATAGGTAATGTAGGTTTTCCATAGTTAGTGTAATTAAATAGTTGATTTAGTTTAAAATTGCTAGTCTATTGTGCTTTCATGTGACGGTGCGGTGCTTTGTGGCTTTTGAAGGCATCCACTGTCTGTTCCAGTTCCAGTTCCACAGCTGGGCCCTTCATGGTTGTCTTGTGTATGTGTTTGCTGCTTGGGTTCCTTGACTCACATATGCCACTCCTGCCTCCCTTTTCCATGGGCTCGCAAGGATGGTTCGGTGTTACAGCATTTTACACAAGGGCTTTGGACTGTCATATCTGTGGCATGTCTGGTGCTGTGTGACTTGTGTTGACACCTCTAGTGGGGATGATTTAGGTGTCATTGTCCACTGTTCAGCTTTTGCTAGATGGGGTGTGTCATGATTAATGTGGGACATTGATTGCTATGCATTGTGTAGTATGTTTCATATCTTTCCTGTACATGTGCTTGTTGCAATTCATGCTGTAGATAGTGTTCCACACTTTGGAGGTGAAAGACTGACTGATGGTGTGATTTGTGATGTGACTCTCTGACATGGTCAAGTAATAAGATGCCTGATGAGACACACACAGATGACTTTGAAGCATTAATCATGTGTTTCATGCCCTTTCTGCAGGGGGATGAGCCTCCAGAGCACCTTTGCCAGCAGACCTGGCCCATTGGACGACAGAATTCTGGACCCGTTTGTTGGTGCCCACATGCACATGTGTGCAGAAGCAGAGGCACAGTGATTGCAGACCCACATCCTAGAACTGCTGACATGTTCCAAGGAACTCCAGGCAAGGTGAGCATCACAGGGAGGCCACGACACAGCAAAGCTTGCACCAGGCGAGTTGCACATGCAGGCTTAGTCACAGCACTGAGGGTGAGCTTAGACGAATATTGGTGTTGAAGCACACAATGCAGCTCAGATGTGTTTGTGGACTGATGGCTGCTGATAGTAGGGTTGTCTGGGACACATGCAGGGGCAGTGGCACATACCCTCCGGTACACCAAGGTCCATTGAGCCACTTGTATCAACCATGTAGCCTTCCGAGACATGGAAAGGGGCAGCTCACAGGGACATACAGCAAGGGACATACTCGGGTGCAGTGCATGTCTTTTCCACGTACTTCATGATAAATGCACTGCCAACTTTGTTTCGGTCATGGTGGTACGCAACTTGCTCTGTAGTCATGGCTTGCTATATGGGTCTGTCTGCTTACCCAGGGAACATTGCATGTTGTGTGAATTGTGACACATTGGTGTTCCATTTGCCACGCACCCAGCAGCGGCTGCCTTACTGCATTGACTGTGTATGACCCGTCACAGGGGTGATGTTATATATGGGTACGAAGCATCCACCACAGATTGTCTGTTTGTAGAGTAGTCTGTTGCTATGGGGCATGTTTGGTGTTGTGTTTTTGTGCAATTGGCACGTACAGGTTGTTGACTGTGTCTCTCTTTGCAGCATTGCAGTGCTCCTGTAACCGGACCTGAGAGTGCGCAGGCAGGAGGCCAGCACTCAAAACCAGAGCTAAGTGTCTTGTTTTTCTTACGAACTGCTCTGCATAGGCTTGCTGGGGAGTGTACTGATGCATGGATGTATGTGTGGTTCAATTTGGTATGTTTTTTTCTCCCTAATCACCCGTGATCCTATGCAATTTTGAAACCTGTACCCTCTACCCGGTGTATCTGCTTCCCTTGCCTATCCAAGCAACATTCCCTGACCCTCTTTCCCCACTGGGGTTGCGGATGCCTGTGTAAGCCCCGAACTTGCAGGCGCCAAAACCCTAGAGGGGGTGGTTGGTTCGTACCACTCCTGAGCCTGGACTACAGAAGGCCATGACAATGATGTCCAAGTTTGTTTGGATTGTGTATGTGTTCATGCAGGTTGTACATTTTCGTGCATTCCCTAGTTTCATGTGTCATTCCTCCTCCCCTCTCCTGCCGCTCATTCCAGTCATCCAGTGTGTCAACACCTGTCCCGACTGCATATCCCTGAACCTCCTTCCCCACCAGGGTCTCAGGGGCCTGTGTGAGTTTGACCTTGCAGGCACCGGGACATGGTGGGGGTGGTTGTTTCGTGACACTCCCGCGCCTGTACAGGGGACCTGTGACAGTACACATCCATTCATGGTGCATCATCCTATGTCATGTACCACACATGTCTCACATCCTGTCGTGACATTGTTTTGCTGTGCTACCTTGGTTGTTGCATCATTGTGGTAGTACTTGGCCTTTGTGAGGTACTGCTACGTCAAGTCATCTATTGGAGGGTGTTCGGGTTCGTTTTTATGCCTTCGATTTTGTGATTTTGGAAATGAGTGTGGATTCTGAGGGTTCAGGCATCTTTTTACACACAAGGTGGGAGATGGTGACGAAGGGTAAGGTGATCCTGTGGCCAGGTGGAATTGAGGTTTGGAGGCTCCATGACCCAGATGCAGTTGTTCAGTGGGTCATGGTCATTTGTGAGGGAGGGGGGGTTGTTGTTGATAGTTGCCTTGCCCTGCAGTGTGATGGGAACTCTGACATAGTAATGGTGGTATCCTATGTACATGTTGTGTTCTGCTGATCAATGCCTGTTCATGTGTTGTGTTTTCCTTTCAGGTGCGAGGGGATAGTTGTGGTTTGACATGCTGGGGTGTACACATGGTGGATGTTCACATGTGATGTGTAGGGAACACTGATGGTCACTTGAGTGCACATGCATATGTGGAGTGCATGTCCTTGCAGAACCACACACTTGCACTCTGATGCACTACATGTACTCCCACCCTTGCATATCCACGTGTACACTGTTTGCTTTCTGGTGCCCACTGTGTCCCGGCAGCACATGTTCTGTGACCGATCATGGATCCAGTACATGCCTAATTTGATGTTTGACGTGGTCTGTCACTTAGATGTGATGCTCAGGGTGTGCATCACACACAATGGCTGTTCACTGTGCTGTGCGCTGAGCAGTGTGATGCAGGAGTAGGACACTGCACACATGAGCTGCAGTGTTGATTTTGCAATGCATAATGTGCATGTAGACAGGCATTCATTGTGATGTTACGTCTACGACTGTTGTAATGCATTTGGAAATGACTTATTTTGGGTGGGAGGTTGTTGGTCTGTCATTTCATCTGATTCCGGGTCAGGCAGCAGTGTCCGATGCCACTGTGCATTTAGGACATGGCAATGTGTACCTTATCGTTACTGCATTGGTGTATGGGTATTGCGTGCCATGTCATGTTGATGTTTGGGAGGGTTTGAGTGACATGACAGTGATGGCCATGGCCTGGTTTGCAGGTGTGTGTGATGCACACCTTGCATGTCCGTGTCATCCACTTCTCAGAGCAACTAGCTGGGGGTAGATTTCTCTCCGCAGCAGGGCCCTCCCCCTGGAACAGACTTCCGGCCTGACTTGAACTTGAGGGGAATCATTTCCAGTTCTGGAAGCACCTCAAGACCTTCCTCTTTGCTTCTGCTTACTGTCTGCCTCTCCCTTGCAGAATTCTCCACTGGAACTGCACAGGAGCTGCAACTGGGCCACTCTCACCGACCTCGGTCCCTGGCCCAGCCACTCTCCACTTGCACTGCCTCCCTGGCAACCCCTGCACTGCAGTACTGTCTCTCTATCCCTACAGTCCTCCCTTCCCAGCACTTTTCTGCACTTACCTTTGTAGTTGCCACCAGGCGACCTATGTATTATTTTTTGGCCTACTTCCCCTGTGCTGGACTCCCCCCCACCCTTCCCCTTGCACTTTTCCCATTCCCCCTACCCCTGCACTTGCACGATCCCAATGACACCTAGCCTAGTAGTACCGTTCTCTGTGTTCCCTTGTTCCCCCCTCCCTGCCTCATTGCGCCTTGGAATACTTGTGCATGGCCCATATCATGTCATATGTCATATGTGTGCCTTTTGGTCACACAGGATAGCGTGTGTTTAAGTAGCTAGGGATGCAGACAATGTGGCACTTCCATGGCAACTTTCTCAGGGTGGTAGGATTGTGACAGTTAACTGTCTCTTTGTCATCATCGATTGTCACCTGGTATGTTCCAGGCCTGTGTGCACTCCGCAGGGGTGGGAGTTTAGGTGAAAAATGTGGCCACAAGCTGGGTCCGGGCTTCCTCGCCACGTGCCCTGTCCCCTCCCATGGGCAGCGGCTGTGCCTCTGGTTGGGGATGTGGGGGCACCACCATGTCCACCGGGACGCCCTGCCGTGTTGCAACATTGTGCAGGACACATGCTGCCACAATGATCCTGCACACTACTGGTGGTGCATAGAGTAGTTGCCCACCAGAGCGGTCAAGGGAGCGGGAACGTGACTTGAGCACTCCGAATGTGCGCTCCACTATGCCCCTGGTTGCAATATGGGCGGCGTTGTATCTTACCTGGGGTGGTGTGGTGGGGTTCCGGATTGGCATCATCATGTGGTTGCTCAGAGGGTAGGCACTGTCCCCTGGGGAGGTGATAATAGTTGAGATTATTAGGGTTTGGATATTTGTCTGTGTGTGACTTGCATGCATGTGCAAGGGCATTTGTACTGACCTAGGAGCCATGTGTCGCCATGCTGCCCAGCTTCCAGGGCCCGGCTCAGGGCGGACATTCTGTATATGAAACTGTCATGGGTGGAGCCAGGGTAGTTTGCATAGACAGAGGTGATGATTCCCTTTGCATCACATACCACCTGTACATTGATGGAATGCCAGTGCTTGCGGTTTCGGTAGATGTGCTCAATGGCCCTAGGTGGACGTAGGGCCACATGGGTGCAATCTATGGCACCAAGCACTTTGGGGAAGTGTGCCACCCTGAAAAAATCCAGGACAACGGCCTGCCTTTCTGCGGGTGTTCTGGGCATGTATATGTGCCTGCGGACTGAGGGGCGCGCTGTCATGATTGCCAGTACCTGGTGTAGGCAGCGTGACTGCGTGGCCTGTGAGACCCCCCCCACTATGGCAGTGGTCCGCTGAAATGACCCAGTGGCCAAAAAATGCAGGACATTGAGCAGCTTCTCCAAGGGGCTCAATGCTTGGGAGCAAAGGGTGGGGGATGTGAGGTCATCTTCCCACTCCCTGACCAGGTCTAAGATGATATGGGGTGGAAACCTATACCTGCCATAGACCTGGTCGTCAGGCATCCCAAAAAGGCTTGTCCGTGGTGCGAAAATGCGTGCCCTGGCTATTCTCCTCCTCCTGCGGTGTCCCACGATCAGTGCAGCGACAAATGGGGCATTCATCGTAGCTGTATATACACGTTTGTTGTTTGCGCGCACTTTTATGCTGTGCGCGGGGACACTTCCGCCTGCCTTCGTGTGGCAGACGCGTTGACGCCTGTGCACGTCTTTTGCCGTGCGCGGGTTTCCCATATTCGGATACGGTCCGAGTGTCATCGCGTGTGATCGGAGGGGAGTGAGCGTACATGCAACTGGCCTGGGTACGTGTGTTTCGGGGTGCACGGGAAGTTCCACACGTGATTAGCCTGGGTACATGTGTTCCGGGGTGCCGGGAACTTTCGCACGCGCTTGGTGGAAATTCACGTGTGTCTGTCATCACGTCCAATGAGGGAAACACCTGCGCGCGTCACGTCACAGAGGCGCTAAGGGCCTTTGGTCCAATGAAATCGCATATGCGTGCTGCCGTGCATACGTGCTAAGGGCCTTTCCTCGTATTACACACGGACGTGCAGTTTCCACGCGCGCATACGCGCATGGCCCTTTCCTCGTATTACACGCGGACGTGCAGTTTTTCACGCGCACTGAAATGCCCATGCACGGCTGTACGCGTCACGTCACAGGGGCGCTTGCGCTTGAGGGGCCTTCTGTCCAATGAAAATGCGTATGCGTGCAGACGCGCTTACGCGCTAAGGGCCTTTCCTCGAATTACACGCTGACGTGCAGATTTTTCACGTGCCAAATCACTCTGTATCAAGCTGGCCACGCGTAAGCACACGGAAGAACACGCTCCTGCCCAGAAGGCCAAACTACTGCCCCCCAGAGCCCCGAGCACGCTCCCACCTGCCATCTGCTGCTGCCTGACTGCCTGCTACCCACTTGCACTGCCATTTGCTGCCTGCACATCAGCCAGGGGTGCTGTTGCTGTGACCACCCCTGCTGGAACCGAAGACTCCCGACTGGGATTCCATCACTCCACAGCCCAGCCCCAGGACCCAGTTGCCCACCCACTCCTGCCTCTGGGGTTGTCATGTCGGGGCAAACACCATCTGTGACCACTGACAACCCCCGGCCAGAGAGGCAGAGGGGCACCAGCTTCAGTGCCACCGAAGTTGGTGTCCTGGTGGAGCAAGTCCTGGGGCAGTATGATGCCCTCTTCGGAAGTTCCCGCGCCGACAAGGAAGGACGGACTCGGATCTGGACTGACATCGGAGGGGGTGGCAGTCCGCGACTTACAACATGTCAGGAAGCACTGGGAGGACTTCAGGTCCAGGACCCTGAACAAGGCCCGGCGCCTCTTGAAGGCAGCGGATGCCAAGGGGCGCGGGGGCCACTTGTCGGAAGAACAGATGAGGGTCCTGGAACACATATCCCCAGCGCTCCACGTCCAGGTCCTAGAGAAGCAGACCCGTCTGGAGTCGAGCGGTGAGTGTACATGCATCCTGATTGTGAGCAGTGCGTGTGGTGATTATTCAGTAGTGTGCAGGTTGCAGATCTGTTTGTATGGGGTCGAGTATGGGTGGGGGTGTACAGGGCCGTGGGGCTGAGACATGCGAAGGCTGTAATGTGTGAGACATGGATGGTGCTTGTGTGTGTAGGCTTGCATGCCAAATGCAGTTGTGTGGACACACATGTTTGGATCAATGTGTATGTAAGTAGACATGTCCGTGATGTCACGCATGTATGTTGTTTTTGGCTGCATGTATCAGCACTGTGTACATGTGCATGTGTGTGTATTTGAGAAGGGTGCAACAGTGATGCAACATGGATGCATGTGACAGGGGTATGTGGAAGCCTGATTGGCAGATGTGACATGGATGCCCGTCTGAACAGTGCAACACTTGGCAGAGGTGTACACATGCATGCAAGTGTGGTGGTGTGTGTACATGGTGTTGCATGTGATGTCTGGCTCACCTTTGGTTGCTCATGCTGTTGTATGTGTATGGATGGTGGTGGCAGTTGCGATATGGCTGTGGTATGGCTCATGTGTGCGAGTTGTAATGACATGTGTGTTGGGGATTGTGATGACATGTCTGAGGTTTGCCAATGCCATTCATGTACAACTGTCATGTGTGTATCTGTCCATTGTACAGTGCCCTGATGCCTGTGTTTTGTTTCTCCCTGTCTGCACCGTCGACTGATGAAGAGGGCGGAGAAGGTGCTGTGGAGCACAGCGGCGGGGATCCGACCGCCAGCCGGAGACGCAAGGCCTGGCTCCCCTCCCAGGTTGTCATCTCATCAGGGAGTGAGGAGTCCGGTGCCGCGTCCCAGGCCGCAGCTGCCGGCGGGAGGTCCAAGAGGCGGAGGTTGGAGTTGGACTCCTCGGCAGCAGAAGGGCCAGCTGGGACCCCACAGGGCCCAACAGGGGAAGATGGCACAGAGTCATCCAGGTTGGTGGGGGGTTTGGTGGAGGAGGAGGCCGTGCAAGCACCAGAGACGGGGTCTGGAGGTGGGGATCCCACTGGTGCTAGTGGTGCAGTGCAGGACCAGGGACAGGAGGCAGCACAGGCCACCACGGAGGTGCCTGTGTGCAATCCTGTCCCCGATCCTGTCCCTGCATCATCTTGCACCAGCAGGGATGCCTACGTCCAGACCCGTTTTCAGGCAGGGGATGAGCTCACGTCAACTGGCCTTCCTCTGCCTGCGGACGTGGCTATCCAGGTCCGGGTTGAGCCTGTCCTGGCTGGTGTGGCGTTGCGTCAATGGGCAATGCGAGGTGACCTGCAGTCTTTTCATGGAGAGACTGCACGTCATCTCGAATGGCTCGTTGACCACGTCAGCCTGCTGGGACAGGTCACCCAGGCCGGATTCCTCTGTCTGATGGGGCTTGCTCCGACTCCCTCCTCAACTGGACCCCCTACGCGCCAGTCGTCCTCTGTGCCATCTTCCCACCCATCAGTCACCTGGGTGCCCTGTGGAGCTGCCTCTGACGGTGCAGCCAGGCTGGTGGAGGAGGCATCCCTGCCACAGTCGGGAGTCGGACGTCCAGCAGGGGTGGCCACATCTACGACTGCACCACAGCTGGCAGAGGATGTGCAGGCAGCAGGAGGCAGTGCACGGGCAGAGGCACAGCAGCAGCAGCAACGTGGTGGGAGCCATGAAGGCTCGGGGCCTTCGACATCGGAGGGGCAGGCATCGGCCGGTGGGCAGGAGGACCCAGGACAGAGAGTGTCTTCCGTGTGGCAGCGGTTGGGCCACGCCATAGATGCGGAGCGGCTGCGGGCGGAAGAGGCACGGCTCACAATGGTCAGGGCGGAGAACTCCATGCGGAGGGCCCTGAGGCGGGCCGAGTGCCTCGAGGCAATCCGCAGGGGTTAGGAGGTGGAGACGTCGACGGCCCTGCGGACCCTCGGGGCCATGGAGGAGGACCGGCTCTGGGACATTGAGGAGGAGTTCGATGATGCCCTGGCCCGGAACATCCACAAGTGAGCCGTGAAACTAGCCCGCTGCCCTTGTACATAGTTTCTAGGTAGTGTTAGGTTTCATTTTTGTTTTTATTTTATTTGGGCCTTTCGGACATTGGCCACATTTTTGTATATAGTTTATTTTGTTAGTTAGTGTAGTTAGATAGGTTTCCTTTATTTTGTTGGGATAATGGACCCTGGATTGTTCCCATGTACATAGTTGACAGTTGGATTGTATTTTTTTTTCTATTTCTAACCATGGCACAATGGCTTTCTTTTTCATTTCCCATTGGATTTTGTTTTGTGGACATCGACTTTGGACATTACTTTGGATTTTTATTTTTGGTTTTGCTTTTTTTGACGGACATGCTTCTTTTCATTGTTGTACATTCACGTTTCTGTTTCTTCATTTTTTATTCTATTGATGTTTCCTTTAATACATATTAATTTTGGTGAACTTCAATGTGTGGTATCTCATTGGTTTCCTGCATTTCATGATATGTGTTTTGAGATTCACTGACACCCATTGGGTGTATGTGAGGGAAATGTGTTTGTTTCGGAACTTGCAATTGGTGTTCTGTGATGTAATTGCAAATTATGAGTGGGTGGATGCAATACTCGGGTGGGTGTTTTGCATTTGGAGGCTGACCATAGGGATCAGGGATCTAGATTGTGATGACATGTTGGCTGGGGAACATGAGTTGCACATGGGTGGGGGCCTGCTGGCAGGTGCCCCACAGTGCTGGGGGGTGGGGGTGGTGGGAGACATGGGTGGGGGCCTGGTGGAGGCTGCCCCTGCACTGCTGGGGGGTGGGGGTGGTGGGGAACATGAGTTGGACATGGGTGGGGGCCTGCTGGCAGGTGCCCCACGGTGCTGGGGGGTGGGGGGTGGGGAACATGAGTTGGACATGGGTGGGGGCCTGCTGGCAAGTGCCCCATGGTGCTGGGGGGTGGGGGTGGTGGGGAACATGAGTTGGACATGGGTGGGGGCCTGGTGGAGGTTGCCCCTGCACTGCTGGGGGGTGGGGGTGGTGTGATACATGGGTGGGGGCCTGGTGGAGGCTGCCCCTGGTGACTGGGGGAGTGGGGGTGGTGTGAGACATGGGTGGGGGCCTGGTGGAGGCTGCCCCTGCACTGCTTGGGGGTGGGGGTGGTGGGAGACATGGGTGGGGTCCTGGTGGAGGCTGCCCCTGGTGGCTGAGGGGTGGGGGTGGTGGGAGACATGGGTGGGGCCTGCTGGCAGGTGCCCCACAGTGCTGGGGGGTGGGGGTGGTGGGGAACATGAGTTGGACATGGGTGGGGGCCTGCTGGCAGGTGCCCCACAGTGCTGGGGGGTGGGGATGGTGTGAGACATGGGTGGGGGCCTGGTGGAGGCTGCCCCTGCACTGCTGGGGGGTGGGGTGATGTGAGACATGGGTGGGGGCCTGGTGGAGGCTGCCCCTGTTGACTGCGGGGGTGGGGGTGGTGTGAGACATGGGTGGGGGCCTGGTGGAGGCTGCCCCTGGTGGCTGGGTGGTGGGGGTGGTGGGGAACATGAGTTGGACATGGGTAGGGGCCTGCTGGAAGGTGCCCCACAGTGCTGGGGGGTGGGGGTGGTGGGGAACATGAGTTGGACATGGGTGGGGGCCTGCTGGCAGGTGCCCCTGGTGACTGGGGGGTGGGAGTGGTGGGAGACATGGGTGGGGGCCTGGTGGAGGCTGCCCCTGGTGACTGGGGGCGTGGGGGTGGTGGGAGACATGGTTGGGGGCCTGGTGGAGGCTGCCCCTGGTGGCTGGGGGGTGGGGGTGGTGGGGAACATGAGTTGGACATGGGTGGGGGCCTGCTGGCAGGTGCCCCACAGTGCTGGGGGTTGGGGGTGGTGGGGAACATGAGTTGGACATGGGTGGGGGCCTGCTGGCAGGTGCCCCACAGTGCTGGGGGGTGGGGGTGGTGTGAGACATGGGTGGGGGCCTGGTGGAGGCTGCCCCTGCACTGCTGAGGGGTGGGGGTGGTGTGAGACATGGGTGGGGGCCTGGTGGTGGGTGCCCCTGCACTGCTGGGGGTGGGGGTGGTGGGAGACATGGGTGGGGCCTGCTGGCAGGTGCCCCACAGTGCTGGGGGGGTGGGGGTGGTGGAGAACATGAGTTGGACATGGGTGGGGGCCTGCTGGCAGGTGCCCCACTGTGCTGGGGGGTGGGAGTGGTGGGGAACATGGTTGGACATGGGTGGGGGCCTGCTGGCAGGTGACCCACAGTGCTGGGGGGGGGAGACAGGGGTGGGGGCCTGGTGGAGGCTGCCCCTGCACTGCTGGGGGGTGGGGTTGGTGGGAGACATGGGTGGGGGCCTGGTGGAGGCTGCCCCTGGTGGCTGGGGGGTGGGGGTGGTGGGGAACATGAGTTGGACATGGGTGGGGGCCTGCTGGCAGGTGCCCCACAGTGCTGGGGGGTGGGGGTGGTGGGGAACATGAGTTGGACATGGGTGGGGGCCTGCTGGCAGGTGCCCCACGGTGCTGGGGGGTGGGGGTGGTGGGGAACATGAGTTGGACATGGGTGGGGGCCTGCTGGCAGGTGCCCCACAGTGCTGGGGGGTGGGGGTGGTGGGGAACATGAGTTGGACATGGGTGGGGGCCTGCTGGCAGGTGCCCCACAGTGCTGGGGGGTGGGGGTGGTGGGAGACATGGGTGGGGGCCTGGTGGAGGCTGCCCCTGCACTGCTGGGGTGTGGGGGTAGTGGGAGACATGGGTGGGGCCTGGTGGAGGCTGCCCCTGGTGGCTGGGGGGTGGGGATGGTGGGAGACATGGGTGGGGGCCTGGTGGAGGCTGCCCCTGCACTGCTGGGGGGTGGGGGTGGTGTGAGACATGGGTGGGGGCCTGGTGGAGGCTGCCCCTGGTGACTGCGGGGGTGGGGGTGGTGTGAGACATGGGTGGGGGCCTGGTGGAGGCTGCCCCTGGTGGCTGGGGGTGGTGGGGAACATGAGTTGGACATGGGTGGGGGCCTGCTGGCAGGTGCCCCACAGTGCTGGGGGGTGGTGGTGGTGGGGAACATGAGTTGGACATGGGTGGGGGCCTGCTGGCAGGTGCCCCACGGTGCTGGGGGGTGGGGTGGTGGGGAACATGAGTTGGACATGGGTGGGGGCCTGCTGGCAGGTGCCCCACGGTGCTGGGGGGTGGGGGTGGTGGGGAACATGAGTTGGTCATGTGTGGGGGCCTGCTGGCAGGTGCCCCACAGTGCTGGGGGGTGGGGGTGGTGGGGAACATGAGTTGGACATGGGTGGGGGCCTGCTGGCAGGTGCCCCACAGTGCTGGGGGATGGGGGTGGTGGGAGACATGGGTGGGGGCCTGGTGGAGGCTGCCCCTGGTGGCTGGGGGGTGGGGGTGGTGGGAGACATGGGTGGGGGCCTGGTGGCGGGTGCCCCTGCACTGCTGGGGGGTGGGAGTGGTGGGAGACATGGGTGGGGCCTGGTGGAGGGTGCCCCTGGTGACTGGGGGTGCAGGGGGACATGCGTTGGTGGGCAGTAGTGCAAGTTGACATGTGGGTTGGCTGGGGGTCATGGCCATGGTGGATGGTGTGCCTGCAGGACATGTGCAGGGTAGGCCCCTGTGGTGTGAGCCACCTGCAGGGGCCGTGGAGGGTGCAGAGGGAACACCTGGGAGGACCCACACGTGCAATTTATGTGTGCGGCTCCCCGCGCACCCCTGTAATACACGTACCTGATGGAATCGCGTGTGGAACTTCCCGCGCACCCCTGGAATACACGTACCCTGCTGAAATCGCGTGTGGCACTTCCCGCGCACCCCTGTAATACACTTACCCTGATGGAATCGCGTGTGGGACTTCCCGCGCACCCCTGGAATACACGTACCCTGCTGATTTCACGTGTGAAACTTCCCCCGCACCCCGAAATACACATACCCTGATGGAATCGCGTGTGGAACTTCCCGCGCACCCCTGAGATACGCGTACCCTGCTTGCACGGGCCCAATCGCGTGTGGAAATTCCAGCGCACCCCTGAAATACACGTACCCTGCTGTAATCACGTGTGTAACTTCCCCTGCACCCTGAAATACACGTACCCTGCTGATATCGCATGTGGAACTTCACGCGCACCCCTGAAATACACGTACCCTGCGGAAATCGCGTGTGTAACTTCCCCTGCACCCTGAAATACACGTACCCTGCTGATATCACGTGTGGAACTTCACGCGCACCCCGAAATACACGTACCCTGATGGAATCGCGTGTGGAACTTCCCGCGCACCCCTGAGATACGCGTACCTTGCTCGCACGGGCCCAGTCGCGTGTGGAAATTCCCGCGCACCCCTGTAATACACATACCCTGATGGAATTGCGTGTGGGACTTCCGGCACACCCCTGGAATACACGTACCCTGCTGATTTCGCGTGTGGAACATCCCCCGCACCCCGAAATACACGTACCCTGATGGAATCACCTGTGGAACTTCCCGCGCACCCCTGAGATACGCGTACCCTGCTCGCACGGGCCCAATCGCGTGTGGAAATTCCCGCGCACCCCTGAAATACATGTACCCTGCCAAAATCGCATGTGTAACTTCCCCTGCACCCTGAAATACACGTGCCCTGCTGATATCGCGTGTGGAACTTCACGCGCACCCCCGAAATACACGTACCCCGCTCAATCGCGTGTGTCACTTCCCGCGCGCCCCCGAAATACACGTACCCCGCTCGATCGCGTGTGTTGCTTCCCGCGCACCCCCGCAATACACGTGCCCCGCTCGCACAGGCCCAATTGCTGTATGTTGCCATTTTTGTGATGCGCTGGGACTCTACCGCCTGCCTTCGTGTGGCGGACGTGTTTCAGCTTGTGCGTGTCTTTGGCTGTGCGTGGCTTTGCCCTATTTGATTCCATGAATGCGTGTGGTTCGAGTGCGTGTGGGCGTTCCGTCTGCTTCCCTGCAGTACATCCCCAGTTACGCCCTTATTTTCACGCGTTGTTCCCCATTCCGCGCGTTACGCCCCGTGTCCCGCCCACTTTCTGGTTTATGCGCCGAGGTTGTGCGCTTTCACTGTGCGCGTCGCGCACGCCTTTCGGGATGTTGCAGTGACTTGTGCGCCATGCACGGGTTTGGCGCACATCCCGAGGTGAACACGCGCAGGGACTTCCATGAATCGCACGCGTGCGCGTGCGCCTGTTTCTTTGCGCTTGCGCCTGCTTGTGCAACGATTTTCGGCGCACGTTTGTTCCATGAATCGGCCCCTTAAGATCGTATCACACCTTCCGTGATCAAGTACTACAAAGTTGAGGTTGACAATTTAAGGGTGAATTGAACCAGTGGCTACATCGTGGTTGAGATCTCTGAACCTTCCAGGCTACTTTGTGAGCCCATTTAAGAAATATAATCTTGACTCAAGAAGTTTTTTGCTATTGTTTGGATTCTGACTTTAGCGCTACATAAATCTCATTTAGAGGTGGCTCTTCGTGTTGGATCACCTCATCCTGACCCTGGATTGCATGGTGGTGAAAACTGTGCTGTAACGTTTCCCCTGAAGAAAGTTCAAGCATTAATAAGCTGTAAAAGAACTAAAACATGGCGGGATATCGTTTTTTGAGAATTGACACTTTGTTTAAATGCATAGTGTGTTGCAATTGTCTTGTGTCTGTTGAACTATTATATGTTGTGAAATGTTGGTGTAATTTATCTCAATAGGTTGATGTTATACCCGCCATGTGGGTTAAATCTTGGGTTATTGTGTTTTAGAAAACAATGTTTAGTTGTGTTTTATTGATTTTGATAAAAATAATTAAAATGATCAATTTTACGAAACTACGTTGTGTACCAAGTCCATTTTTTCAGGACCAATGGTTATAGGCTATTTCTAAACACCACATCTTAGACAGATGAGCTATTTGCCAGATTAGGTTTTGTTGTACCTTTTCTCCTTTTTGTATAAACATTTATGGTCTGCCCCTGACCGTGGAGTTAGGTTTTCAGTGGGGGTTGTTGCTTGCCTTATGTATAGTAACCAATGTTGTTTTGTGACAGATAATACTGCCAGTTATTACTGCAAGCAAAAGGGACATTGAATGTGTGTGTGCCACAGTAGAGCACAGCCAAGGTCCCACTACTCACCCATTTTTTAAGGTTAATGCGCAACATTTTTCGCCCCACGGGAAAGTGTACTGGAAGGCTAGGAATGGTTGGGGAAAAGTGATATGTGCATGCAAACATTAATACTGTGTTTAAAGGGTACAGGAGCAAACTGCTCTGCAAAATGATCCAATGATTTCCATACTGTAATTCCCTCTTTGGTAACTTCAAAACCTATTGGTATTTGTCATAGCAGTGTGCTTCAACATGGTAGAGCCCCCCCTTACTGTAAACCTAGGTCCAATCTCAGATCAGCATGCATTCTTATTAAAACCATATTCCCCATTGAATTAGTCAGAGCGTGGCATATTGAGTACATTGAGATGCAAGATTAAATATGCACCAAAAGTGTGCTCCTAAATATTCCCATTGAAAAGGGCTGCACTACAGGAAGAATTTACCAGGCATACTCAGTGAGGGTGAGTTAAGGAAGGCCTTGTTGAACTACTGTCTAATATACACAGGAATGTGTGCCATAGCATAGACATGAAGTAGGATTCATTCAAAATGCACAGCATGTTTGTTGTATCCTTGTGAAATTAGCGAAACTGCTTCCAAGCAAGTTTATTTTCTGAAAACTGTGGCGGAAAAATGAAGTGCATGGTTAATTAAGACTTGGCTAAAACAAGGTATTATTGTCCGAACTTCAGTCCATGCAATACACCAATGGTGGCGATAAAGAAGCTAGACTAGGAGACATGTAACTTTGGACAGGATCTTTGATTTGTGATTTTTTTGATGTGCTCATGTAGCTCCAAAACTGGCAACTATCCTTTCTTGAAGTCCACCTACTGCAATACATTTTATTGTGTTTAATTTTTGTTATGCGTTCTTCTCTATATAATACATACGTAACCATCTATTTTTATCTTTGCCTACTACACGTTATAGTTGATATTATACATGGACAAGGCTCCCAAACAGGGATACTTAGAGGACTACACAATATAGCATCCCTTCAAAAATGGCAGCCATGATATCCATGCAGGTGTACATAATTCAACTGATTTCTGAGGCGAAACAATTCTGAAGCCACCCACTTTATTTATTTGTATTTTATTTATTGCATGTATTGTACACCCAAACCCAGGGGTATCACGGCGTAGTTTTACAAGTATACTTATTCTTAGTCAAAGTTGTTGTATGTAAAAAGATGTACAGTGGTGAAGTCTGGTTACATAGGCAAAACATACATGACAGTGGTGAAGTCTAGTTACATAGGCAAACATATATGATAGCGTAACCGTGGTGTATTCTTGTTACTTAACTAATAATTAAAGCTTGGTAGACTAGCAACAAAGTGGTGCTGAGTCTAGTTTCAGACAGACAAGCCATCTTGAGATCTGCGTGTTAAGTACGATCTTACAGTAATGCATACAGTACTTGTATACACGAGGGAATTATTGCAATGGGTTGTCTCAACTTAGTAATGTGGGCATGGATAAGACTCTGGGAGTATTAAGATGCAGATGATCAGAGCTGGGGCAGAGATCAACCGTAGTCTTGCTAGGTATCTATCGTGAGGTTAGTATTTATTAAAGAGACACGTTTTGAGGAGTTTCTTTAATTTATTGGTGGAAGGCTCGTTGCAAATATTGGCTGGGAGCTAGTTCCAAATTCTAGGGGCTGCTACGAGGAAGCTGTAGCTGCCTGTTCTTTCATACTTGAAGTGGGGGATGAGCAGGTGCATATGTGCGTTGGTTTTAAGAGTTCTGGTTGTGGTTTTTTGGTTTAGGCTTTGGTTGCGATAACTGGGGGCGTTGCCCGAGACACATTTGTGTGTTAGGGTGAGAGTTTTGTGGAGTATTCTGGCTTGAATAGGTAGCCAGTGTGCCTCTTTCCTGTGTTGTGATATGTGGTCCCTATTTTATGCCTAGTGATGCTCTTAGCACTTTATTCTGGAGCACTTGCATTTTATTTATATTTTATTTTACGTCCCTATTAGGAGTTTGGGGGTCATTTCGAACGATCGTTACAAGCCACCACGACATCCACGAACTGCAAAGCATACATTTATAACGTATCAAACCTTTCGGCACACCACGTAAGTGATAAACTTTCTATATTGACTTCAATAAGTAGCGTTTAAAGAAACGGTCAGGAAGATCATATTTCAGGAGCACTAAACTCTTTTCTATATAAATCTTTTTGTCTTTCTCATAATAGACTTCTATGTCCAAGTTGCAACGTTCTATACAGAGAGTGATCTGTGCCAAATTTTGAGTTTATTTATTTCATAAACCCCTGAAGAACCGCAGGATAAAAGGCGGGGAAACACGTTTTGGGTTTGTTTAAGTTGGGACTCATGTCAACCACAATGAAAAGTGAATTAATCATATCAAAGGATTGAATGAATTAATTCAACTATTCCAAAGGATTACTCTTTTCAAGTTTCTAGATTGAATGAATATAATTTAACTATTGCAAAGAAAAAATGCTCCCTTTTTTTTTCCATTTGAAATAAACTAAGGCTAAGTTAACAAATACATTTTTTTTGCTTCTTTCACTTTTTGATCAAGTTATATATTTGGAGTGTGCATAAAACTGCACATTTGGACACAACTGGACACAACTGTGAATGAAACCAGTTTGGTTTTTGTAAAGCTCAAAGAAACGTTAAAGTCTAGGTCATTCATTTATTATGTCATTCCGAGGTGGGCGGTAAGGGATTACTGGCACCAGTAAGGAGACCGGTGCTGGTAATCCCCTACCGCCCAATTCCGAGGTCCCTAAGCGGGAACCATAAGGGACGTGTGGTCGGACCACACATTCTTTACGGGTCCCGCTAAGGGAACAGGGTGCAAATAACAGGCTTGCCATTCGCGAGCCCGTTATTTGCACCCTCCCCATTCCCATTGAGCCCTATGGGGGCTCAAATGGCTATGGGGAATGGTTTGTGCAATGGGGATTTACCGGTCCCGCCAGGGTCGGACTAGACCGGTAAGTCTCCATTGCACAACAACGGACACAGGCACAGTATGGGAGGCAGTCATGGCTACCGCCCAGGTTGTAATGACCCCTCATGTTGCAATAGTCAATCTTAGCTAAAAGGAGAGCTTTGGCTAGGGTGATACAATCTTGTTGTGTGAGGAACGGTTGACTCGGTATAGGTTGTGGATGAAGAGAGTGCACTGATATGTTTGCACATGGTAAGACTAGAGTGCAGATAGACCCCTAGGGTTTTTACTTGGTTGGAAATGGTAATAGGGGTGCCGTCGATGACTATAGCTGTGTATTATGCGTGGAGCTTGGTTTGTCTGGCGGGCGGGCCTACTATGAGGATCTCTCTTTTTTCTCCGTTTAGGCAGAGGCTGTTTGCCGCCCTCCAGTTCTGGATGATGGAATACATTTTGTTTATACAGATGGTGTCCTGTTCAAGGTTTGGCATCAATATTTGTGTGTCGTCAGCAAAATTGGTATGAATTACTCCCATTGCGTCTAGCGCTGCAAAGAGTAATTTAGTGCAAGCGCTGTAGAGCGTTGGGGAGAGGCAAGATCCTTGAGGAACTCCCAGAGGGACTGAAATGGGGTCTGCTGCTATGTCGTGTATGGCTACTCTAGAGGTGCGGTCTGCGAGGAATGATTTAATCCAGGCGGTGGCTTCCTTAGAGAAGTGAAAGTTATTGGCTAATGTTAGGCATAGCTTACTGTGGTCTACAAGATCAAATGCATCGGACAGGTCAAGTTATAGTAGGATGCATAATTTCTCTGAGTCGCTGACCGTGTCCATCTGGTTTTTTAGGTCCAGCAATGCTGTCTCGGTGCTGTGTCCGGGACGGAAGCCTGATTGCCTTTCTCCTAGCAGATGATTGTTTTCGAGGTGAGATTGGACTTGGGTATAAGCAATTTTATCTATAATGTTAAGGAGGAAGGGGACTGTGGTGATGGCTCTGTAGTTAGTAGGGATAGTGGGATCTAAAGTGTTTTTTTTTTTACGAAGAGGGGTTACCCAGGCTTCTTTGATGTTAGTTGGGATGGTATTGGAATTGAATGAGGCATTAACAGAGTTAGTGATTGTGGGTACTAGCGTAGGGGCACAATCCTTAACTAGTTTGGCAGGAAAGTTGTCTCCTTTGCAGTTCGAAGATTTGAGTGGGGCTATCATTTTTAGTACTTGATCTGTGGTCACTGGGGTAAAATGGAAATCAGGTATGTACGTTATGGTATCTGTTGATAGCAGAGATGAAGGCTCTGTGGTAACTGCTAGTATTTTGTTTGGCAATTTGATTTTGTTCTGAAGGGTATTCATTTTGGTGGCTAGTGCATCCTGGACCGTAGTACACCAAGCTTTACTTACTTTGACTATGCTGGGTGGAAGGATGGGTGTTTCTAGTTCTTTGATAATGGCGGACAACTCTTTGCTATTTGATGTGGCATTGGTGATGCGCAAATTTAGGGAGTTGGCTTTCTGGGTATATACTTCCAACTTGTAAGATTTGGATACTGACTGGCATTCTTTTTTGGATTCACTAGTGGGTTTTTTTCTAAAGAGGTGTTCTAGAGCTCGTTTTTTCCTTCTAGGTTCGATGAGGTCATCATGTGCTTTTGTTTGGGACGTATTGATCTAAGAAGGGCTATTTCATTGATGGCTGACTTCAGGCAGATATGATAGTGCTGTGAGATGGCATCACGGTTGGAGTCTGCTGGTGGTTGAGAATTAATGAACTTATTTAGCAGATGAGTTAGGTTTTCAGGAGTTTCCTTGAATTTCTCATCAGGATAGGTAGTGCTAGTGTGACGGGTGGTGTAGTATCCCTCGTTGTGATGATGTTGAACCTGATGAGGGTGTGATCAGTCCAGGACATTTCTATGATGTCTTCTAGGAGGACAGTAGTATTCAGAGTTAGGATCCAGTCAAGAATGCGTCCTTTTGAGTGGGTTGGGGCATTAACAATTTGCTTAAATTGCATTTTTAGGAATGCATTCTGTGACTATTTGGGGACAGTTGGTTGGGGTTATAAATACTGGTGAGGATGGGGTGGCGCAGTGCGTTTTCTGATGATCATTTTTAAGTTTGGGATGAGGACTAATGTTAGCAGTTTTGTGAATACCGGTCACTTGGAATCTGGCTGTGTTTCTGAAGGCGTGGGAGGTGGTGGTGTTATTGGTAGTGCGGGTGGAAAGTCTTACTTTTCTTAAAGCTCCTAGTATGGGTCTGGTGAGTCTGAGGGGGGTATACGTTCTGGAGGAGAGTCTAAGGCAACAAGCTATGCCCAGGAGGGGTCTAGAAGTGTGTGTTGTGGTGCAGGAGAAAAGTCTTACTTTTCTTAATGCTCCTAGTATGGGTCTGGTGTGTGCGAGGGCGGTGTAAGTTCTGGAGGAGAGTCTGAGGCAGCTAGCAATGCCTAGGAGGGGCCTATAGGTGTGTGTTGTGATGGAAATGGGTGGTTTCATGGTGAATGCTGGTGTATTGGACAGAAATGGGGTGGGGCATGCTAAGGGGTGGTGCCTGAGGCAATGTAAGCGTGCTAGACCTAACCCTATCTGGATGAATGTACCGTTGGAGCATGGTGTGGCGTTTGAACTGTTAGTGTTAGGTTCGTGCAGCAGAGTGGGCAACAACGATCAAACACATGAAGTAATTTCTAGATGAACTGGATGTTGCTGACAATAGATATGAGAATATGCTAATGAGGTTAAATCTTTACAGGTAATAACCCACAATAGCAGCCCTAAGCCACTTTAGTTGTCCCTGGAAGTGGAGCAAGCATTTAACAATGTGCCCTTGTTCTCCCAAATTTCAAAAAGCTTTTCACTTTGTTGTGCTGTGATAAAATTCGGTATGGCCAAGCATTACTGACACAAAGCATGGTGAGAAGCACCACCCAGTAGCCTATTATAGCACAGCACTTTTCCCAGTTGCCACAGAACGACCACATTGCAGTTAGTTGTTGCAGCATCGGTATCAGTGCATACTTTGGAAAATGTGGCTGTAATCTGGCTCCAAGATCAATCACACTTTATTTTATTTGTGTACCATGCCGTAAAAGCCCTGCTGTTATAAAAGAGTTTGTACAGAATGCTGTGATCAGCCCACCGAAGATGTGAGCTCTTACAGAGCCACAAATAACACAATAACAGTGTCTACGTTCACATCAACTTTATTTACCATTTGGTCCACGAACTTCGACCTTAATCAAGGTTACATGCAATTTAGCCTGCATGTTTTGAGCATCAACAACCATAGGAGTGCACAAGTTCTGACTTACATATGGTTGCCCTGAGGACGACCCATTGGTCAAAACATGTGTTGGCTGGCTGAAATCTTGTTCATAATCATTCAAGAATGAAATGTTTTACATCCACTTTTCAAATTGTGATTACTTTAACAATGAGAGTGTATTATGCCTTACACATTTACATTGTATTAATGATTGAGAGCTTTCCAGGGTGCCGCTCTTTTTCCCTGCTTAGCAAGCCCCACCCACCTGGTACCTTCGTGGTTGCCACTCTTTTTCCCTACTTGAGGAGCCCTCCAGCCTCTTTTCCTTTGCAGATGGGGAGCAGGTGCAAGTGGATCTAGGTCACCTGGCCTAAGCACGACCCACCTTCTTAGCCCTGCCTCTTCCTTCCTGCTATTAACTCTTAGATCAAGGGCATCTCTTGCCTGGGTGTCCAAAGTGAAGGTCAGATGAAGAAAGGGGCAATTCCTGTATGGACTGGTTCGGACCAGGAGGACCCAGAGCTCAAACCCCTGCTCAGACAGTAGGTAAGCATGCACCAACATGTGGTTACTCCTTCTGTCCCCAAAGGCCACCCCACCCTTGTGATTCCCCTGTGATGTTCCCTTGTGCCCCCACCCTTCTCGCACACAGGTGTTGCCTGTTTTGCTTGATTCTTTTACCCTGCTTCCCCTCCCACCCCCTCCAGCCTACTTCTGCAGGAGTCTGTCGTTATACATTCTGGTTTGACCATCACCATCTTGTGGCCAATGCTGGACTTGACTTTTATGGACTTCATTGGTTCACGGTGTGTCACCCTTTCTCAATTCCCATGCTGGACTTCCTTTGCGTCTTGCACTCGTGGAGGCAGGGCCTGAATCATGCTGTTCCCATCTTTAAACTTGAATCCTAGCTTGCAACATTAAGTGTTACTACTAACTTCTGCAATTGTATTCGCTCTCCCCTCTTGCTGCTCCACTCTTTTTGACTGCTTACTCTCTCTTCTCTCCTCCTCTCCCTTTCTCCCTTTTCCGATCTCCTCCACTCCTCACCTTACTTTCTTCTATGCACTTATTCTATAAGAATTTTCCCTGGACCTAGTATGATAGCAACCTCGTTTGTCTCCTCCCCCATCCCCTTACTTGCCCCCCCCCCTGCACTATCTGAAATGTCATCAGGCCTAGTACGATAGTCGCTTGTTTTGTTCCTCCCCTCCCTTTCTGCACCCCTCTCCCTCACCTTTTGTTTTATCCGTCTCTACCAGAAATGTCGTCAGGCCTAGTACGGAAGTTGGCTGTCTGTTTCCATTTCCTTCCCACTCTCCCCCTCCCTTCCTTATCTATGTCTTAGCTCTTGCACTATCTGAAATGTCGTCAGGCCGAGTACGATAGTTAATTTCACATCCTTACTGTTCATGGCCTGTAAGCATGTCATTGTATTTTCCCTTGTTCCCTCCCTTGCCTTGAAACGCTTTGAAACACATCATGTATAGGAGCTATGTAAATAATCTATCATACCATAACTATCATAAATGGACGTGTTGGCACTACTGCATTGAATGTGCCTTATTCTACATGCAGCCATGAGAAACAGAAACCCCCTTTGCTGTGTTTGTAAAATGTAGGACTGGCCCTTGGACCAGGGAACTCAAGGCTTCTGACACTGCTGCCACTGGCCAGATTAGTCATTCATTAGTTAGCTCGTACTTAGGTTGGTTTAGTCCCATTTTCGTAGTGTTAAAAACCAACAGATAAGATATGTCTGTCTCCTGCCTTACAAAACATGAGTATATTTTGTACAATTCTGCAAATGTAACATTAACCCAATGCCCAGTTCTGAGTGTTATTTCACTATTGCTCCGTCTGGTATAGGGGAAACCCGTGATTTCGTCACTGTAACTGCTACTCTTAAAAATTCCCCAAAAGATCCTTGTGATGTACAACTGTACAATGCAGACCTATAACATTTTACAGATGGCTCTAGTTTAAGAAATAAATGATGGAAAGTGCACAATCCCCTGCTTTATAGTCAGCTCAAAGTGCTGAAAGGATCCCTTTATCAAGCATTCCATCTATCCCAGGATTACACAGACCCACTCTCGGATGTTGGGATGATACAGGATCATGGTCACTTGTGGCAAGAGAGTGGGTTTGAGAGTGGCTTTCTCACTGTTGCTGAATGCTTTGCATGTAGATGTCCATCTCGTAGGCCTGGTGATAGGTAAATGTAATGCTGTCTGTCCCAATGTTTTCTGGTTATAAATATTGCCCCAAACTCAAACATAACCACCTCCTTACACGGCTTTTGATGAACTTGTTAGAACATATGAAACCCCCAAGACTCTGAAAAGAGCTCTTGTAGTAAAGAAGATTGTATATTACACTGGATTAAATAGTGGTGCTTAGCTGATCGGCTTTTAGTAGTTATCTGGTCTCCCCTTCATTATGTGGCCTATGCTCATCATGGGGTAGCACATGTCAGCAAAGGGGACAGTGTCCACTAGTTGGTGCAAATGGTGTCCACCAGGTCTTTCTAGAGTGGTTGGTCAATACTATAAGCCATGTGTATTGGCCAACAGTACAATTTGGGTAAGAGTATCAATGTGAGTCAAGAGACAATCCAACACCCTGAGCCTCCTCTATTCATTTTAAATGTACCTCTTTCAAATGGCAAAGGTTTGGCTTGGGAATATGTACTTGCATAACCTCATTCAGCAAAATGTAAACATTAAACTGAGCTTTGAGCTGTTTGTAGGCAAGATAGGAGCACTGCGACAGTTAACACTGAACATGTAAGGAACTCACCCGGAAGAGGCAGAGAGTCATGATTTGGAGGAGGGGCATGTGTGTAACAGCTTCATCGGACTGTGAGAAAACTTGTTCCCATGAGCAACTGAATGGGAGGCTAGCTCAGGGGCATCGCGCTTGCCTTGCAAGCAAGCTGACTTGGAGCAACACAGGTTCGAGTCACAGTCTGTCTTATTTCACAAAAAACACACTTCTCAAGTATCAGGGGAGTGTGGGGGTGGGGGGTTTTGTTTCCGGTTCACAAATGTACCATCAAGTCTGGTTCATTGTCCTGTAAGACTTGACTGTAGATCTTAGTGATCCAAAAAATGCCCCTTGTTTTAGCAATGGATCCTCGACCCCTTTATTATCATTTCACATATCTCTCTCTCTCTCTCTTTCTCTTCTGTGGGTCCCGGAACTCTCTATGTTGTCTTGGGTTCTCCCGAACCTGCTGTGGGTCCCAGCCCCTTGATTGTGTGCTTTTTCGAACTGATATGGGTCCTTGACACCTGTGTGCTGTCACCATCATGTCAGACATGTCTGTAGATCTCAGTGTTCAAGTCACGCTTAGAAACCTCTAGGTATTAAGCACGTTATAAATAACCAATTACAATTACAAAGAATATGAAGACAAGTGTGCTCAAGCTGCCAAGAGCTTCACAATTGGGTTCCCAAAACATGGAAAACAGAGGTTATTTGCTCTTTTTAAAAAGTACAGAATCTCCAAAAGTAAATATTCTTCCAATGCAGGAAACGGGATGTCCACGACCTTCACAGAGAACTAACCTGTCCACGACCTTCACAGAAAACTAACCTGTCCTCTTATTGTTCTGCAGGAAACGGGATGTCCACGACCTTCACAGAGACCTAACCTGTTATCTTATTGTTCTGCAGGAAACGGGATGTCCACGACCTTCACAGAGAACTAACCTGTCCTCTTATTGTTCTGCAGGAAACGGGATGTCCACGACCTTCACAGAGAACTAACCTGTCCACGACCTTCACAGAGAACTAACCTGTCCTCTTATTGTTCTGCAGGAAACGGATGTCCACGACCTTCACAGAGAACTAATCTGTCCTCGACCTTCACAGAGAACTAACCTGTCCTCTTATTGTTCTGCAGGAAACAGGATGTCCATGTCCTTCACAGAGAACTAACCTGTCCCCTTATTTTTGTGCAGGAAACAGGATGTCCATGACTTTCACAGAGAACTAACCTGTCCTCTTATTGTTCTGCAGGAAACAGGATGTCCATGACCTTCACAGAGAACTAACCTGTCCTCTTATTGTTCTGCAGGAAACAGGATGTCCATGACCTACACAGAGAACTAACCTGTCCTCTTATTGTTGTGCAGGAAACAGGATGTCCATGGCCTTCACAGAAAACTAACCTGTCCTCTTCTTGTTCTGCAGGAAACAGATGTCCATGACCTTCACAGAGAATGAACCTGTCCTCTTATTGTTCTGCAGGAAACAGGATGCCTGTGACCTTCACAGAGAACTAACCTGTCCTCTTATTGTTCGAATCATTTTTATATCACAGGGTGGAAAGCTGCACCAGAAAATAATTTGGTGGATGACAATAGCCTTGGCAAGAAGTGAGCCAGAGTAAATAATCAGTGAGGCTTTCTTGAAGAATATGGGGTTTCATCACATTCAAGTAAATAACAAAACAGGGTCGGTAATAACACAATAACACAGGACGAAATCACAAAGAAGATAAAAGCTGTTAGGTGGTTACTCATTTGATTTGCAACAAAATGACTGAGAGAAAATATTCATACTAAACTAATATTTATGGATTTGTTACTTATAAACCTGTGTTTCACACTGCTTCAATCAGCATCCTATTGTGTGCCAATAGATGAGCATGTACAAGACTAGATAGAGGTACACACAGTATGATGCTCACCCCTGAATGATGGAACACATGCAGATAGGTGGACAGCGGGGAATGCAATGATAGGCTCAATGCAGCGCTTTACGCCATCATTATTATTTAAGTAAACATCCCATTTTCAAAATGGGTCTACAGGATAATATGTTCACTGGCAGATTAAAGGGAGACTTGGAAGTTAATACCATGGCACCATCATGGATAGCACATATGAATCAAAGATGAAGATATGTTTGGTCACTTAGAAATAACTGCAGGGTTAATAACAGGTGCCCCATCCTCAAATATAGATACTCAGATGGGAGAGCAGCGCGTAATCAAAGACGTAAACAGCATAGAAGAGGTGTTTAAAAAGTCTCATATATAAATTCACAACAGCAGCTCAGCAAGTTGAGTATGATATTGCATGTGGCTTTGACCTAGGATTACCTCAATGAGCACCTAAAAGCCATCAAGTATGCATATATTGTTGGGAAAAAAAAACATAAGCAACTTTAGTTGAGTGAGAACTAGAATGATCCAATTCTTCATAGCAAAACTCATGAAATGTGTTGGATTTGGCCAATGAAGATAATCTTAATTTGGAGTCAACCTGGAGATGTCCCACATGGTGTCACTTTGATCTCGTTGATCTCTGCTGTGATCCCATGTATGTGCTCATGGGCTGTGTGTTGTTATGCCATAAAGATTCATATTTGCAACTCTTTATACCAAACTTGGTTCTTTTTTGGTGTGTGTTCAATTGAAGCACCTTTTTTGGAAGAACTTGCATGGATCTTAGACAAACTCTCCTAAGGGGACGGTGCTGTACCACCTATCTAAAAGGGATAGCAAGAAATATATCCCTACAGCTAAACTCACACTATCTTTCAGCCTAGTACTCAAACTACACAGTAGGAAAACAAGTCTATCTTCCAGGCGATCCACTCTGGAGTGAATTAAAGCACACATTGATCCCCTCACCGTTAAAATAGGGCAAACAATATAGGAATATCACTGCATTCAGGTGGGAATTCGTAAAATGTTATACATCCCTAACAGGAGTGTGCAGTCATTATTGCCTTAGGCCCTTCTACACAATCTTTATGTACACAACATCTGGCAAGTAGCGATTAAGGTGCACCATGGCCAGAGATGGTGTTCCAGTATGGGCAAGCAGGTTTAAGACATGACACGAGTGAGAATAATGCAAGGCATTGAAATATCCCCGCCTATGGTTACTGTACAATGAAAGCACCAAGATGGCTGCCAGTTAAGGCAGGAACATGCCCTGAGTGCCCAAGACCCCGATGCACTTCTGGTATGGTTTGAATAAGCAGCGACACAATGGCCACTGATACCGAAATAAGGATTGATCCCGTGGATCTTCCCAGACGGAAACCGGTTGTTCTGATCGCATCTCAGCAGGCAGACAATGCCAGAAGCAGCATCAGTGCATCCTGAATCCAGGAATCCGGGTAACTACTGTATCCTTTGAGCACAAGGGACGGGGTAGCAGCTGATAGTGTGTAGGGAGCGCTATTAGGCGTTGTGAGCTCGCAGGACTCCATAACGAGTGGTTTTCTCTTTGTCTCCATATGTAGATGATGGAGCTTCAGCCCCATGTGAAACATATTCAATATCAGCTATTGGATGACATAGAAGGTTATAGAGAAGGTATCTTAGATGTGGCTATTAGGTAGGTGGGATGGTGTTTTCTAACAGCTTAGCCAAGTTATAGTTAGCGATGAAAGAAAAAAACATTAATTTGCGAGAACGAAATAGAATATTGCACTCTTTGGAATATTGTTATGCATCTCACATGACAGGTCACCTAGCAAAGGGATGTTACTCTGGCTCATCTGGGTGCATTTTTAAATGATCCTGGTCCTGGTGAAGGTGCCCAAGCTTATGAGCACTGAAACCGGTCAACCTTTTTGAGGTTATCCTTTTTATGGTGTTGTAGGATACCTGTACGCAATTGTTTTGGTTGTGGCACTTAAACATGGGTGTGCTTAAAGATTGTGCAGAAGGGCATAAGGGAATAGTGACTGCACACTCCTGGGAGGTATGCATAACCACCCACAGTGATATCCCTATGTTGTTTGCCCTATTGTAACCGTGAAGGGTTAACAGTTTGCTTTATCTCATTCCAGAGTGGGTCACCTGGAAGAAATAGTTCATTTCCTACCTTGTACCTTGTAGTTTGAGTACTAGGCTGAAAGATAGTGTGAATTTAGCGTGAGGGATATATTTCTTGCTATCCCTTTTACATGGGCAGCATAGCACCGTTCCCTAAGGAGAGTTGGTCTAAGAGACATGTGAGTTCTTTCAAGAGGGACAAGTCTAGTTTAGTTTTAGAAGTGGTTGAGTGTGATAATTGGTGTCAAACTAAGACTGGCAGACCTCAAGGATGCAGACATCCACACATGTCACCCTCAAGAGGGATCATAAGTGTGGCATAGCTTGTAATACTTGTGGTTGGAGCATTGTGGTATGTTTAGCAAACAGCATCAATGCTCTTTCAAACAAAGACAACTTTGATTTTCATGTGACTCTTTCTCCTACCCCTGCGATCCCTTGTGAGAGTACAGGTGCATGCGACGTAGAATGCTGTCTATGATCTGCACAGGCCACTGACAGCATTCCCCTGCAAGAAATATACAGGTTTGAGCTTTGCATCAATGTTTGTGTTCATTATTTCCTTTCAAGATGCCAAAAGGACATTGGAATGGATTATACATATAAAGTGATGTGCCACATTTAATGGGTCACATTTAATGAGCAAGTCTTCTTGAAGGGATCTTTCTGTATAATTGGTAGTGAGTGTGATGTCTCCCGTGAGATGTTGCTCACTGCCTGTTAGGCTATGGATGATTTTACTGCAATACTTCTACGATCTTTCAAGCATGGGTATCATCTTGGAGACATCTAGGATTACCATTATAATAAATCAATGTTGAGTGGAGAACAGCCAGGATATTGAGAGTGTAATGAAGCAACATCAACAATAGTTTTATCCAATTGGGGAGGTGAAGGGAGTGATGGTCTCTTTGAGTACTTTATTGATAGCTTGGGGAAAGACGTCCCAAGATGACGCCCCTTGGGAGATGGTTAAGATGGATTGTCCATCTATAAGGGCCAGTCAAACAGCAGTTCTGTGGCCATTGGTTTCAATAGTCTTACTTAGCTGGTGATGTGATAACCTGCATGTGACAAGCTCTCCATAACATCTTTAGTAAGGCCTGGTATATATCATGGGTCCTGATGCCATATACTAGAGGGTTTAGAGCAGGAAGAGTCAAGTACCTTAGGTTTGCAAGCAGAATATGCACGTACTGTGGAAGTACATTCTTGACCCTCATTATTATAGCTTTAATGATGGTAATGAAGTACAGCACGGCTACTATGATCAGATGAGAGCTGCAGGTGCTCAATGCCTTAAGAGAGGACTCAGTGGAACCCAAACTCAGCACAACACGGATAATCATTGTGTAGGAGAATGCAAATCCAAGTGTATTAATAGCCATATATGCACTCAACACTGCCAAGGCATAACTATAAATTATGTTAGTGTCCCCGCAACCAAGCTTTGCCAACACTAGACTCTCACAGAAGCAGTTGGCCACATTGTTTCCCATACAATAGTCTAAATTAGTTACCAGAAATGGAAATGGTAACATGACAATACCATTAGTTGCAGCTGAAAATCCTGCTGCTAGTGCACCTAGCTTCTTTGTGATGATGGAGGAATAATGTAAGGGGTGGCAAATTGCTATGTAGCGATCGTAAGCCAGGAAAAGCAGGATGGATGAGTCCATTGCTTGACAGAAATATGTTAAATATATTTGACTCAAGCAAGCAAGTGAACTGATCATCTGCTCATCAAACCAGAGTATCAACAACATTTTTGGTGAAATTGATAATGAAAGAAGTAAATCCACCAGGGAGAGCAGGCAAAGCGAGAAGTACATTGGCTGGTGGAGCTTCAGTGTTGAGTAGATGGTTAATAAAAGGGTGAGATTGGATCCAAGTGTCAGAAGAAAAAGAAATGTGTAAGGGATTGCAATCCATTGCTTCCAGTTCTGCATCTCGGAAAAGCAGGCCAGAACAAATTCAGAGGCAATTGAGGAGGTTCTGTTGGATTCAACACCTTAGAAAATGCAAGGAAAAAAGTAAGTGAAAGAGAAGGAAAATCAATGCACTCATAAAAACTGCTGCACAAACAAATACCATATATATCAGTAAATTTGATTACATTTGGACACATCTGCACTAATCAAATATGGCCTCTTCAGATTTGCAAATATGCTAGTATCATAATGGACTTGTGCTGCCTGGGATGCGAAAGAGAGGTATGGATATGATATCATATTTTATTTGTATCGCGCTCATACACAAATGTATTGCGATACTGTGATGAAGAGGGAGGCAGGAGTAAAAAGGGACTTGGATAATGAAGTGTGAAGCGGGTGCAATGGGAGTGGGATGAGTAATAATGTGGCACACTGAGGTAGGCTTAATGGGGGACTGGGTGAAAGAAGAGTGATGCAGGGGAGTAATGGAGAACTGGAACGAGGACTGGTGAGATGGAGTACTGGAAGTCTGAAACAAGGAAGGGTAAAGCCATGCAACCAGGGCCCGGTGATGAGAGAGAGAGAGAGAGGCAGATGTAATGATGGGGGACATGACTGAGGAAGAGTATGAAGGGGTTATCAGCGTACTGTGATGAGGAAGAGTGAGGTGGGGAGAAGAGGGACAGGGATAAGGAAGAAGGAGTCTGTGGTAATGTGGGCTTCAACAAGGAAGTGGGAGACAGGGGTAATGACTACTGGGGCAAGGAAAAGGGATGCTGCGGGCAGTGGGGAAGTTGACATAACACTTCTGTGCAATTCACATCACTGAGTGCTTTTTTGCTGTGGGGCGCTCCAAATTTGAGAAAATGTTCCACTGTATACCACACAGATAGATACAATTCTGTAAACAAAACCACTGCATACACCTTCAAAGGGATGCACAATATCTACATTGCTATCTACATTGCGACTGTGTACACTTTTGAAGAGAAAGGGCTTTTTATTGGCACATGGACTTGCAAGTACCACATACACTTCCTGCAACATAATTACACACTATAGTTCTAGCAGTTCCTTGTAATGACCAGAAGGCATGTGATAAGTGAAATGGGATTTATTTTACTGACTTTAACTAATTGTGTAATAAAGGAGTAAACACATGCACACACATGCTCCCTCTTCCTCCAACCGCTGTCTGCCATCCGGCCCATTCTCTCCTCGCTTGCTCGCTGATGCAGACTCATGAGGCATAGGATCGGCTCACGAGGAAGCCAAACCTACACATCCCCTCCTCTTCACAAAGACTCTCCAAGAGGACTCCAACCAGGAATTACTCAAGTCTTAAACAAAGTCTCTGAGATAAGCAGGTCTGTGCAAAGTCCTTCCAAATCTGGAACTCGTTGACTGTGGAATCATGGTCCTTGTGCAGAAGACCTGTGATGCCCTCTTCTGCAGGATGATTCTCCATCTGAAACACTTGGCAAGGAACTTAAAGGATAGTTCTGGGACTTTTTTTTATTGTCCCTACGGTTCGGCCATGTGTTTTTAAGCATAAATGGGTAGATCGTAGAAAACTTTCCTATGGACCTTACCCGACTTTTCGTCCATTAACGCATCCGAAATCAGCCGCCATTTTCTGATAATCCTATCATTTCCCCCCATCGACCTGGCTCACCTGCTTTTGCAGCACTAAATCAAATCCCCCGCCCCTGAGCCTGACATCAGCAGACGCGTACCGCCCATTTCCCAATGCCAAAGCACGTTTCGTGTCAACAATCGCTGCGCCTCAGCTAATGAAGTGTCGCCACGGAAATGGCAGGACGCCTCTTTCCTCAATAAGTATAAACACACCGTTTCACAACACACAGCAGCAGATTTTCGATTCCATTCCTCTCTCTGTGTTACTTTGAGTATTCTGTGACTCGTTTCTGTGCTCTGGTCAGCTACCTTCGCCGCTTCTAGGCCTTGTGAACACCTGTACCATCTCTGTAAATTATTTTACTTTCTTTACCACACAATGGCTACAATAATGCAGTATATGTACGAGCCCGAGTACACCGAGGAAGAACTACTGGAAAGGCAAGCACGCGAAAACGATGGGGATTCGGACGACAGTTGGGAGGACCAGTCAACGGATGAAGAGCCTGGACCATGTCGCATGGACGGCGTCTCCACCTGGTGCACGTGCAATCGGTGCGAGCTAATGCCACTGAGGAGGAGAACTGCTGCTGCCGTGAAAATTCCGGGTGCTTGGCCTACATTTCGGAAGGCGAGCCAAGTCCGCAATGCATCACCGAGCTGCCAGAGTTCAGGGAAGCCTGCCTCTCACGGACCGTGTTGAGGATGATGATGGTGCTTATGCACGAACTTCGCGGCACTGTTCGTCCGCGTAATCCGAGTAACAAGTAAGTATACTCTGGTTTTGATGTCAGTGATGCCACTACTATTTCATGGTCGTCTCCCACATATAAAATTACATCTACATATCATTCAAATGCATGTAAATTGGTTCCATATTGTGCATTTTCTAGATAGAATTTTTTTCAAAGCAGAATGACATTTTTTACCTGAATCGACAGTGATAAGAAAGTTTTGTCATTTTAATACAGTTTGCATCTTTCTTTTCACAGGTGGTACAGGCTGGTGGCCTATCGTTGCTTCACTTGGTGCCTTCACGGGAGGCTCGGACACCGCGTTTGGAGAGTAATACCTGCCTGTGCGGTACTTGCCATTAGACAACATTTCCCCAGCGACAGTGGACAATACCGCGGATTTTCCCTGGATGTGCTGCAACCGGAACTTTACAATGTGTAATGTTTATTATTTATGTTCAATTGAAATTAAGATCTAAAATAAAACCCAACATATATTTTAACAATGGTTGTTTTGATTTTTTAAATGAATCTAGTGTGTCTCCATTGAATAGTCTTCCTGTGCCTTGTCTTGTCACACCACATGTCTCCGGCCAGCATCCTCCCTCACGCTGGCCGCCCACCTTCAATCCACATAACCGTTGAACCCATATGCAGCAGACATACATATGTTATTTTGCGGGTTGGCATCAAGCCTCCCGGCCTTGCCTCCTCCCCCAAAAATACTTACCACACCACTTTGTTCAAGCATTGGCAATAAAAGGCCATTGGATTTTATTGATACAAAACATGGTTATAGGTAAATAATCAATATAGTTGATCATAATAAATCATCCTTTTGGGCACCGGGTACAGAGATGACCCCCTCTGGCCCGTGCCGCCTTGCCACCACAGGCCAGCCTGCTGCTGACTAACTGCCTAGGCATCCAGGGTCTCCAGGGTGAACTGCACCCATATATTCTCCTGGGAGGGTGAGGTATTTATAAACTCACCCCACTGCCTACCATGTACTAGATCCTGCAGCCTGCCTCTTACATGCAGTTAGATGGCCTCTCCTTGGTGAGGCCCTGCGGCAAACGAGTCTTGTCTGCACGACCACCGCCCCAATCCACCCCCCCGCCCTATCAAAGGCAGTTCGCACCGGGGTACTTGTGCTGGCAAGTGGAGCTGTCAGGGAGCGATAAAGGCCAAGAGGTGCCAAAGACCATGTACACTTCAAAGTGGTCTATAGGGCATGGGTTGTTGTTCCCATGTCTACCTCCAGACCCCGTGTCTCCTGCCAAGCATCCCCCTTCACGCTGGCCGCCGCCCTGCAATCCACATAAGTGTGTCTCCATTCAGGAGTCTTCCTGTGTCTTGTCTGCACGACCACCGCCCCAATCCACCCCCCCGCCCTATCAAAGGCAGTTCGCACCGGGGTACTTGTGCTGGCAAGTGGAGCTGTCAGGGAGCGATAAAGGCCAAGAGGTGCCAAAGACCATGTACACTTCAAAGTGGTCTATAGAGCATGGGTTGTTGTTCCCATGTCTACCTCCAGACGCTGTGTCTCCTGCCAAGCATCCCCCCTCACGCTGGACGCCCCCCTGCAAACCGCATAATGCCACGACATATACACGTCATTCATTCACAAACACACCCCTCTTTCGAATTCTTTATAACCCACTTCATATTTCTAATGAGAACTTCTTTGCGCTTTGCTAGTCAACCCGTGAAGGTGCTGGTTGTCTGCTCTTCGTCTCTGTGAACTTCCGTGACCACTTCGAGGAAACCCGTTAGTTTGCAACCTGTGAACTGCTCCCTGTTCGACGACAAGAAACTACTCTGATCCCTGCATCTAACTGTTTGTTCGTCAAGGTAAGGCCATGTACCATAATCATTTTGCGTCCAATTTTTTAATTTATATCTATTTGCTAGTAGTCATCAAATGGCATCCATATTTTCTTTTCGATCAAGACAGTACATGCAAGGAACTAGTCACATGTTCTGAGTTTAGTCAAATTATTTTTCTATTTTTTTAAAGTTATTCAAATACTTATCCGCATGTGAATAACGTGTATAGTTCCAAGAACCAAAACGAACCTTGCATTGAACCTTTTATGTGTCATTTAATTTTTTAACACATTGGTATTCATAGAGAATTGTTGATCTTTACTTTTCAGAACTTTCCACAATGCCTGCCTGTTCCATTGGCGGTTGCCCTTCGAAGACCCATAATAAATCTGAAGGTACTATAATGCATGTTTTCCCTAAGACAATAGATCAGATAAGAGAATGGGTCCGATATTGCGGATATCCACCGTCTGAGCTTGAAAGTAGAGTCCTAGAAGTCTTTGCGGACAAGAGGGGTGATCGATACCGCATCTGCAGCAGGCACTTTAGCTCAGACATGTACTCCACATCATTGCTAATAAAGAAGAACACACCGCGAGCGAGGCGAAAATTGCTCCCAACCGCTATTCCCACTCTATTCGTCCACATCCCTCCACTGGTGAGTCAAGTTTACGGATTTAGCTCTCGGCCTTGCGGTAGTGTGTAGCATTAGCTAACAATAATTTCCCCATTTATGTATCCACTCAATATGAAGGCGGAAGATTCTCCATCCGTGTCGTTATTGCAGTCATCAGCCACTTCAAGCGCCTATCGGGTAATCTTACTTAGCTATTCTGCCACTGACTTGTTTTAGGCATGTAAATCAATAGTTTTAATTTATCGTGTAATTATTTTACCTAATGGTACACCCTAGTACTCGTCCTCTAGTCTTTGTTTTCAGTTATAATTATTGTTATCCAAAATAATGCAAGTACTGTCTTTCAGGGAGATGCTGAGGAGTCCAACGCATTGACGACAACCGTTGATGTCACTCAGATGCTCGAGGTACGTTTCCGGACAGTTCCATCGATGTAGATCATCAGATCTTGCATTCTTGTAGCGTGATTGTTACACACAATGTTCCTTTCGTTTTTAGCCATTGATATGTCCTTCTGTCGTCGCCCTCCTATGTGTCTTCTTTTTTCTATATTGTGTTCATTACTAATGAAAGTCCTATGTTTCAGGGAGTCGATGGAGCATTAGTCCAAGAAGAAGGGGGAGCATGCAGTTACGGGTCGGCGCAACAGCTTGCAGAAGTGTGCACCACAGTTACATCGTCCCTTGATGTTCTTATGCATTTCGAGGTATGGATACTGACAGTTCGATCAAGCGAAATCATATGACGTGATTACATCTCCTATACTTCCTTCTTTATTAGCGCAAGTACTATGTTTCAGGGAGATGACGGAGCTTCTTCTACAAGAACATCACCCCTAGTAGTTGATGCAGATCTCTGGGTGGTGACACTTCCAACGATCGAGCAAATGGAATCATATTTAGATATCCATTATTTATTTTAGACAACTGATCATTTGTGCAGGTCTATTTAGATGAGCCGTTGACGCCTGCACAAAGTTTATGTTCTTTTTAACAAAATAGAAAACCATACTAATGCAATTACTGTGTTTCAGGGAGTTACTGAAGCATCATCTTCAATAATATCATCAATGGAAGTCTATGAGGAGCCCGAGGTATGGATCTTGACAGTTCCATCTAAGTAGATCAACAATGCGTGAATAATTGTCGTTTGAATGTTCTACACAAAGCGTTCATTCGTGTTTTGCTATTGAGATGTACGTGGGTATTGGTCCCCAAGTACATTTTGTGTTTTCAATATTATTATACATACTAATGAAAGTTCTATGTTTCAGGGAGTCGATGGAGCGTCAGTGCGTGATGGATGTGCTTATCATGAAAATATAGTCATTGCAGCGCAAGAGGAAGTGGAGACATGCACACACGAGTCGGAGCAACAGCGTCCTGATGTTGAAGTTCGAGGCAAGAAAGTTTCAAAGAAAAGAAAGCAAAAGAAGGTTAGTGTCCTGGTCACTATATTATGTTGTTTTTCACTGTTAATAGTTCAATACTGTAAGTTGTGTTTAAACTGAACATCCCTTTTCCAATCTGTCCTCTAGTTGCGAGTGGGTGTACGAACTAGATCTACACAGACAGTGAAGCGAACGAGAGATGTTGCTTGTCAAACCTTTTGGCAGGGACTTGAGACTGGAGATGCATCGTGCCAATGGGAAGAATATGAAGTGATTGACAACGGAGCTATGCCACCACCAGCCATTGATAGTGAATGTCCTCCTGGTAGTTCGGATGCAGTCGGAGATCAATTCACAGAATCCACACCCGCAAAAACTAAGACCGCGAGAAAGTTGAAGAAATTGTTTTATTCACCCATCGCCGGAGAAGGAACAGATGTTGCTATGGAAGAGAATGAAGTGGACGACAATGAAACACCATCAATATCACTGAACATAGCGGAAGACGATATCAGAGATTCTACCTTTCATGTGAGTGACATGTCCTCAACGTTACAGGCCGAACCAGCTGGGATGCAGAGTGACAGTATAAGGAAAGAGGCCAAATTCATTGTATTCGATAGTTGTGTGATGGATATTATTATTCGGATGAAATGTGGGCATTCGGTTGGTGGAAAAGTATGTGGGGAGCCATTGATTAATGTGACTCGTGCAATTCGAGGCACTAACCTTAAAATACATGCCACCTGTACAAAATATCATCCTTTTTCATGGTCTGCACAACCCATGCTGGGGCAACTGCCAGCAGGCAATCTACTTTGTGCAGCGGCTGCACTTTTTAGTGGTTCAAGTTTTAAAAAGTTAGAGTCTTTCTTTCAGTTTGTGGGAATCCATTTCATTGCGAAAACTCAGTTCTACAAATACCAAACCGATTATCTATTTCCAGCCATTAGCGAAGCTTGGAGAATGGAAAAAATGTCTATTGATAGTACATTCGCGGGCAATCGGTTCAGGCTAGCCGGTGATGGACAGTGCGACAGCCCAGGATTTTCAGCCAAGTACTGCACCTACCACTTTCAGGACATGGAAAGTAAGAAAATTGTGAGTTCGGTGGTCGTGCAGGTGTCACAAAGTACATCCTCAGTGGCCATGGAGAAAGTTGGCTTTGTAGCATCATTGCAAGAACTACAATCGCGGGGCATGGTGATCGACCTGATAGCCACGGACAGACACGTTTCAATTGCCAAGACAATGAGAGAAGAGTACAAAAATATAAATCACCAATTTGACGTATGGCATCTTGCAAAAACAATCAATAAAAAAATGTCGGCTGCAGGTAAAAAAAAAGATATGCAAGGTATTTCACAGTGGTCCAAGTCAATCAGCAACCATCTTTGGTGGAGCTCAAAAACATGTGGAGGGTCGTTGGAAATTCTACTGGAAAAATGGCGGTCAGTAATGCTACACTGTAGCAACGTTCACCGCTGGACCACAAACCAACATTTCCACAATTGTGAACATGGCCATTTGTCCACAGAGGAGGCACGGAAGAAGAAGTGGTTGATTCCTTCATCAACTACTCACAAAGCCATTGAAAAGATTGTATTTGATAAAACTATAACAAGAGATTTGAGGGGACTCACGGAATTCTGCCACACAGGAGATTTGGAGGTGTTCCACAATATGTGCCTAAAGTACAGGCCAAAACGATTGCATTTTGGCATGGAGGGCATGATAAATCGGACTCTTCTAGCGGTCTTGGCACATAACCATAATGTTGGCCGTCAACAAAGTAGGACGACCGGAACTTTAGGGACGCTTCGCTACGATAAGGCCTTCACTAAAAGAAGTAAACAATGGGTGATCAAACCAGTGTTTGAGGATATGCAATATGAGTTTATTGAGAGACTTATTGTAGATGTCCTAGATAGGCACATACATGTAGTTGTGAACGAACCTGTGCAGGGGACAACTGCATTGCCACCCAACATTGCCTCTGTTCCATGTCCACCTAAAGCAGAGCTCATTGAGAAATACACATCACGGTTTAAATGATTGTAATTTGATTGTCTGTTCTCTCGAGTCTCCTCATGTTGCAGGCCCATTGAATATGTGTATCTATGTAATGTGTAAATAAAAGTGATTGCTCAGTGTACATGCAATGTGTCTCTCCACCCTTGCCCCTCCCTTCACCGTGCAGTTGTGCGAACCACCCGGTTGTCACCTGTGACTTTGCTCTGGAGTCTCCTCATGTCGCAGGCCCATTGAATATGTGTAGCTATGTATTGTGTAAATAAAAGTGATTGCTCAGTGTACATGCAATGTGTCTATCCAACCTTGTTCATTTGCGCATTAAATTAAACCAAACAGTAATATAAATCATTTTTAAAAAAATATAGAATGTCTCCGTATTTATGGTTCTCTGGGGCTGCAAATGCACGCAGACAAAATGCAAAGATGGAGTGTAAATTTCAAGTCCTGTGAGATGGCCTTAGACTGAATGTAGCTAACTAGGAATGTGTGCTCGCTCAAAGTGAAGGTCAGCTGCTTTGATTTTTTGCTTGGATGCCGGAATGGCCCACGACTCAGTATAAGGTTCTATTGTTATTTGACCTTGACAGGCCGGGACCATCCCGAAAGACTTCTTTTTGGGGGTGTGGTGCAATAACGTAAACGATAATGAATATAATTTCAGAAACGAAAGCCATTTAATGTTCGTTCATTAGAAGAAATAACGTCGGCATAGAAGGAGTGGTATTTCGGGGCTGCCCTACGCACAGACACAATGGAAAATGCAAATATAATGTAAGTAACTCTTTAGATGAGTTTATACCGCAATTTAATTACTATACAGTAGCTTTAAAGACGGGTTAAGTTGTACTTGTTCGTTCTATGTGGCATATTGTTTTGTACCGCGCACTATCTTGAGGAGAACCATCTCCTTTTACGGAAGCACCTCAAAACCTTCTTCTTTGCTTCTGCTTTCTCTCTCCCTCTCCCCTGCTACAACTGGTCCACTGTCTGCAACCTCGGTCCTGGGCCCTTCCACTCTCCACCTGCACTGCCTCCCTGTCAACCCCTGCACTGGGGGACTGTCTCAGTATCCTACAGCCCCCCCTTGACGTATAATACCCAGTTGCACTGTCCTAGCTATGAAATAATTTCCCGACCTAATATATAAAATGAATAATTTTAATAAAGATCTGATGGTGAGACTAATTTCATTTTTTTTGTTTTTAAAACAGGTACATCCTTCATTATTGTATGTGTCACGAGTACCAGACACCGACGGATGGCTTTTACAACCGCCAGTTGCTTCTCCGCGTGAACAACGTTACCACCCTGACCATTTTATGGGACGATCGCCAAGTACAAGTATGCCCTTACGCGGTACTAACGGCTAGATGCAACATACAGACCGTTGTGGTGGCCTAGTGCCTCGTTGTTGGAACAGCCATGCGATTATCAGTGCGACCGAAGAGCTTATTTTATCGTAAACCAACACCCTGTGTACTGCACACGAACATCCCTTGCCTCAAGACGAACTATTTTGGATCGAGAGCAAAGAAAAATGCAAATCGCTGAATATTCTCTAAACATTTGATGTCCAATAAATGTACTTTGCCAAATGAACAATCTTGCCGTTTGATTTTAAACCACAGTTTCATATTCCGAATTGTGGCGCTGTATTGTGAGATGATCTAAGACCCTGTGTACAGCAAAGGAACATCGCGTGCCTCAAAACGAACTTTTTGGAACGTGAACAAATAAAAATGCAAATCGCTGAATATTCTCTAAACATTTGATGTCAAATGTACTTTACCAAATTTACAATCTTGCGGTTTGATTTAAAAGTACAGTTTCATATTCCGAATTGTGGCGCGCTGTGTTGTGAGCTGATCTGTGTTTGTTTCCGGGTTCTGTGTGGAGTCGCGTAGAAGACGCCTGGGCGCGTTTGCCTACGCAGCACAGTCACGTCACGGATAGAGGCAGGGAATATGAATGTTTTGATAAAGTCTGTTTCAGGGGCGGGGGATTTGATTTAGTGCCGCAAAAGCAGGTGAGCCAGGTCGATGGGGGGAAATGATAGGATTATCAGAAAATGGCGGCTGATTTCGAGTGCGTTAATGGACGAAAAGTCGGGTAAGGTTCATAGGAAAGTTTTCTACGATCTACCGATTTATGCTTAAAAACACATGGCCGAACCGTAGGGACAATAAAAAAAAAGTCCCGGAACTATCCTTTAAACCCAAACACTTGGAAACTTCCTCCTTCTCAACCATCACCCGTTCCAAGTTCCAGACTCTGTCATTCTCAGTCCTAACTGCATACCTGAACACACATCTTTCACTCTGATAGGGTCTGCCAACTTACATGCCTCAGGCATAAGAGTCACAGGCAATTTGATTCTCACTGTGTCCCCAATACACAGCCACACCCTCTCTTACACTCCAATCCGATCATATGCCTCCTTATTCCTCAGCTAACTTCTTTTGATATTCTCTCTTACAACTCCCATTCTCTCCTCTGACAATGTGGGTTGACATACCATAGGGAAAAGAGTTTAATTTTGGCTTCCCTTCCCCTGCTAAGTTCAAATGGTGACAAAACCAATATTGCTGTGTGGAGTGAACCTATGAGCACTCACAACCTCCACTTCAGCAAGTTTCCAATTTCGGCTGTTCACCCATGCCCACATGATTGCCTCCTTCAACTCACTGTTAAACCGTTCCACTATGCCATTGGTCTGCGGGTGGTAAATGGCACTGGTTTTGTGTGACATAACAATTTTGTTGCAGTAGTCACACCATTCCTTTGACCTTAATTGAGTCCCATTATCAATCACTGTCACTCTGGGAGAACCCTCTCTGCCACACAAGTCCTCCAGAATTTCTACCACACGACATGAGGTCACACTGTCACCAAAACCTCTGCAAATCTGAAGCAGATCCAAAACCACCACACAAAATGACTGAACTCCATTACACCAAATGGGACCCAAAACATCAATAACAATTTTCTCCTATGGCTGTATCGGAATATCAGTTACCGCCATGGGACATCACGCACTCACACAAACATTGTTGCTTCTTTTGCAAAGGATACAATCACTGACTGCCCTCTCAATCTGAAGATCACTTGTTGGTCACCAGTAATCATTGTGTATCCATTGTTTCATCGTCCCAATGCCCTGATGTCCATAATGGCCCATATCAACTATACACTTCCTGATCCCTTTATCACACCTCCATCGTAGCCCATTCTGGACCGATAACTCATCTTTCACCTACCACAGGCTCCTGAGGCCCAAACTCTCAGCCAGGTTCTTGTTGAGATCACCTCTTGATACAGGACCCATGAGTTGATTTAACTTATCATCATCTGGCATCTCTCTCTCCCACTCTTCCAGAGAGATTGAACTGTCCTCAATCACAAAGGCCACCTCACGTCCTTCATTCACATCATCCCTTTCTATACCAGAGGAAAACCTTGATAAACAGACCGTGGGCAAGGTTCTGCACACAGTAATGTATTTGATGGTAAAATCATACTTCTGAAGACGAGATACCCATACTCTGATTCTGCCTGATACCTTGTCTAAACCATTTGTAGTGATGATCTCAAACCTGTGTGTAACACGAACTTTGTGCCCCATATGAAATACTGGAACTTTTCTGCAGCCCACTTGACAGCCAATGCCTCCTTTTCAATGTTAGCACAGTTTTCTTAGGCTCATTTCAAGAGTCCTGAAGCAAAAGCTATCAAGTACTCTGTGCCACCTTCTACTTGGGTCATCACCACCCCCAATCCCATGTAGCTGGCATCAGTCGTGATAATCGTGCTTCTCCCCCTCTTGTAGTTCTGTAACGTTGGGGATTTGGCCAATGTATCCTTTATGAGTGTAAACTCTTCTTTGCAAGCATCATTCCATAAAAATACTCCTTTACTATTGAGAAGCTCCCTCATATTCACAGTGTGGCGCCAACAATGTTAATCAGCTTTGAAAAATATTCAGCCATTCACAGGAACATTCGGAGTTGATCTCGCCCCGGTTTGCACAGGCATCCCTTCGATGGCATCTGACAACCTCTTCTTGGGATGGATGCACTTCTTCGAAATAACATGTCCAAGATACTCCATTTCACTTCTGTTGATTTTGCATTTTTCCCTGCTGAGAGTCATAACTGCTTTCTGCAGCTTTTCAAACACCTCTTCTAGCCTCTCATTGTGCGTTTGAAGATTGTCTGCGTAGACCAGAATATCCTCTTGAAAAAATAGCACTCCAGGGTCTCCATCAAATATTCAATGCATGTCTTCTGGAAGACTGAAGTAGCAGAGATCAAGCCGTAAGGCATCCACTTGTACTTCTGGAGTTATGAATGCAGTCAAATGCCTAGACTTGTTGCGCAGTTTCACCTTGTGAAACTGCACAACAGGCCGAAGTGAGGTCTAATATCGGGAAGAACCCTGCTGGCCCCATGGTGGATATAATTTCTTGTATGTTGGGTAGGGGATGTCTTTCTGGCACTATGCATTTGTTCAGTTCTCTCATATATACACAAATCTGTATCTTCCCTGTACTCTTGCTCACTACAACCAACATAGAGACCCACTCTGAGGTGTCAATGCTCTAAGTTATAATTTCTTTGTTCTAATTTAACCTCATCTCTCATTGAAAGAGGAATGTTCCTCATTCTTTGTGCTACAGGCTTGCATTTATCTTTAAGTCTGATCTCATGAATAAACCCTAGCAAACATCTAACCTTATCTTGGAATGTTTCCTGCACTGTATCCTCTGTTACTGGTGAGCCGCCTACAGAAAGAACAGTATCTTCTGAAATGGGGTAACGTTTAACCCGGAGCTTTTTTTGATGTGTCCAGCTAAGTAGCAGCGTGGCACCTTTCCTTGATATATAAACCTTTCCAGAGGTGTTCCTTCCTTTGAAATCTAGGGTTGCGTAAAACCAACCAACCAAGTCTATGGTCACTCCTCTATACGCACCTGGGCATATGTCAACCTTATTGAGGTACTCAGGGCCCATACTCTCCCAGATTTTCTTTGGCATCAGCCTTTACTTGGCACCAGAGTCAATCATCATCAGAGTAGAGACTCCATTTACAATGACGGGCGCCTTCGGACTATCAACTTCTTCATCATCCATAATTAAATGAATAGTCTCTTCTTGCTCTACTTCACTATTGTTACTGCCAATACAATTGGTGTTCTTCCTGACTTGACAGCAGCTTGCTAGGTATCATTTCCCTTTGCAAATCCTGCAAATAATCTTCAGAGCAGGACATTCTGGGTCATTTGACCAATGAGATGCACTGTCACATATGAAGCATCTCTTTGTGTCACTGCATCCTCTAACCCGGGAGTTAAACCTTCCCCTGCCTTCAAAGCTTCTCTTTCCCCGATACGGTTTCTCACTCCAGGAAGAGTTATTGATGGCCACCGTGGCACTTGAGTCTGACCTGAGAGGCTTTGTGGGGTGGTTACCTGCTTGGACATCTCCGCTTTAACTATGCATAGAACAGTATCCAGAGGTGGGTCATCCTCAGACCAAATGTTCTCCCTAACCTTGCTACTGCTGCAGTCCAGCATGAATTGGTACCTTAGTCTTTCATCCAACTGTTGGTTCAATGTGCATGTTCTCGCAAACTTCTTAAGTGTTTTAATATACTGTCCACCAGTTTCCCCTTCTTCTTAAGTACATGTTCCAAATGTGTAACGTTCCAAAATGGTGCTTAATTTTTTTTCATAATGTTTTTCCATTCTTTACAGATTTTTGAGTATTCATTTAAGTCTGCACTTTCCTCTCCTGAAAGATCTGGCTAATCCTCACATTTTTCTTGCCCATCTGATCCCAGGCAGTGAAAAAGAAGTGACTTCCTCCTGTCCACGCTATATATTGCACCACACACCACATTGGTGAAATGTTCGAACGACTTTAACCATCTCTTCCAGGGTACAGCAGGTTCACCTACTTCAGGTAAGAAGAACAGAGGCGGTGGAACACTGTGAAGGACCATATCTCCTGCACCTCTTAGAGAAACTGTTGCTGGTTGCTGTTGGCTTATGGAGCTTGTTGCCAATTTATATCCAATTTATTTTTTTTGTGTCCACAGGTGCATTGGTGCAGGTTGATACACAGGTTAACAGGCTTCTAGCCACTTTTTAGTCCACTTTTTAGTTCAGTATATACGTAAAGTACTGAGAGGAAGAAGATTGATGAGGAAGCTGTTGTGCTATGTCCTTTCCTCTGAAGGCACTTTCGATGAGGGAGAAATGTGCATGTGCAAGTTGCCACTAGAGGCAGAGTTTGTGATCCTTAACGCATTATATCATCATCATCAAAATTGCTGAGACATGAAATGGCTTCCGCAACAAGCATTTAGGCAGGCCGCAACCCCTTGGGATGCCGAGGCCGGTCCTGCTGCCGAGCAACTCGTAGGTTGAAACTACTCACGCCCCTGACAGTGAGTAGGGAGCAATGAAGGCAAGTGCTGGCGGTGCTGGGGCTCCCAAGCAGTGTTTCCTCATTGGCAGTCTGTAATGACCATACGGCACAAGTTAAGTGAAACAGGATTTATTATACTGACTTTAACTAATTGGGTAATTAAGGAGTAAAGGGAAACATTGACAGGGACCCCCACTGGCACACAAACGCTCTGTCTTCCTCCAACTGTCGTCTGCCATCTGGCCCGTTCTCTCCACACACGATCGCTGATGCAGGCTCACGCGGCGTAGGATAAGCTCAGGAGAAAGCCGACCCTACATTCCTTGAAATCCACATCTGCCTGTAACTTGTCCTTCAGCCCGCCATTTGTTTTTAATGAAAAAAATATGACACATTGTTTGCAGTGTTCTAAAGCAAATCCTTGTGAATATCCAAAATGATGTTCGAGTTTTGAAAAATCTGCCACAGCTTCATGCAATGCATCATGATTTTGGTGCCAGGGGCCTCCCACTCAGCAACAAATAAAAAAATAAAATACTGGACGGATTTGCACCAAACAATAGAAGCAGTATATACACTGCTTTGTGATGCTGTGGAAGCACATTTGGTCCACATTCTTAAAGAGGTTTGAGCTATGTGCCTATATTCACAACATTTCAGACAAATGTGCAATACTAGATGCAAATAAAAACGTCTTTAAAAAATAAGTTTATTCTAATAAAAAGTAAAGTCAGTGAACAAAATTAGGAATAGCAACAAATTCATGAGGTATACAATTAAGAAAAATTAAGAAATTCATTCAACATTAATACTTGCTTCAGCAATGGATTTTATTTAACCTGCCTATACCTGAAGTGAGTGTTATGCTACGTACTTTTATGCAATGTTCTTTTGCAACAGATGCTTACATCACACAGTGTTACGACACAGGCTAATGCAACACACTGTCTTAAGCCACAAGCTCTTATGACACACACACCTATGACAGACACACCTGTGACACACACAAGTATGATGCACACACACACGTATGACACACACACACACACGTATGACAAACAAACACACTTATGATAAACACTCTCACACAAGACGCATTCTTACACACCCTGATGAAAACGTTTCTTACAAGCACGCTCTTATGCCACATGCTCTTATACTGCACTTGCTTACAGAACACAGTCTTATGACACATGCTCTTATTACACACACTCTTAGGCCACATACTCTTATAACACATGATGTTATGACATATGCTCTTAGGCCAAGTACTCTTATGACACATGCTCTTATGACACATGCTTGTACGCCAAGTACACCTTTGACGTACACTTAAGAATAACACTCTTACTACATAGGCTCTTATGCCAAGTCACATGCACTTATGTACACTCATATAACACACAATTTTACAACACATATGTCAAACACTTATGATGCACACTTACAACACACATAGCACACACGTATGACACACTCGAAAGACAGACACTCTTACTGCACACACTTTTACACTACATGCTCTAACATGCTCTTACTCCACATGCTCCTATGCCACACAGACCTACAACATACAAACTGATATCCATGATATACACTCTTCCGACAAATGTTCTTGTGTCATTCACTCTTATAACACACATTTATAACGGAAATGTAGGAGCACACATTCATGACAACATTTACAAACACGCAACACACATTTATAGCACACAGTCCTACGGCACATACTTGTATGCCACACACCCTTATGGCATATTCTCATATGCCACATATTCTCACACCATGTGCATTTATGTTACAGACTTATGTCACATGTCCTTAGACCGCATACTCTTACACCAAATGTTAGGGAGAATTCACAGAAATGTGCTAATTCCCTCTACCTTAGAGAACCCCAGCAACTTTGCTGGATTTCAAGTACTTTTTTAACCTGGACAGAGTGAAACCCTTTTTTCCACTCTCTCACATATTTTAATGTGATGTTGTACTCTGTGTTTCTTTTGGTTGAGGAGTCTGACAAACTCCATAGGAATCATCTTTTACATTGTGTCACACAGCAGTGCAGTGACACAGGGTAGTCTTTCAGATTTCCCAAGGTTTAAATACCTTCTCTGGGATAAACTACTGTTTCCCAGAGCAGTAAAGTGAAATTGACTTTACTTACTTATAGGTGCTGGAGGGGTTACCTAGTATCCCCTTTTGTCTAGCTTCTCATGTAACATTTTGATGTTACCCTTTCCTTGATGAATGGCTGGTGGCAGTGGTTTACTTTTTACTGCCATTATGGGATTTTACTGCGGGCTGTGTTCGCAGCCACAGTAAAACACCCATGGGTGCCATGTTTGTCAAAATGGCCCCAGTCTCCTTTTTTCGCCATTTCTTTGTGGAAAGGTCCTTCTTGAGATCTACTCTGCACACTAAACCCGGTTTGGTCCCTTTGCTCACTTTGTCTTTGGCAGGCTTCAGGAGTGAAACCCGCCTCTGGCTCCAGGATGTCTGGGTAAGCAAGAAGTAAGGGAGGTGCCCGAAACTCCCTGCGCTTAGTCTCCTAGGAGACCCAAATGCACTCTGTGGTGATTGGCCGGCTGACTGTCCAGCAAGGATTGGAAGGCAGAGTCGACCACTGTTCGAAGAAACCAAAGAAGAACTTGAAGAGGACGCCTTTTGCAACTCCTGGACCGTTAGGTTGCCCGGTGAAGCCCTGCTGCTGTGCTGAAACTCCAAATTCGTATTGAAAGAGAAGCCCCTGCAAAGACAGCTTCTCCCCTTGAGTTGGTGCGACCAATCAACTCCAAATTAAGCCACCTGGACATTCTCTCGGAGCTGGTTGAATTTCCACAGAATTGCTGCTGGAAACCGAAACGCCAGGGATAGGAACCCCAGATTGTGTACGTTGCTTTTAAGCTGGCCATGAGCTCCAGGAAGATCCTGCGGACTCCCGGGAAGCAGGACTGACTGAGCCTGAGTCCCCTCAACAGAGTGAGGGGCCCCAGAAGCAAGGAAAGCCCATCTCGACAGCCAGGAACCGCAGTCTTGCTATTTGCTGTAGATGCAAGGAGCTGAAACACCGAACAGCCACTTGTTTGAAGATTGCTGGTTGCGAGCAGTGACCATCCCATTGCAGTGCAGGAATCCCCAGAAGTCCTCCCTCTTGCCCCCATGACTGAGGCCCAGGAACATTGAGATATGCAGGGTTGCTCAGGAACAGAAGTCATGTGCTGCACTTTTTCTTCCATACAAATTTACTGTAAAAAGTCTGGGAGAATTTATCTCTTGCTGTAGAGTTGCTTGCATCTTCTACTCGAACGACTTGTGGCCCTACCTTGATTCTTCCTTTTCTTCAAAGACTTGTAAAACCTTGTGCAGAGACTTTTCTTACTCACCTGCAAAGAAGTGCTTCAGCTCATTTAGACTTTTGCCCATTGACTTTGGCTTAGCCTGTTCCACTGAATGACTCTTATTGGGGGATCTGAAAGTATTTGCCTGCTTAAGAATATTTGTGGTCTCTTGTATGTTCTAATAACCCTTTCCTTTGACTTACTCTGAAATGATTCTAAACGCAACAGTGATATATATATATTAATGTCCATAGCAACCTAGCTATTGAAGTCACCTGAGGGTGTAGGTAGTGTCTGTGGGCCATCCCAAAAGGGTACTTACTGATTTAGAGATATCAAGAGTGTGTATTGTTTTGAAGTATATGTGAATGTCACTGTTATATTGCTCCCATCTGTAGAAGGCTTACTCTAACTGACTGATAAATATATTAATAATTGGTTATTCAAGAAACCTTGTGTGTAAGATTTTATTTGAATACTTGTCACTGTAAATCTCGGTGTAACTCCCCTACAGCTCACATTGACCCCTCTTGAGATAAGACTGGCTGCTCAATCATGCTACTAACCTGTGTAGTACAGATTTATACCAAAGGTTGGGTTCCTATTGCCAGGAGGTCAGGGTTGTTGTAGTGCACCCAAAGGGTACTGCATACAATAGAGCCTAGCCAAACAGTCTAATTCTATGTGCTGGTACCACATGCTCTCATGCTATGCACTCCTTGGCCATGCTATTTACACCACACACTTATTACACACTCTTATGACACCCTCCTACACCACATGCTATTACACAATGCACTCATATGCCACACACTCATACAACTTACACTGACACACCATACATTGGGACTCATTACAGGTTTGGCGGTAACAAATGATAGTTTCTGTGATGCTGGTCTCACTGTGATGCCAGTCCCACAGCACAGGAAGTTTCGGGCATCTCCCTCACTTCCTGCCCACCACAGACACCCTGGAGCCAGAGGCGGGTTTCACTCGTGAAGCCCTCCAAAGACAAAGCGACCAAAGGGACCAAACCGAGTCTGGGGCGCAGAGTAAATCTCAAGAAGGACCTTTCCACAAAGAAATGGTGAATAAAGAAGACCAGGGCCATTTTGACAAAAATGGTACCCATAGGTGTTTTACCGTGGCTGCGGACGCAGCCCGTGGTAAAATCCCATAATGGTAGTAAAACATAAACCACTGCCACATGCTTGCAGAGACAATTGTCCTGCATGCAGGGGAGGTGTTTTAAACAGACCACCACCACCAAACACAGCAGTGGAAAAAGTCCACATGGGAGGAAGTGGCACAGAAGGTATCAGCAAACCCACACACAGGCAGGGATTGCCACAAGCAGTGGGATGACCTGCGCCTGAGGGTCCGGAACCTCCTATCAGCACACTGCAGATAAATCATGGCCACAGGTGGTGGACCCTCCTCGCCAATCAGACTCATGCCCTGGGAGGAGAAGTGCAACAGTGTGATGCACATGGAGTCCACAGAAGGGGTTTGCGCTGCGGAGGCTGGAGCCGGGACACCCGACGAGGCTGGTGAGTATACATAGCCCAAAAATACTGAACAACCCCATGGCCACCATGCCCTCACCACTGTACCACCATGTCAATGCGATGGGAATTGCACTGTCCCCATCCACCAGAACACACCCTGCAGACACACACCCCCACACCTAACGCAACACCCAGGGTGCTGTCATGGCCATACACCTTTGCCCACTCAAAATGACCCATGTCTGTAATCCATGTTGAATACTGCACAGGCACCCTGTACTGCCAAGGGTAGAGGCATCTTCCCCCACACAGACACACTGCACCCTGCCACAGCATACTGCATGTGAGCCTGGCGTGCTACCACTGCCACCACGACACAACAATGTTGTCCCTCAGCTCCACCCACACATGGCCACCCTCACATACAATGCCAATGACACGTGTCCCCCACGTCCCTGCCAGACCTACCAAAGACCCCCAATACACATAATGGCCCTGCAACTGGTTCAGCCATAAGGCCCAGCCTTGCCCCATCCAAATCCCCCCAACACCCGGTTCACATCCCAATGGCCCAGACTCCGACAGAGCCCCCCATACCACCATCCCCAGCAAATGCCAGGACACCACAGTAGTAGTCCCAGTGTGTATCATGTACCAACATCCCACAACCTGCAGCTGATGAGTCCACACAACCGAAGCATGTCCCCTCTACAGCACGCATCACAACCAACACACTTCATTTATCAGTGCATCTTGAACGCAAATTGGTCCCTAACATCATGTCTTTCTTCCACCCTCAAGCATTTCATCTGACAGCAACGGAGTGCAACCAGGTGCCTCAAAGGGGACCAGACGCCGACAGTGGCAACTCAACGGACCACCACCACCAGGACACTGCAGAAACCACTGTGACTGTTAGAATTGCCCCTCTGACCCAGGTCACACCTGAAGTGGGTACACCTGCTTCCCCTTCCACCCTGGCAGCACCAGCTGCGGATACACCTGATGCCCCCTCCACCCTGGCAGCACCAGCTGTGGCTACACCTGCTGCCCCCTCCACCCTGGCAGCAAGTGTGGTGGCTACACCTGTTTCCCCCTCCACCCTGGCAGCACCTGTGGTGGTGTAATTGGCTGCCTGGACAGCAGCAGGAGGACTGACAGTACCCCCACCACAACAGCCACATACACATGGCCATGACTCCAGTGCAGGGGAGGCAGCTGACTATGCAGGAGACACCACAGGGAACACCACTGACCACACGACCTATGAGTGGCCTGATTTCAGCCCCATTAACCTCTCAAGCCCCCAACACCCACCCTTCCCAAGTGTCAGGAACATGGGCGGCCATCTGCACCGCATTGAGGAATGGCAGGAGGGATTAACTGCCCTGGTGCAGCCGCCCCTCCAGGAGTCCTGCCTGATACGTTGAGAGGCAGCCCTGCTACGCACTGATGCCCAGCTGATGCGGGAAACCATGCAGACCACTGGGCGGCACAATGCACACGCCCTTGAATGTGCTATGTCCATTATTGTCATCATGACCAGGAAGGTTCACAAGGGCAACGGCATCATGTCGTCCATGGCAGAGTCAATGGCAATGTCCCTGCAGGCAGTCCGGGGTCGACGGGCCAGTGACCCTTCACACATGCCATCCACAAGCTTCACGCCTGCCAGTTCTCTCTGTGGCAGTACAAGGCGGAGGCCGATGCGCCTGTCAGGCACACAACACAGGGGCAGCCCAGGAGGCCAGCAGGCCCGTAAATAGGACTAACATGTGCCATGGGTGCGTCTTGGGCTGAGACACCATGGACAACGTGACACAAGTGGGGGAAGGGATTTAGGGAGGGATAGTTGGGGAGGGAGTGTGGGGAGGGATAGTTGGTTGGGATAGTTGGGGAGGCGGTGTGGGAAGGGATATCACTGGCAACCACTGCACTTGGGCCTGTATCTGCAACCCTACATTCCACTTCCAACACTTATCAGACACCTGTTGTCTAAACCTTATTCTCGCACTTACCACCTGCTGGCCGCACTACCTGCTGTTGTTCTATCATATGTTCAGCACTTTCCACTCCCCCCTGGCGCTTTCCCCCTCACTCTCCCCTGCACTTACACATTCTCAATGTCAGTGGGCCTAGTAAGATCGTTGTTTTTATCCTCCCTAGTTTCCCCTCCCTTGCCTCGTCACGCTCTGAAACACTTGTGTGTGGGCGCGATACAAATAAAATATATCATATCATAGTTGGGGAGGGGTTGTGGGGTTGGATAATTGGGGACGGGGTGTTGGTCCACCTGGTATTTCTAATCATACATATCGATACACTGGGTGTTGCATTGAAATCATGACTGGACATTCAATTTTTTAAGTGAGTGTGTGATTTATTCGGTGTAGGGTGCAGATTTGGGTTGATGGCCTAGGCCATGTGTATATGTGATGTGCTCAAAAGTAGTGGGTGATCAGATCATAGTGTGCATCACTATCCATTGCATCCCTGCAATGGGGCAATGGTATTTCATCCTCACTGTCAGTGTCGTCCTCAGCCTCCGCTGGGTGCATATCTGTGTCTCGGGGAAGGAGAATGTTGCACCTGATGCCAGAGGTGTTGCTAGGTCTGGAAAAGACCCAGGGCTGATGTCGGAACTGTCGGGACTGGGGGCTAGCAAGCCTTTTTGTTGTAGCTCCTGAGATTCTATCCGGGGCTACAACCAAAAGACCAGGGGCTATAGCCCTCTTAGCCCCCCCCCCCAGCAACGCCTCTGCCTGATGCACTTGTTATGTAACATGGCACAGGCCAGGACTATCTTGCCCACTTTCACGGGGCTGTAGATGAGTGCACCCCCTGACCTACGCAAGACCCAGAACTTTGCCTTCAGCAGCCCAAAAGTTTGTTCTATGGTGCACCGTATTCGGATGTGTGCATGGTTGTAGGCATGCTCGTGCTGTTTTTGCGGTTGCCTTAACGGGGGTCATCAATCATGGCATCAAGGGGTAACCTGCATCACCTGCATGGGAGGGACACAAGGGGGATAACGTCATTGTGGTGGAAGTGCCATGGAAGCCAAGTCTTTATGTTGGCCTGTGTCACATGGGATCAGCACAAGACGTAACGAATAGCACAGATGACCCTAGTATCCGGTGCATTATGTTTAAGGCTCCCAGTTTCCAGTTTTTACTGATTTTTACACATTCATACAGACGGAAATGAACCTGCTTACAGTCTGTATTTATATATGTTAACAGAAAATAAGGGTAAAACAGGTCTCTCGGTCTGGCTCTCTATGATGTCACTAATACATCACAGGCCAATCTCATTGCACATTGGCACCATGGATAGTGCAATAGTTGGGTGGAATTTGCATTGAAGGTTGTAAAATTGCTGACAGCATATATCTTAAGGCAGCTGGATATGATATGTCAAGGGAGGACAAAACAACGATCTTACTAGGCCCAGTGACATTGCGATAGGAGTCACAGGAGCAATCGTGTGTTGTTATGGAAAGAATTAAGCTAGCATTTCGTTCCTATATGTCTGCATGCATGCTTTAATGAATGTATTTTGAATTGTCGTGACTTGTGCGAACATGTTTGGATTCTTAGTTGACAAAATCTTCCAGTCCTCACTGTTATTTATCATGGTTATCAAACCAGAGAAGGGACGGCCAAACAAGTTCTTTCCTGCCGGGTTGAGAAGGACAGTATATCCATCGCACACTGGGCATTCACGTAGCCATGTTTCTTGTAAACATATAATTGAAGTTTTGTCCGCTAATTGCCATTTACCTTCAAAAAGATGGGAAAAGCCTCGTGTGTTCCATGACATTAATTGATTGTTAATGTCCGATCCATCCACGCTGAGCTACTGTCCAGTTTGTTTTGCGTGTCTTTGGCACGATGATCGCTTTATCCTCATGTGATCCCACAGATCTTTTCTTCTTTTTTCATTCTCTGTTTGTTCCATAGAAGAATAGGGAAAGCTTTCTACGTCCTGAGCATCAGCACATATAATTTCGAAGCCGAAGAACAAAAAGTCGGCAGCAGCATCCTTTACGGCTTCCTTTAACGTGCTGGAATTAAGATGCAAGTTTACCCAGTCCAGATGGTCTTCAGACATATACTCAACTACCGCTATGTCGTCTGATTTGGTAGCTCGGAGAGTTGGGATGCATTGTAAAAGTTTTAATATGTTCCGACGATTCAAATTTACTTCTTTTTGTTCTAGCAGGACATTTTTGATTTGTATTTTCCAGATGCCTCTCACAAATGGAGCATTCGACTCTGTGTTTTCCAAATTAGAATTTCTGCCAAGCTTTTCAATTTGTGCTCTTGTTAATTTCGGATTTAATTTGCCGCACATGTCATTTGGCTGAGCACGGACAGCTGGCAATTTACTGCTCTGCTCTTCTGTTTCCGTACTTGTTGGCAAAGGCAGAGGCACCTTTTTGTTGTTTTTGCTTGCTTGCCCACTTACTTGTGGTGGAATGACCTTTCGAAGGCCCGGTCTAGGCTGAGTCTCTTTGGCCTTACCCGTGTCACCCGGTAATTCTTCCACCGTAGGGGCAGCCACTTCTTTTTCTTCGTCGTCGTCAATTGAGTAGGTTGAAAATTCACATAAGTCAATAGATGACTCAGATGTTTCGTCGTCCTTACAACCTGAACAGTCTCTTGTTCTTTTCAAGCACCGTTTAGGCACTCTCGTTGATTCAGTTTCTTTTATAGAATTATCAGACTCCTTTGGTTGTTTCGCCTGACGTTGAAACATAGACAGGCGTGGCGGTGTTGATAAATTCCGTATGAATTTTTTGCTGCCCGTTTTACGCGCACGTTTGGCCACTTGCCTCTGGGTAGAGCGCGTCTGTAAGTTTTTTTCCCCTCTCTTTTTATCCAGGGGTTGGTTTTTGCTCACTTTCTCTGCTGTTGTGGATTTTTTAAAGATCCCAAATGAGAGTATTTCAGATAAGTTTCCTGGGACAGCTCTTTCCACATCTGGCCCTGGGAACCGTTCCCCTTGTGCTTGCTCCGGCTCCGCCGATGCTATAATCACGACACCATTATTGGTATTGTCGGGTGCTTCTTGCTGGGACAGGGGGTTGAGCTGGACACGCGACGTTTGCTTTTTGCTTGCTTCGTTTGACTTCAAGCCCCTGTCACTTACGTCAAGGACGTTATTCTCAATATTCGTTTGCTCATTGACTGGACACGCAGTGCCCATATTACAGCTAGACAGTCCTGAGGGCTTGAAACAAGGTTTTGGGATCACGCCGGGCTTACCATTTGATGATTCAGTCGATAATGGTAATCTAGGCAAGTCATCAGCTCCCGCGCTTCCTGTCCGGCTATTTGTTGGATTATTATGACGCATCCATTTTGTGCATTCGATTACTGCATCAATTAAGCCCGCATTATCACCATTTGCCTGGCGAGCAAGTTTGCATAATCTGCTTTGCCATTTTAGAGATGTTTCAGCTTCGTAGTCCATTCTGTGCGTTATTACTTGCGAAAAGGTTTCTAAAGTTGAAATCTTGGCATTTACAGAAGCCAAAAGCGTCAATTGGTCACTCACAGCATCATGCAGGGATTCATACAATTTCATAAAAGGTAATAAGGCAATTGATGTTGCGGCCAACACATTATTGTGGATTTGTATTCCGGCCGCTGTGGATAGCGAGCTTTTAGAGGGGGTTTCAGACCTTTCTTGTTCAGAGACATCTTGGTTCTCTCCAAGGGGGGCTCTCTTTTCCTTTCTCCGACCAGTCAACTTGGAGTTACTCATGACAGCTCTGGCCTCTACATCCTTTGAGCCTACCGATTCCAAGTTTGCGTCTGATTTTTGAAGTATCAAGTTGTCTACGGCTGACATAGAACCCTCAGACCTGAATGATGTATTCCAAGATGAATTCCCTACTAATTTATTGTCTGCGGGTTCTTTTCTAGATGAATGTGCCATTTGATTTTGTCGAAAGCTGTCGTTTAAACGCTCATAAATTTCTAAGAAGTCGGCTTTTAGCCTTGTAGCCAACCTTGCTTCGCGTCCTGAGAGTTTCGTCGATGGTACTTCTGTAGGTTTCTTACCTCTGGAAGAGTCTTGTGATTTTTGCATCTGAAGTGCATGTACTTTATTTGTGCCCACGGCCTCAAGGCAGACCCTTTGACTAAGGTCTTTCTCCGCCGCTGTGGCAATTTCAGATGACATTACATTCAGCATTTCAGTCGGCATAGAATCAAAACTCGCCCCCCCCCCGAATTTATTTCATTAACTGGGTTAAAACCAACTGCCTTCATAGTACTGAAAGGTATTGAAGGCATAGGTATGTTTTTTGTGACAAGTGGAAACATTGGAGCAAAAGGTGCGGGCTGCATTCCTGCTCTTCTATGATCTGCCAGGGGGGGAGGCAATGAGACTTTGGTCTGAGATAGAACATTTGGAATGTTAATACCCAACAAATCGAGGTCAGTTAGTTCAAAGGGAGAGATTTGTGGGGTTTCATAAGCGTCAATGTAGACCGAAGGCGAAAAGGCTTTTTCCGGTTCAACAATGCGGCTCTCAAGTTTGTCTAGATGCATATTTTGAGAAAGTATTATGGCATCATTACTTTCATTTCCCGTGTAAGCAGTCTCTGGCTGCGGGAAACCCATTACCGTCTGTGACAAATAGGCTAAGGAAGGCACTATGCCTTTCAACGGTCGACTGATTTCCAATCTGTCCACATTTATAATTGACCCAGTTGAATCATTCAGCGCAGACAAGTCCACCAGGCTTACCTCCTTATTTAGCCTCTGCGGTGGCTTCCTTCGATGTAACAGTGATTTTGCCGAGTCTGCGGTCCCTCCTTCAATATTGTAGTCACCATTTTGTATTGTATTATGGCTGCAGCTCAGCCCGCTACCAGGATGTGATAGCGTGCAGTCGGACGTGCAGCGGACTGCAGAAGACTGAACTCGTCTCCGAACTCCGCGCCGTGCTCCGCGCTGACACACAGCTTTTGTAGGCAGGTCCTCAGCCTTGAAGCAACAGAGTCCGTCGCAGCAGCTCCTCACAGGGGCTCAGACACAGAGTTCTGCAGAAGACTGAACTCGTCTCCGAATGTATTTTTAAATTCTAGAGAAAGCAGAATAATACTAGTTGTGATTTTTTTTTTTTATGTGACACCAGAGAAATGTGGAAGAATACAGAATGAAAGGGCCGGAAATAAATGTGGATGAATACACAATGAAAGGCACAGAAATAAATGTGGATGAATACAGACGGAAATGCCAGTAAATATATGCAATGAACCAGAACCCTTGATGATGATGCAAAGGGGGTGGTGGTTTCCGTACACATTTCCATCACCATTTTAAACCAACCTTGCCCATTGATCTATGGCTACACCAGCTTCTACCTTGTCCATTGAATGTGGCACTTCTGGTTCTGTTTGCATGTCGTACAATGGTCATCTCACCAATTTGTTCATCTGTGTTCCAACATTGTTATGCTTCATGTCACTTGCATGTGGGTATGTGCACTTGTGACAGGCAGGTGATCTGTCTACATGCTATGGGGTACAGTGCTTGGGGGGAGTTATATTAGTCGAACATGGCTGTGGCCTAGGTGGTGCGGGATGTGCACAGTGTGTGTAGATGTAGGAGTGGGTGGCATGGGTGAAATGCATTCTGGTACCTGTAGTGCATGTGCTGTGCCTGTATATCTGTGCAGAAATTGTGATGGATGTGTTCCATTTGACCATGCACCACATGTCAGACATGCCCTCCCACACATGCATGCTATCTGTGTACATGACATTGCATTCCACACATGCACTGTTGACAGTGGACAGCCCACCCCACTTTCCACAGTGCACAAGCTATGGTACTTTGACTCACCCAACAGCCAGGTCCTATCTCCGATGTGTTGTTCCATGTACCCTGTGAGCGTGGAGTTCTGCAGCACCATGGAATTGTGCATGGAACCAGGGAAACGTGCACTGCAGTGAGGGTAGACTGCCTGATTCGCATGTCTGGCCACCAGCTTAACAAGTGTGTAGGCAACGCACCGATGACGTTGGGCATGCCTGCCAGGGCGTGGAACCCCACTTTGGTGGCATTCTCCTGGGCAGGTGGTCTGGGGAGGGCTATGTGGTCTGACAGAAATGCTGCAGGAGTGCATCCAGGACCTGCAATAGCACTCTGGAAAGACAGGGTTGGGATAAGCCGTACAGCTCTCCTATGGTGTGCTGTAAGGTGCCAGTGTTAAAAAAAATGCAGCACTGATACTACATTGAGCAAGGGGGGTATTGCAGTCATCAGGATTAGGCTGCAGAAGTCATAATGGATCAACTGAACAATGTGTGTAATGGTCTCCCTGTCCAGCCGATACATGGTGTGGATCTGTGCTGCACTCAGGTATCAGGGTATTAGGGGAGTTTTCCTAAAGTCCTACTGGCTTTAAGATTTTACTGAGCTATCCCCGTGGTTTGTAGATCCCCAACTCTTAGTATCAACCTGTACTAGCTCAGGAACCTGGTAGTGTGGCAGAGCTGTCAGGCTTATCTTAAGGCGAAGATGTGAGCTGTAGGTAAGTACTCTGAATCTTAGCTAGACAGGCACAACAAGCACTTAAACGTATATGTATATAAAAGTTATATATTTATTATATTTACACCAGAATCACTTTAAATACCTCAGACAGTAATGGTAGAACACTTAGGAATACTAGCTAATACACTTCAAAGGGCACGTTCACTTTTGTGTTTGTTCGCGGTTACAATTGTAGCAACGTTAGAAAGGGAAAAGACAAGGTTATCGTTTCATCAGTAATTGCGCACTCATGCAGTTTTCAACAGGTTATACGGTAATGCATTTACTCTGCAAACACATATAGAAAAGTCACTTAACGGGAGAAAAATAAGTGGTTAGTGCAACATGAGCTTAGTTCTGAGTCTCCCCCACTTCCCGCCTGCACAGACACTCTGGAGCCTAGTCGGGAATACCTACTGGCTCCCGCCAAAGGCAAAACACACACACACAGACCTCCCCTCCCAGATTGGCCGAAGAAGGGCTAACAAAGAATAACCATGCTAGTAATGGTGAAAAAAGAAGAGAGGCCCAAGCTGGTACTTGGGTGTCCCGATTGTGCACTACCGAGGTTATGCACATAGCTTGCGGTATAAAAATACAAAATAGTTGGTAGAACACGTGGACCAGCCATAACTAGGTAATTGTCTATGTGACTAAAAAGTCACAGGAGCAGAGAGAAGGGGATACTAAGTATCCCTTTGGCACTCCACTGAAGGTGGTGTGTGCCAGTCTCTCAGGTTATACAGTTTGGGAGAGATACTAAGTACCTCTCTACCTCTCTATCCTTAGAGCTGTAGTTACCTAAGGATATAGGAAAAAGTGTCTTAAGAGAGGACCCAAAGGGTCCCAGCAACACTGCCCATAAGGTGCTGTGTGCTACAGGTGCAAAATACAGATGCCTTTAAGAGCCATGGAGCAGACAGACGGATAGACTCCATAGTACAGGTAGAATACAAAGAATGGAGTTCCAAAAGACAGAGCCCATAAGAATGAATGAGTGGAAAAAGGCTCCACTCATTCAGGATTAAAAGAAAAAGGTCCAGAAGTCCAGCAAGAAGTGCTGGGGGTCTCACTAGGAGAAGGGATGAAGCACAAAAATGATACATCTCCCTAACACAGGGTGTGGTCCTTAAGCAGGCTATGGGTGGCTGAATGCAGGGTGCTACCTGTTGGCCATTGTTCATGGGCATGGCCGTCATCCTCCTCCTTCTCCTCCTGCGCCTCTGCAGCCTCGTCTGCCTCTTTGCCTCTTCCAAATCATGCTCATATTGGAGCCCAGGGCCTCCAGCTCCATAACTGCTACTGCAGCTGCCAGCATGGTTGTGTTGGGAGGTGTGTGGGGTGTAAGTGTGGTCTTTTTGAGCATTCTCAGTGCTAACGGTGTGCAGCTGGGCTGATTATGTACACCAATGGCCTGTTGCTGCACTTTTGAGACTGCTTTCCGCCTGATCTGCGATGCCGGTGTTTCTAGCGTGGTGATCATGGTGGCACCAGCATTTGATATGCTGGTGTTTCCATGTTGGAGGTACTCAGAATGTGCCTACACAACCTTGTGCCAGTGTTTCAGGCACAGGCTCCAGGAGCGATCGCTGATCGCGTTCATGGTTCTGCCAGCAACCGTGGCACCGTGGGCCTTGTTTGCGGTCACAATATTTCCGGCACCACAACTCATAGTCAGTCGGTCCGGAAAAAAGGTGCTGGTACGGTGCGACCAGTACCACTATTTCCGGACCGGCACACTTCTAAGCCCCATTGACAAAACATAGACTGACACAAAATAAAACATATCATACACACATACCACATACTCCTGACACTATTATGTCAGGCACTCAAATACTACACACGGACATACCAAACACTTATTCAACACTGATATGCCATACACCATAGGTATACGCCATACATTCATAGGCCATGCACATACAATATACAATCAGATGCCTCACACTCAGAAGCCAATACTTATACACAAAACACTGAGATGACATATGTAAGGAATTGCCATCTGGTAAGGGTGCACAGGGTACTTTTCTAGTACATAAAATGATGCAGGTTATTCCTTATCCAAAGGGGTAATCTTCTAACCAGATCCCCCTATGTCGCAGCTCCATGCCAAAAGCATACTCCACTTGTGGCGTGCTGTATCAGCAGACTGATCTGCAGCAACTACTCTGCTTGTGGCACAGAGCAGGTTCAAAGGTCACAAGATGCCCATTCGACCACAGCGACAGCAAAGTCAATGCAGCACAGGTGTGGCATTTAAGATATTCCCCATGTACCTAAACTATGATGACCATGTGTACCCCATGCTTGTGGCAGGGTAATCTCCAAGAATAAGCTATGCCGGAGTTTAGGCTTAGTGCATGGTGACACTCATGATCATGGCCGCCACATCCCGATTCATATTGGACATGTGTCAGCTCCTGTGAGTCCGCTCTGCTGTGGAAGGGAATGTGTATTTGGGTCAGACAGGCCGATACTGCCACATGGCAGAACAGAACCCCAGAGGACCCAGCCTCTTTTTGGTTCTCTTTGTGAGGGCCGGTAACCCCCTGCTCCAGAAACAGCCGCACAGCAGGCAGCTGTCCTGGGCCCAGGTATTCAAGGAGCACACCCATACAGGAAGAGTAGCCTCACACCAGGGTACTGCATATCCAGAGGTCTTTGTTGTCAGTAGGAGGGAAGGGGCAGAAGTAGGCTAGGCTACAGTGCTCTGGAGACTGGAAGAAGCATTCCACCATCTTATTTCTCACTGTCTCCCTTTCCCTTTCCCTTTCCTGTCTCCTCCACTTCCTCGGGAGCAAAGCACTTTGAGTGCAAGGTCATCGGGGCAAAGTCCAGCCAGGAGTAGGGATTGGACCCCTAAAGCAGGCTAGCTTTCGGTCAATCACTTGAGTACTTGTCCCTTTAAGACCGAAGAGACGTTCTGAACATTCACACCTGAACTTCCTTCAGGACAGTTGCACTGTCCAAAGCCCTCTGCCTGAGGTGAAGATGGAGTTGTCCAAGACAGAATTAAGATGTTTCTCCTAGCCACTCCCAGGGAACATCGGGAGTGATCAGTGCTGTGGACCAGGACCAAACCACTCTGCAACAGATATTCTGTGCCAGAAGAGCAGAACATGAACTGGAGTATCCTGTCCTCGAGAGGTTTGCAAAGGCCTCACAGCAGCCAGGGGGCCAGACCAGCCGAAGCTCCCTGTTCCACTGAACTCAACTGGTCGCTCTGTGCTCCCAACATCCTGAACAATAGGAAAGGTGCCAGTGTCTGTGTTCCTCCAAACAACCAAACTATTCCACTGCATCGAAAGCAGCTCGACACTGCATTGTGTCCTAGGGAAGCACAAAACCTATTGGGACTGAAGCAACATCCATGGCTCGGCCCAGCTAGCCCAAGCACTGGCACCTCATTGATAGCACCTTGCCACACCCTCAATCATCACTTCGACGAGCATCACCCACTGACTCAAACCGCTGTATTGTCACTCGCTAAACTCTCCCAGCGGACAAAGCCTGACTCGGCCTGGCCAACTGTGAGGCATTCTTGGGGTCACCACAACCTGCATCATTGAACCACTGATGTCTTACCATTCAGAGCACCCACATTTGACATTACTCAACGCCCATTTGCTGCCAGGGCCTCCACAATCCTACGTGCCCAAACTGAGCATGATCAGCTCGCTTCTTCGTTCAACCTCAGGTCTGATATGTCAGCCCAACAAGAACTGAATCTAGGTACTGTCGACACTGAACTGCACCTATGGTCCACTTGGACCCTAGAAACTGGTTAGGTCATGATTGCTCTTGTTTTCAACCAAATGTCCTTTTTATGGTTGTACCTTACCTACCACCTCTGGAACTATGCTCAGAGTGCTACTTTCTCCAGTCTGTTGTATCTTCTCTGCTCTTTCCTTTGGGATGTGCTGTTGTATAGTCATCTATTTTCCTTCTACATGCAGATGGTGTGGTTAAAGTGTTTATAGGTTTATACAACCTTGTTTGGACAGTGATACTGTGATGTTTGAGTCACTACTGTTTCACTTTCAAACCCTTCTTTAGAGTACAGACTTTCCTTGCCCTGCGTTACAACAAGTTGAAGGAGGTATGTACCTTGACAGTCCCTGTTTTACCTTTATGATTGTGTTGGGTTTTGGTTTGTAGAAGTGTGAGTGCTGAGTATGCCATTCTACCTCTATTCATCCTTTCTACCTCCGCTCATCCACCTCCAACACCCTGAGGGGTCAGTCGCTTTTCCAAGCAGAGGGTTGGGGGGCAGATCTCTTTTTTGGCTGGGGCCTCCCTCTGGAACAGCCTCCCTGCCTCTCTCAATCTTGAGCAGAACCATCTACGGTTCTGGATGCAACTCAAGACCTTCCTCTTCGTTTCTGCGTTCTCTCTTTCTCTCTATCTCTCTTTCTCTCTTTCTCTCCCCTGCTGAAGTCTCGTCTGTTCCATGCACTGGCCACCTGGCCACCCTCTGAACTTGAGCCCAGGTCGCTGCCTGTCCAGTTACACCTTGCACTGCCTCGTGGCTCCCCCAGCACTTGTGGTCTGTATCTGTAACCCTTCAGTCCCCTCTCCATTCACTTATGAGCCACTCGCTGGCTGCACTTTCTGATTACCTGCACTGAGCCACCCGCTGGCTGCACTTTTGATTACCAGCACTTCTCCACCCACCCTTTTTGCACTTCTCCACTTCCCCTTCCCTGCGCTTGCACGATCTGAATGACACAAGGCCTAGTAAGATCATTGTTTTGTCCTCCCTCTGTTTCCCCCTCCTTGTCTTGCCGTGCCTAGAAATTATAAATTGTATCATAAAATACTACTGCGAGGCAGAATCCAATACGGCACATAACAAACACCCATGTGCCACTCATAAACCATATACTCATATGCCATACAGTCATAAACAATACCATCATATACCATACACATAAACACATATGAAGTAAACACATATGCCACATAATCGCACAACATTTGTCATACACTCATTTGCCCTATGCAATTCAGTCATACACCATACGCCCATATGCAATACATTCCTTTTAACATACTGTGGGGTGTAGAAGTAAGACCCGGACACAGAGGTGGAATGTGGATTGGCAAGGACTTTTATTAATAACAGAAATGGCGGGGAATTGGAGGAAATCCTAACTAGCCCTACCTCTAAGAGGGGTTTCCCAGCCTCAACAAAACTAGCTAATGAAACTGTCTGTGTCAGAATGTCCAAAGTAAAGTTTGCCATGTTTTTGCCTTGCTGGCCTGTCTGTTACCTTCATTAAGGTTTGGAAAAAGCTCCTCCCCAGGGCTGCTTGGCTGCTAACTCTTTACGGCTATCACCGGTCAGCTGTGGATTACAAGCACCGTGAGTACGAAGGGCTGAGTGTCTGTTTTTTCAGGGGTTAATTACCCATGGTGGACGTGCAGACTTCGAAAAACGCACTGAACTGTACTGAACCAAACTTCAGTTGGAAATCCATCCATCCACCCTTTTCTTATGAGCACGTTCCCTCGCCCTAGACAATCTCATCAGTATTTCACCGGGTGACTGTGGGGGTGTGGCCCCTTTGAGCCCGGTGGTGCGCATATGACGTATAATGTACTCATGTGAGGGTGTAGTGTGTAGTATGCACTGATAAAAAAAAACAACACTACTGATTTTGGCTTTTGATAATACTTTTGAAATTGTTCGCACACCCGGTGACTGTAGGGTAAAATACCCTTGAGCCGGCTGTGATCAACGGAACTAACGAAACCTAAAGTAAAGACTTTAAGCTTCCTGAGTGTGGGGGGAAAAAACCCCTTGACTTGGCTATGCCCAACTGAACTAACAGAACCTTTAACAGCTTCCAGCTAAACGGTATTGCCTTAAATTCCACAATTTCTTGGGTAGTCAGGCCCATTTTGATGGACCTAATAGCGTAATTGCTACTAGACCAATCTCCGGATCTATCCAGGGAAATGCCCTCATGGAAACTGTGGAAATGCAAGAGGAGGAAATTGTGGCGATCATTGCGCATAATCTTTGGGAGGATGGAATCATGTTAAATATGAGACCATTGGCTCATAAACAAAAACAAAGTCTTTCCTCGGGAAATAATAATGTTTTAATGAAATCTTGTGATGCTGGGAAAAGGATAACTGATTTTTATGCAGAATTCTCCAGAGCAAAGAACACACACAAGGACAAGTTCAAAGCCCTAATTGACAGCAGACCACTGAGGTGATGATGGATGAATATGCTAATTGGTGGGAAGCTATGGTTGGAGACGAGCTCACCAGCACCTCGAAGCCCAGTCTGCGTGCTGCTAGATGTAGGTGGAAAAGTACTGACAGAGGTTAGAGTGGCAACCAATGGTAGGGGACCTCATGATTAAGGGTACTATAGTTTGTGTAGCCAATGGGACATTGTGTATTTAGTGACGTTCATAGTGAACTGTTTTAGGGGAGGGCTTAGTTGCCCCACCTGATGTTAAGAAACCTATCACATTTCTTCACTGCCTTAGACGACTATGGATTGTATACATTCCCGTAGATCCTATCACACTTGTCACTAGGTTTTTGTAGTTTGCCACGTAGGATGACGTAAGTAATGCGTAGGTTGACATCAGCTATGACGATTTTTTGCTATAAAAGAATGTTTTTATTAAGATGCATTGAGAGATCTTATGCTGAGACATCCGCTGATGTCCGTTGTACTCCCTGTTTTAGATAATTGATATTAAAACAGTTATCCTTTTGCCAACTACCTGAGTCGTTTCGATTACTATTGATGTTTGAGTAACTTCTGCATCCCCATCCATCTCTAGGGTATTGCTACCTCATCTTTAAGGGCTGGAAGACCTCAGTTCATTAGTGAATGATGACGGCACCAACTGGGATCAGGTGATTCCATGGGCCTTGTTTGCCATAAGAGAAACTGCTCAAGGCTCTACGAGTTTCTCACCCTTTGAATTACTCTATATGCGAGAAGTCAGAGATGTTTTAGGTATGCTTCGAGAGACATGGGAGGAAAGAGAAGAGGTTCTAAAAGCACTCTCCCAGACAGCATCCAGATGATAAGAACACATGACAGCTGTCCGAGCCTTGGTACAAGACCACCTTGTTAAAGTCCAAAGCCAGCAAAAGGCATCCTATGATAAAAAGGTCTCCCTTTGGTCATTTTCCATCGTGCAAAACATCCTGGTGCTTCTCCCTACCTCAGACAACAAAATTATCTCAAAATGGCACGGGTCATATGAGGTGTTAGAGAAGACAGGGACATGTAATTATGAAGTTGCCTAACCACACCGCCGCCAGAAGGTACAGGTCTAGCACATAAACTTGTTAAAATAGTCAAAGGAGAACATCACTGAATCTAATGCCAATATATTACCATGCTTAAGAACAGAAGAGGTGAGCAATAACAACTTAATTCCCTCCGATATTTAATAATCAGCAGCAGGACCTTTTTTATTTGCTAAGTCAGTTTCTCAATGTTTTCCTTGAGTAACCTGGCGCGATGAAGGGGATATATCATCACATCCGTACCCCTGCAGGTAAGGTAGTACATCACAAACCATATTGCCTACCTGAAGCCCGAAAAGCCATTGTTATTAAAGAGGCAGAACAAATGCAGCAAGCTAATATAATTGAGCCATCTACCAGTCCCTTGTCCTCTCCCATTGTTCTAGTGGAGAAACCAGACAAGAGTTGGAGATTTTGCAATGACTTCCGAAAGATGAATCACATCTCATCGATTGATGCATGTCCCATGCCAAGTATAGACAATGTTATTGATAAGCTTGGAAAGGCTGTATAATTATCTACCCTAGATTTGACCAAGGGTTATTGCAAGTCCCATTGCATGGACCAGACAAAAAAAAGACTGCCTTTGCCACCCTGATAGGTCTCTACCAATTTAAAGTGCTACCCTTTGGATTGCATTGGGCCCCAGCGACTTTCCAAAGGTAGATGGATAAGATTCTTCAACCTTATTCAGAGTTTTGTGGGCATACATTGACGATAGAGTAATCCATAGTAAAATCTTGGAGGACAATCTTTTCCATCTGTATACGATAGGTAGAAAAGGAGGGCTAACAGCCAACTCCAAGAAATGCAAATTAGCCCAAGCGGCTGTTAAGTATTTGGGGTTTTTGTTGGAAATGGCAGCATCAAACCTCAACAGGAAAATGTTAGAGCATTATAGATTCACCCATACCTAAACTACAAAAGAGAGTTAAGATCTTTCCTGGGGTTGATTGGTTATTATAGAGCTTTTAATCCTAACTTTTCTAGTGAAACGTCCAGGTGTACCGACAAATTACAAAACGCAGAACTCCAGAAACTTAAATAGGATGATGAGGATGAAAAATGCTTACAGGCCCTCAAACAAACCTTATTCAAAGCCCTATTCTGAATGTAGAAGACTTTTCTAAAAGACATTACAAACAGACGCATCTTTGAATGGACCAGGAGCAGTCTTGTCACAAATTCATTATGGGTTGGAAAATCCCATTTTATACGCTAGTAGAACACTGTTTCCCCATTGAATTGGAAGCTCTAGCAAGAAAATTGGTTATTTTACATCTCAAATGTTACTTTTTTAGGCGGAAGGTTCAGATTGATCACTGACCACTGATCAGTCAGAGAAAAGAGTCTAGCCCAAGAGCTATGCAGTGGTTTTTGGACTTGCGACCCTATTGCTTCTCAGTGGAACAAAGAAAGGGTTGAGAACAGGGAAACATAGATTTCCTTTCGAGGTTCCCCTGAGGCAATTCAGTCCAACCGCATAGGCGAAGGGTATGTGAGATACCTGAGAGTTTTCTCTCACCTACTCCCCCAGGATCTTCCATTCAGGTGGCCAGCCAAGGGCCATCACTTTTGGATCCTGACCCTGGGGGTGGACAAGCGATGGAGTACACCCTGAGTGGAGGGTCATCAGAGGTCGGGAGGAGAATACCCGAGGGAGAGACATGGTATTCCCGCTATCCCCATTATCCATCAAAACCCCTACCTGAGCCTACATGGGATATTTCCAATCCCATTCCATCTTCCCCTCTCCATTTTCGACTAATACTGGGAAGAAGAAGAGGCAACCAAGAGTAGTGTTGACTACCTGCGAGAAAAACCTTGAGAAAAAGAGGGAAGACTGCCACCTACTACTAGTACGTTGTCCCATTAATGGAGTTAGGCAGGGTCAGGCATTAAATACTGACTACCCACTGACTACTCACACCAAAACTCCACTTAACTCTCATTTTAAGTATAAAAGGTGTGGTTTTGCACAATTCGAGGAGTGAGCTGTGAATGCTGACAGAAGCCGAGATGCCAAGGAGTAGGGAGCTGCAGGGAAAGAAGCCTGGAGGATCCGGAGGAGTGTGGCGGGTCCAGATGCTGGCCCAGTGCTTGTGAGGGGCTGCAGCGTGGCTAGGGAGCTGTGTCTCCAGGGAGCCAGAGTGAGGCAGTCTGCTGCCGGTGTGCAGAAATGAGCTTGTTCCCTTGGGACGTGAGCCAGTCCCAGGGGGGTCTGAGCGGCAGGTGGTGAGACCCTGACATCGATCCGAGGTCCCCGGAGAGACCACTCGCTCGCCAGTGCAGTGCTACCCGGTGAGTTTCAAACAAGCAAGCAAGAGAAACTCAGGAGTATGCGGCTAGCTGGAGCAGGAAGGGAGAAAGACAGATTCTGCAAAGCGGCAGAGAGTGAAAAAGCAAGAGAGAAAGCAGAAAGTGAGTGGAAAGTGAAAGAAAGGTGTTAAGAGAGCAGAAAGAAAGTAAAAGTCTTGAAAGTGAATACGAAGGGTGCTAGAGACCTGAAAGTCAAGGAAAGGTGCAAGTGAGCACTGAAGAGCAAAATCAGTGTGCAAGAGGCATGACAAGGAAAAGGACAGGTGCAAGGGTGCATGAAATTAAAGACGTAAATGTGCAAGAGGCACAGTGGAGCGACAGTGAATCAAAGGAATGTGCCAGGGGCACGACAAGTTGAAAGAAGAGAAAGAAAAAGAACGTTCAAGTGTGCAAGTGGAAAATAACAAAGGGGTGCAGGAAGCACCTGAAGACGAAAGGATAGAAGAAAGCAAGTACATGAAATACAGAGAGGGGCCAAACTGAACTTTTGTTCGGAACCGGCCTAGGTTTGGGACAGGGATCCCTAAGAGGCTTACCAAAGGTGAATACTTATTTTGTGAAACAGAGACATAAGCTTGGGGAAGGGAACCCTGAGAAGGCTGAGAGGAACTGTGTTATATTTTTTTGTTTTGTATGAAACATGGGAGGATAGAAGTAACTAAAGACTTTGGAAGTTGGTTGAACAGAGTGCAAGACCTTTGTGGGGAAGAGTTGACGAACAACCTCTTTTTGATTGTGCTAAACCTTGATGATATTGAGAGCCACACCTGGTGAGAAGACCACCTGAAACTAGCCTTGGTATATCTTTATTTTTAAATCACTATTTTCCTTTGAAGAGACTTCCTACCAAATTTGGACAAAGAGCGAGGGCAAGCATAGGTTTAGACACAGACGATTTTGGTTTTGGATTTTCAGACATCAACGGCTCTTAGACCCATCAGTTGAGGGAACATTCCCTTTAGAGTTAGGGCCAGTTAGGTATTACGAAAAGAGCAGAAAAGGACAATAGCAGCACAGCCTATTCAATCAGATAAAGAATAGTATGTAGAAAAGTTAAAGTAGTAGATATCATACTGAAAAATAGTTTTAAGGTGCAGAGGAGAGAAATGCAACCTTGACACCTAGGTTCCGCTAAGTACTAAAAAGACAAACAAGTTCCCGATTTGGGATCTTACGTCCCCTGCACACTTTTAAGTCTGGAATATCAGACCAACAATTTATGATATTGAATGTGACATATTAGAGTAAATTCCATCAATTAGTAAGTAAGAGCTTTTTGTAATAATAGTCGTTCAATCAATTTTGATTACAAGAATAAATCTTCTTTTTATTCATGAAGTTGGTGCTGTAGAGGGCCCAACGCGTTTCAAGTGGTAACACTCTTCATCAGGGGCAAGAACAATTTTCTGGAAAACAATATGTATACAATATTTACAAATAAAGTATTAATTTCAAAAAATAAACAACAGTTATTGTACAAAACCATCTTAGGAGAAACATAACCATACACTTTGGGTTTTTTAAATTTCAAAATATCTCAGTTGAAAGTTCAAAACAAAACATCAGTGAAATAGGAAAATTAGGTCTCCTCTAAACGGAATAAAGTAAATTCCAAATTAGCACGACTAGTGTGGTAAAAAGAAGTAAATGAACTTCTTAAATAGTTCTTAAATAGTGCTGGAAAACAGTCAGTATGGTACAAAAAGAGAATTACTTGCATAGTAATACTAATGGCTTGAAAGGTGGGTATAGTAGGAATCATATATGGAAGATAAATGCATCAGCTCATGAGAGCGAACTATCTAGAGAGCTTTGAAAGTGCTAACCTTGTGGTCCATCGGGTAGAAGAGAAATCTTCAAAATTTGGAAAAAAGATGGCAGAGACCATGGAGTCCAGGGTACAGGACTCTATAGAAAAAAGTAGTGTAATGGTTTAGCTGAATCGAATATATGTTGCAGAAAATATCTAGAAATCAAAAAAAGTGGTGCTAAGACTCACTCAGAAATGCAAGGAATTGCAAGCCGAAAAACAGAGTCCAATAGAGGCAGTTTAAGACGGGCAGTTAAAGGCTGCACAGCCAAACTCCACTGTAGGGTAGGGTCCAGCAAACAGACACTGTAAAAAGCAAGTAAACTAGTCAAGAAGGGTGCTAGTAATTAGAGCTCTGATCCAGAGTGTCAAAGAAATACCTGTAGTTTCCGGGGTTGCCAAGGGAGTCAGGAGATCCGGGAAGGACATCTGATCCCCTTTGCAATGCTCAGGCGATTTAAATACACAAAACAACGTCATTACGCGCTTGCGCGTATAACGTCGTGAGGAAGTCAAAAAGAATTGTAAAAGGAATAAATAATACCTACATCAGGTGCACTCAGCAGGGATTGTGCTGCGCCTGATCAGAGAAGCAAGGTAAATATTATAGAATAGAAGTGGCTAAAAGTCACTTGTGTTGGAAGCTGTTTACATCGTGACGTCATCACGCAACGGCATATGTGACGTCACATGTAAACAAAGTACGAGTAAAGAACAAATGATGTTGGAAATTTGAAATTGGGGTTGTTTTTTTTCCAAAAGGAGGGATGGAGAGTGCATTAGCCAACAGATCCATCATCTCAGAAACACACAAGGTGTCCCATAAAAGACGGGGGTAGGCTTGAGATTAAGAGGTCGTTCTGGTCTCTAAAGTGGAAGTGACTTTGGTGAAGGACCCACGGGAGACACATGTTTTCTAAGTGTAATCGATGCTGAAAGGAGACATTCCTTTATTCTGATAAGGAATCAAATCTTAGTGTGCACTCTGGGGAGTCATGTAGAAATAATTGAATGTGAAACGATCAGGAGATACAACAATGTAATTCACATGTAAGTCATGCAACAGTGAATGCATACTAACAAAAGACCCTATTGGTGGTGGATTAAAGCGTCTGTCCAAGACCTGGTTCACATTCTAATAGGAGATTAAGAATCTAGCACATCACTCAATATTAAATGTAAAGAAAAAGGAAAAGGAGTGAGGTAGAAGGACAGTCAGACGTTGTTGTATTCATGTCTTTTATTATATAAAGGGTCCCAAATAATAATCTTCGTTGAGGCCAAGAGGTGACATAGCATCCAATTTATGAATCCAATAGAGTTCTCTTTGGGAAAGTATTTTGGGTAGGTCCCCACCTCGTGGGAGTGGATGTACTACTTCCAATATCGCAAATCTCATTTGTGAGATGTTGTGGTTATTGTCTCTGAAGTGTCGGAAGACAGGAGATTTAAGGTTTTTTGTTCTAATCTGGGACTTATGTTCGGTCCATCTTTCTTTGGCACATCTGCTTGTTTTTCCCACATAATACTTGCCACAGGGACATCGGATGGTGTAGACGACGTTTTTAGATTTGCATGTTGAGTAGTTTTTCAAGGGGATCTTTTTCCCATTGTTTGGATGCCTAATGTGGTCTCCCTTTATAACATTTGAGCAATGTTGACAATTGAGGCATGGGATAGTACCATTTTTTTGTTTTGTGAGTAGCCTCTGAGTAGGTTTCTTAACTTTTTCTGCTTTGATCAGAGTGTCGCGAAAGTTTTTCCCCCTTTCGTATGCTAGCATGGGGGGTGCTGGAAATAGCTGATTCAAATTAGGGTCAGATTTGATTAGATCACAGTTTTTGGTGATAATGTTCTTAATTTGGAAGCTTTGTGCTGAGTATTTTAAGGTGTAAATCAGATTGGATTTAGTTTGTTTGGTCTGTTTAGATAGTAAGGTTTCCCTTGGGTTAACATCTGTCCTTGTGATAGCTTGTGTAACCACTTCTTCTGGAAATCCTCTTTTCACAAACCTTTCTCGTATATTTTCAAACTCAACCTGAAGTCTTTCAGTATTTGAAGTAATCCGTTTGGCCCATAGGAGTTGGCTATAGGGAAGATTTTCCTTTAAGTGCTTTGGGTGGAAACTGTTATAGTGCAAGGAGTTATTGACATCCGTAGGTTTTCTGTACTTTGATGTTGTTAGTTCCAAGTTTTTCCATTCCACAGTGACGTCCAAAAAGTTAACCTGAGGTCTGCCAATTTCAATCGTGAATTTTATACAAGGGTTACATTGGTTTATGTATTCCCAAAATTCGATCAATTCTTGTTCTGTGCCATACCAGATGCCGAAGATATCGTCAATATATCTTAACCAGCAATGTATTTTATTTTTCCAATGAGGGTGATCCAAGACATGAGTTTTTTCAAAGAAAAACATGAAGATGGCACCACCGCTGAGCCCATGGAGGTTCCCGAGATCTGTAAATAGTATTGTTCATTAAACCTAAAGTAGTTATTGTATAGGGTGAGGTTAATGAGTTCAATCGCAAAGGTTTTTTGTATCTGAATATTGTTGTGACTTAAAAGGAACCATTCTAAGGCAGCTATCCCTTCATTGTGTGGAATCGAAGTATGAAGGCTGCTGACATCCATAGAGAACACTAGAGGATCTGGAGAATCGATCTTCAGTGTGTTTATTGTTTGTAGAAAGTGTGTGGTGTCTTTCACGTATGTGGGTATTGTCTGCACCAATGGTTGGAGTGCAGTGTCTAGATAGACAGCCAAGGGTTGGAAAATGCTATTGGTGTTACGCTCACCTGGCTCCCACGGGGGAGTCGATCTGAACTGGCCTGCTGTTGTTTCCACCAGTGAGACGCGTAGTGCCGAGATGATGGACTGGACTGGCCCACCCAGCTTCGTTTGTTTGACTCGTAGGAATATCCTTCTGTAATGGAGAAAGGGAATTAAACACCTGTGGAGTTCGAGCTCTAACCCCACCTTCCCCTCTCCCATAGTTCTTCCCACAGGTCACTTTTGGATTCCCTCTATGCTCTCACCTGATGGTTTGGAAAGATGAGCTCTCCATCCTGCTTCGAGCGCAGGGGCGCGTAGATGACCAGTTTCTTCACTGGCGTGGAGGAGTTGGGGAGTTCCAGAACGGTATTGACTCAAAGAATGCCAGCGAGACGCCGTAAGTCTGTAGTTCGTAAGAGTTCAAAAAATGTCTGACCTTCACTCTGTCCAATTCCTTTTAGGTTGCTGAATTGCCCTTGTGAAGAGTTCCACGTGGCAACCGGTAAAATGCAGGTAAGGGTTTTATTATCCGGCTCAGTTCGATAAAATGGTGTCAATGTATAACATGTGGCTTTTCCCCCATTCAGGCGCTGATGTGTTATGAGGTCTTGGGGATTGATGCCTCCAGCGGTAAAACCTGGTAAGTCTATTGGGCAAAAATCGGTTTCCCCTTATTGCGCCTTGCTGTTCTGTTGTTTCCCCATAGGGGCCGGGGCACGGCGGAGATGCAGCGGATGTTGCGCCGACCCGAAATGAGGTAAGTACCCCCTGTGGTAAATCAGGTAAGTCTTGGGGGTAGCTTGTACAGTCTTAGAGTATCCCCTTGGCTCACCTTGCTGTTTTTGTCTCCTTAGGTGTCAGAGAGCGGCCGCGAGATGGAGAAGAGCGTGATGGAATGCTGAAGTGCTGCAAGGTGCGTACAGCGCGGCGCTGCAGGATGCGAAGTAAGGCTTTTTTAAAGACTTCTTCTCCAGCTCTGTGGCGTGATGGATCAGGATTCAGGTAAGGATTAAAGGTAAAACTCCTGTTCTGACCTTTCCTCCTTCTTTCTTCTTGTTTCCAGGAGCTCCAGACTCGAGGCGGGCGTGGCTGAAGACTCGAAGCTGCTGCAGGCACGGTGAGCGTTACACTGCTGGATGCAGAATAACGCGAAGCGTGTGCTGCTGTCCGGGTGCGGTTTAAATAGCCTTGGAAGTAGTCCCAGGTAAGTATTCTGCCACAGCCCCACCCGAGTAAAAAGTAGTCCCTTAGGTAAAATAGTCCCTCCTAAGCCTCATTTGGCTTGTGGCTTCTTGCAGCATGGTCTGCATCAGGTAAGTTTGCAGCATGGTCTGCATTAGGTAGGTTTTCTACTATGAGCCTGCTGCTCATGGCGCCAGGACTGACTCTATTCTTATGAGCCTGGCGCCATAGGCGCCTGGACTGCACCCAAACAGCCCCTAGCTGGGGTTTTTGGTCTTGCTCCAAATGGCATGATGCCTGCTTCCGGGGTTGCTGGGCCTGGTCTGGTTTCCCGGGGGCAGGCATCATGACAATTGGTCCCTGCTACAATAGGTCTAAAGGGCGGGTTGTTTAAATCTTTATGAATTTTTGGTAATCCATGAAAACCGGAATCATCGGGTTGGCTTTGATCAAGTATTCTTCAGTTTTATCTGATATCCAATCCATTGAGCTTGCTTGTTCCACAGCCTGTTTTATTACAATACCTATATTGTTAGTTGGATCGTTATCCAATGGGAGATATGTTTGTCTGTCTTCCAATAGTCTCAAACAACTAGCATAATAAAAACCCATGTCCATTAGTACAAAGCCTCCTCCTTTATCAGCTTGTTTGATGGTTAGAGAGCTGTCCTCGGCAAGGTCTCTGATGATTTTGAGTTGATGTCTCCGGATGTTTTGTTTCATGTGCCCATCATATTTAATCCGTCTTAAATCTTTTGTAGTCTTCATCTTAAACAGATTGACCAGCGGATTGTTAATTTGTGGGTGGAATGTGCTCTTATTTCTCATCTCGAGGTAGTCATGTTCTTTAGGTGTGGTTGTCTCGCCGAGATTATCAAAAAAGATCTTCAGTTCCATTTTGCGTATCAACTTAAACAAGTTCACTTCTTCTTCAAACAAGTTAGTTGAGTTTGTCGGTACAAAGGAAATGCCAAGGCTCAATGTATCTATTTGAGATTTAGATAGTTGTTTACTTGAGATATTAACAATCAAGGGTGAGTTTACTTGTTCTTTTGGCGTGGCTTTCTTTTGCCCTCGTCTGGTCGGACGTCACCTAAAAAAGGTTGTATCGGATTAGAAGGTATCGGCGTATCCGTTGCTCTTGGTATCGTCACCGGTGTGTTTGTTGCTGTCGGATTCTGACGCAGATTAGCTAAGCTTGTGGTTGGTTGTTTCTCTTGTTCTCCACTGGTTACTTCACTGCTGTCAGTGCTATTGTTAGACAGTGTTTTGTTTGGTGCACCTGGTGTACCGGGTCTTGGTCTGTAATTACCGTAGTATTCTTGCCACGTGTACACAATTTCCTTGGCGTAATCTAGTGTATCTCTGCGGAATTTGCAAATTTTACGTTGCTCTATATCACGTTTGTAGCTTTCTAATTTGCTGTTAGTATCTTCCAGAATTGAATGAAGTTCAGAAGCTGATTTAAGCTTCATGAGCTGTGTGGAAACTTCTTCAATCTCCTGATTGATGGCGTGTAAAGATTTAGCCAGTTCTTCTATGGTCAGTAGTATTAGATCCAGGGAGCATTTATTTAGAATGTGCTCCCACCTCTTCACAAAATCTTTATTGTCTTTGCAGAGTGTCGGGCGCAAGTAGACCCTCAGTCCCCTTGGTATTCTTTTTGCCTTATAGTATTGGGTCAGAGTAGTAGCGTGAAGTTTTTGGGAGATTTCTCTCCTTATTAATCGTTCCAGCCGTTGAATGAGAATCTCTGGATTTTCTCTATTTGTTGTTTCAGCGCTTGTGTCCTTGATTAGGCCTAGGATCCTCTCAGCTTCTACATCAGTGAAAGCTAAGGTTGTGGCGGATTTGTCCGTAAGAGTATTAATTTTAGAAAATGACATTTCAGGAAGAGCGGGGTGCTGAGGTCCAAGAAAAGGTGTCAACCCCTCACGGGGTAAAAAATGAAAAGAGCAGAAAAGGACAATAGAAGCACACCCTATTCAATCAGATAAAGAATAGTATGTAGAAAAGTTACTGAAAAAGAGTTTTAATTTCAAATTTCCAACATCATTTGTTCTTTACTCGTACTTTGTTTACATGTGACGTCACATACGCTGTTGCGTGATGACGTCACGATGTAAACAGCTTCCAACACAAGTGACTTTTAGCCACTTCTATTCTGTAATATTTACCTTGCTTCTCTGATCAGGCGCAGCACAATCCCTGCTGAGTGCACCTGATGTAGGTATTATTTATTCCTTTTACAATTCTTTTTGACTTCCTCACGACGTTATACGCGTAAGCGCGTAATGACGTTGTTTTGTGTATTTAAATCGCCTGAGCATTGCAAAGGGGATCAGATGTCCTTCCCGGATCTCCTGACTCCCTTGGCAACCCCGGAAACTACAGGTATTTCTTTGACACTCTTGATCAGAGCTCTTAGGAGTTCCAACCACTCTAACCTCTAATTACTAGCACCCTTCTTGACTAGTTTACTTGCTTTTTACAGTGTTTGTTTGCTGGACCCTACCCTGCAGTGGAGTTTGGCTGTGCAGCCTTTAACTGCCCGTCTTAAACTGCCTCTATTGGACTCTGTTTTTCGGCTTGCAATTCCTTGCATTTCTGAGTGAGTCTTAGCACCACTTGTTTTGATTTCTAGATATTTTCTGCAACATATATTCGATTCAGCTAAACCATTACACTACTTTTTTCTATAGAGTCCTGTACCCTGGACTCCATGGTCTCTGCCATCTTTTTTCCAAATGTTGAAGATTTCTCTTCTACCCCGTGGACCACAAGGTTAGCACTTTCAAAGCTCTCTAGATAGTTCGCTCTCATGAGCTGATGCATTTATCTTCCATACATAATTCCTACTATACCCACCTCTGAAGCCATTAGTATTACTATGCAAGTAATTCTCTTTTTGTACCATACTGACTGTTTTCCAGCACTATTTAAGAAGTTCATTTACCTCTTTTTACCACACTAGTCGTGCTAAAATTTGGAATTTACTTTATTCCGTTTAGAGGAGACCTAATTTTCCTATTTCACTGATGTTTTGTTTTGAACTTTCAACTGAGATATTTTGAAATTTAAAAAACCCAAAGTGTATGGTTATGTTTCTCCTAAGATGGTTTTGTACAATAACTGTTGTTTATTTTTTGAAATTAATACTTTATTTGTAAATATTGTATACATATTGTTTTCCAGAAAATTGTTCTTGCCCCTAATGAAGAGTGTTACCACTTGAAACGCGTTGGGCCCTCTACAGCACCAACTTCATGAATAAAAAGAAGATTTATTCTTGTAATCAAAATTGATTGAACAACTATTATTACAAAAAGCTCTTACTTACTAATTGATGGAATTTACTCTAATATGTCACATTCAAAATCATAAATTGTTGGTCTGATATTCCAGACTTAAAAGTGTGCAGGGGACGTAAGTTCCCAAATCGGGAACTTGTTTGTCTTTTTTTTTTACCAGTTAGATATTACACCAACCCCGGCATTGTAGTAAATAAAGGTTTTGAAACTATAGCAATTAAGTCTGTGTCTCTCTTGATATCATGGCTGTCTCACACCCTCCTAAGAATGAATTTAGCGATCACCAGTAGGTAATGGACCATGACCCCAAGCCTCAGTTAGGGCTCAGGAATATTACCACCCTGTCAACCCCCACACATGGAGATGATCGCTAGTAGTACCTTGTAGCTTTCTTCTGGGTTGCAAATAGTTGTGTTCTTTGTTTAGGGATATCACAGTCACAATGTATGTGTACCCATTTTTCCTAAAACAAAATCAAAATACCAACAAAGGTGGCAACCACCAAAAACAGTGCAGGGTGTTCACAGCTTGGTATTTTTCCTATTTCTATGAAGGCCATCCCAGTGGTCTAGAGAAGTGCACTGAGGGTGAGAGGAAGGACAGAGAAAAGGTGAATGTGGAAGTGGAAAACTTGGCAAGCGGGAGGAATTTGGGACGGGCTACAGGCATCAACAGGGAGCCAGAGCAAGGGTTGTTCAAAAAGAAAATGGCTGCAGGGGGAAAAGGGCTGTAGGTTGGGAAATTAGTCCTGATGATTGAGCCTCTAATTTCACTACTAAAGTGTGCCTCTTGTGTGTCTAGTTTGGCAATCCCAGCACCTGCAGCCTCTCCTCCTCTTCCTAATGCATTATCTTCCTTTTTCTTGCTTACTGATATCGACCACACTTTGTTACCTGTGTCAATCCTTCAGTTGCAATTTTGATCCCAATCTCTCATTCTCAAGGTTCTTACCATCTTAATTCCTAATTTTACCCATTTATTCAAAAATTCCATATCTTCAGCTGTCTTTCCTTTTTCTTTTGAGCAGGCTACTGTTATTCCCATTTTGATAAAACCCTTGACCTTTTGTACCCAGCACACTGCTCTGCCAGACGTCATTGTTTGGAATGTAAACGTGCACTCACCCACTGAGAACCGCTCACTCGCCGTCATCTCTGGAACCTCACTCCTTAGAGGGACGTGTGGCAGTGAACCAGTGCAGAGTTTGGCAGAATTTATGGCTTGGAGGGAGGCTCCCGAATCCGTGAGAGCCGAGGAGTGACGAGCAGAGCCATCAATAATCTCTGGTGACTGCCTCCCATGGAAGCTGACTCCAGCACTACAATTTCTTTCTGGCTGTGCAATTAGGCACACTTAATGCACAGGGGTGTGGAAGTCATTAGAATCATCTGTCCACGTGGTTTTTTCCTTTCCAAGATTGTGTGTCAAGCCATATGAAGTATATATGTCTTCCCTCATTTGGTCAACATGTTTTTCCCAAAGCTATACCATTGGGGATCAAACATCTTGCTTAGCTGTTCAGACAGAGAGAAGAAGATGCGGGTGAGGCATGCACAGAGAGGAAAGGGGCGTTGATGTGTACAGTGGGGGCCCTGTTCATGGAATATTTGCCCAGTTCAAAGTGAATTTGCACTGCTGACACAAACCCTGATTCATGGAACCATGCAAAGTGTATTTTTGCAGAGAAAAGTCCTGGCAAAGTCAGCGCATGGTCATTTTTGCAGTACAAATTGACTTTGCCCGGACTTTGCACGGCAAAAGTACAGCTTGTGGGCCTCATCAGAAGTCTGGCTGTATCCCGGTGGTAAAACCGCCAGGATACCGCCAGCGCTAATAGCGTTAGCGCTACTCCATCCAGTGATATTAGCGCTGGATCAAGAGTAGCAGTACAGCGGTAAGTTCCCATTGGATGCAATGGGGTTGGGCGCGCTATTACCGCTGGCAGTAATTGCGTTGGCGGTAATAGCACCAAAAAGCTGGAGGTAGAACTGCCACTCACGGCCCAACTCATGATTGGGCCAACCCTTAATAGCGTTACCACTGCATTTAAGGGCTAAGGCCCAACTCATGATGAGGCCCTGTGAATAATTTGTTAGTTTCTCGTCTCTCATGAATGAAAGTCACAAGCCTAGAATACTCTTTGGAGGCAACAAGCAAATATAGGTTTTGCTGTGTGAATAAGTAACTCAAGCAGCCAATTTTCCCCAGGTATGTTTCGAAATGGATTCGCCATGGGGTGCATTTCGTCCCTCTTTTGGTTAACAATTCCAAGATAATAGATTGGGTAACATCAGCCTTGGGACTTGTCCAGATACATAGCCAGTGAAAAACAGGCTGCATGATTAGATCAGTCAAAAAACAAAGGCCTACTTCGTGGTGACAAGCAAAATGTGGGCCAAATAAGAGAGGGCAAGACTTTTTGGATGAAATCATTTTCTGCCACTTGCAAATCGGCCGCTTCAGCAATGCCCCAAAGTGCGTCTTCCTACCCTTCCGTTGGGATTGCTATGCAATTGTAAACTTTCAGGATTCTGCCCAGTGGCTGATTTCTATATAAATTCATCAACCATGAAACCCTCACCCCCATGGCTTGTTTAAATTTCATAGTTTGTTGGAGGATATGACAGCCCCGCAGGAGATTATTTGAGAATCGTATTGAGAAGTAGTCGAATTCCTTTACGCATGGGACTTCTAAATTATTGGTATACATTTTGGGCATCGAGACGCGTCGCCTTGCTGGAATCGAGACCGTTAATGCAGATTTGCCTTCATTGACCTGAAGGTCAAGTTTATTCATAAAGGTGGTGTACACCATGATAAGGTGCTGTAGAGCGCTAGTTGTTCTTGTGATCACCACTGTATCATCGGCATACGCAAGCAGAGGTAGACTACAGTTCCCCACCCTCGGGACATCTGCCTTCAAATTGACTAACGTCTCATGTAACCCATTTATTTATAAAGATGAGAGAAGAGCGGCCAGGATGCAGCCCTGCCACACACCTGAATTAACTGGAAAATAATCCGTACAGCATCCTGGGTCACCGCTCCTCACACATGCTCTACTGTTGCTGTGCAAATTAATCAAACACCTTACTAGTTCTAGGGGACAATCCTAGGACCTGAGGCCGTCCCACAGCTTTGTCCAATTGACTTGGTCGAAAGCCGCCCTCAGGTCCATGAACTCCAGATAAATTGGCTTATATAGAGAGAACCCGCTGAAATTCTATATAGATTCAAAGGTTGCTCTGATGTGCCCATTGCGGGTAGAAATCCTAGTTGGACTTTAGACAGGATTTGCTTGTGTGATGCCCAAGCTTCCAATCTTGCTAGGAAAACATGCCCAAACATTCTGCATAGGGAGTATAGCAAGGATATAGGTCTATAGGAATCCAGGTTCACCCTGTCACCTTTTGTTTAGACTATTGCTGACTGCCAGGAAGTTGGAAAGAGCTTGCATGCAATCAATAACTGCATTAAAGACAATGGTGAAGATTGGTGCCCATAGTTCTACTTCAGACCTAAACAGGTCCGCTGGGATATTGTCCTGGCCTGGACAGCGGGACCGTTTTTGCTTCGTGATAGCAAGTTTTAATTCTAAGAGCAAGAAGACAACTTCAGATGTCAGATGGCCTGAAGGCCCCTCCGGCACAGTCTCTTCCAGCCAAGCAGTGTCAGTTTCAGTTTTATAAAGAGAAGAGAAATGTTCTACCCAATCCTTGTCTGGTATGGCTGAATTAGGATTGCTAGGCTTCATCCAATGGGACGGCCCGAGCGTACTTGGATCTAAAAATGTTTTGGAATTCCAATCCTCCATTGCTTGTGCTAACTCATTCCATGCCTGGTTTTCCAATTCTTTTTATGGGATTGGAGAGCCAGTTTGTATTTGGCTCGCCACAACAATTTTGTATTTGGTGTTAAGGGATCTCCGAGTAAATCAGTAAGGAATCGTTTGGCCCTAGAGCAGTCTTTACTAAACCACGCCTTTGCTCTTGCTTTGCCAGCTGTTCGGCATGGGGTCTGACATGCCAACGATATATTACTCTTCAAATCATTGAATATTACTAGGGCCTGAGTGGGATCCAGCTCCTCTGATAACATTTTAATTTGTTATATATATCTTTCCTGCAACTCGCAATTATCTTTCCTACTCCATTTTAAAGTCCATTTAAGAGTCTGAGTTGCCCTCTTAGATGACGTTCTATAAAAGTGCGGAAACTCAAAATTCGAGATTTTTGGAGGAGGGATTTGAATTTCAGTAAATTGGGTAGATGATCATTCATTATATCCTCTGCAATGCAAAAGACCTTAATCAAATGCCATTGAGCAGCTGGAAAACAGAAATACACTATAGGTGACCTGCCTTGAGTCCCCACAGATGTATACTTCTCAGGACTATCTCTGCAGATGCGTCCAGTAGTTGATCCCAGACCCAGCCATACAGCCAAGATACCAGTTTGATCCATTCACACACATATGTGGATCATACATGAGGGGGATCGTATAACTAGTGATTGGTCTTCCGCTGGATTGAATAGACCAAAAAGCGGGCGACCTATAACTTAGTTGTTAACAAAAGCTAAGAGGCCTGCTTAACAGTTTCCATTGTTTCAATCATGTGAGCTGTTTTAGAATTTAATAATGACCACATTGTGTGCATTATGTATTGAATTGAATTGAATTGAATTGATATTTTATTTATTTCGCGCTCATACACAAGTGTTTCAGAGCGTGACAAGGCAAGGGAAGGGAAAAGGGGAGAACAAAAACAACAAAAACAACCATCTTACTAGGCCTTACTAGGCCCATTGACATTAAGAACGCGCAACTGCATGGGAAAGGGGAAAAGGGCCAGGAAGGGGGAGAAGTGGAATGGAAAGTGCGGGATAGAGGAGAAAGCAAATAAATAATAATAAATAAAATAAAATAGATAAATAAATGGGATAAATGGTGGTAATGCAGCCAGAAAGTGGCAAGTGCTGAGTTTGACCGACAGTATATCTGATAAGTGCATAAGAAAAGCGGGTGGGGGACTGTATGGGTACAGATACAGACCCTGGTGCAGGGGGCGGCCCGGTGTCAGTGCAGGAGAGTGGCAGGGTCAGCAGGTACTTGGCCCCAGAGGACAGAGGGTGGCAGGTGCACAATGTTGAGAGAGAAAACAGATCAGCTGGGGAGAAGGGTGGCAAAGGCAGAAGAAAAGAGAAAGGTCTTAAGGTGCTTCCGGAACCGGAGATGGTTCTCCTCACGTTTCAGAGTGGCAGGGAGGTTGATTCTTTGAAAAACGACTGACCCTGAGGTAGTTAGAAGTAGAGGAGCGAAGAGCACGAGAAGGGAGGTATTTACGGAGGGATAGTTGAAGGCATTTTGGACCCAGGCCACAGAAAGCCTCGTGGACAATGCAGTGGGTTTTAAATGTAATCCTTGCATCGACTGGGAGCCACTGAAAGGATTTCTGAGCTGGAGCGATATGATCCCAGGGCTTGAGGTCAAAGAAAAGTCTTGCAGTCGTGTTCTGGATTAGTTGTAAAGGGCGGAGTGTGGAGGCATGTAGATTTAGAAAGAGGCTGTTACAGTAGTCCAACCTAGAGAGAACCAGAGCTTGGGAGACAGTGAGCTTCTGGGGGAAGGAGAGGAAAGGCAGAGTGCCTCTGAGGAGGTGCAGTAGAAATTTTGATTTTTTTAGAGACATCAGAGATGTCGGTGGACAAGGAAAGTGTGGAGTCAAAGATGACCCAGAGGTTCTAAGCCTCACAGATATGGGAAGGAGGAGAGCCAAGGGAGGCTGGCCAGAGAGTGAGGGGAAAGGATGGAGAAGGTGTACCGATGAGGAGGATCTCAGTCTTGTTGGCATTTAGACAAAGATCATTAGCGGCACACCAATCTTGAATGGCAGTTAGGCAATCATTTAACTTGAGTTTAACCACTTGTAAGTATGTAATTGCAGGATTGATTACAATGTTGGTGCATTTTAGGGAGGATTTGCCCAATATGGCCATGCCACCAAACTGTCAATCCCTCGGGTTCTAGTGGGCTCGAATTAGCCATCCAAGAACAGGTCCTCTAAAGTCCATGTCTCTTGTAAAAAATATTAAATTGTGCTGCATTAAAAAAGTTCTTACATCAGGCTGATCCCATTTAGTTCTAGCCCCGATGATGTTCCTGGATATTGGTGGGATTTGAGCAATACAGAACGATACACTTGGTTTTACTGTGTTGGAGGTGTGACCCGGAGGGTATTATAGGTTGGTTGCGAAGTGTGTGAGTTAATCAATTTCCTAAATGGCTGCCTCGGTTACCACATTTCTGGGCTGGGCGACCTTATGGGGAATTATGGGTTAATGCTGAGAAGCAGGGTTTGACAAGTGGCTTTCCCCCCTCCCACACCTTATGTGTTGCTCGGCCGCCCCACAATAGCAATAGAGTTATATGGGGATCTTCTATTAGTAGAATCAGGAGTTTCCAGTAATGAGTTTGTTATGTTGGGGGAGATAGGCTGGGACCAGTCACCCCCTCATTCCTTCCTAAATTTGATCTAAAAATGTAATTTGACAATTGTGGATTTGAATAGTGACAACTATATAATCCCCAGCTACAGATTTCAAAGCGTTCCCAACTAATGCGATCCTGCGTACCATGCAGACCTACCGAGGGTTGATTAAAAGACCTCTTACATTGGTGTTTAATCAATGAATTACCTTATTAATCACTGAGTGTTGATTCAGATTGCCTTGGAGACAGCATTTTAGCCTCAACTATTACTCCCATCAAAGACATTGCAGCTGGAGGCAGATTTATCATAGATTTAGGAGGTGGGTGTGTGTTAGGCAGAATTATATGCAGTATCCTCTGGGAACGCCACACACAATTAGGACTACAAGTGACAGTACAAATTCACCTTTTGTACAAGCCTGTACTACACAGTAAAGTGGTAGCGATGGCTGAGCAGCCAGACGTATCTCAAGAGTAAGTGAGCAGTATCAATAGTTACACAAAGGACAGCAATTACTATGATTCAAACAAACACTGACTCAAGGTTTCTCAGTAAAAGAATATACATTTATTTACACATCAGTTATTAAACATTTCACTATTATCAAGCAGTTGAAAAATCACATTACTAATACACTATACAGCACCCAATAGATTCTGGACAAGTTAGGCTCAAAATGAAGTGTGAGCAAAATGGCACTCCAGCAATTTAAAAGGGAGGGAAAGACAAAGTTAGACAGAAATTGAACAGCACCAACAAGTAAGTAGGCAGGGCAATCTAGAAAAAGGAACTACAGTGAGGAAATCAAATTCAAGGGGCCTGGCCCAAAGTCAATGGACCAAAGTCTTTGCTCAAGATCACACAGTTCAGGGTAGTTCACGGTTAAGTCTTTACCAAGAGTTCAGAATGAAGTTGGTCGGACGAAAAAAGTTACCTTAAAGAATGGAGAAGGACAAGCCCTGTAGCTGAGGCGGACGTTCCTGGCAGGTCCTGCAGGCTCACGGTTCGTGAAACGACTGTCAGACTGACACTAAGTAGGAAGACTGGAGGGTCCTGCACTGCCCAGGGAAGAAACCAGCAGTAGAGCAAAGCAACAAATAAAAGGTGCGCTCCTTAAAACGCAAGCAGGGTCCGTTCCTCCTGGCCATCCGGTTCACTGTAGCTCCGTACAGCAAATTCAACCAGAGAAGGGAGGCCTGATGAGCAGTTTGGTGAACTGGTTGTTCCCACCAGCTCAAGGGGAGAAGATTCCTTGCAGATCTGCCCTGTTGCTGGAGTATGAAAGTTCGGACCCACAGCAGGGCATCACCGGGAGGTTCAGTCGTGGTAGGGGTCCTCTTCAGTCAGCTCCTCTTCGGTTCTCTCGTTCCAGTGGCGACTCTGCCTTTCCAGCCCCACAGACCTGCTTTTTATGCAGTTTTTCCCCATTCACAAGGCCTGGCTGTCAATCACAAAGCGAATAAACCCAGCCGGACCCGTATAAAAGTAAATATGGTCCAGCGGGTTTAAATCCGAGGCTACCAAGATAGCCTAAAACAATACCAGGGTTATTTAAGATAACCGCGGTAGGAAAAATAAGGTAGTTACCACGGCCACCAGCCAATTCTTAATGAAAAGGGAGCGAAGCAATGCTCCAAGAGAAACATACAAAAAGGGATATGTATTAACCCTTTCCAGAACTCTATTTAAGATAGTTTGTACTGGGTCTGTGAGTTTTAATAGAGACTAATAAAGTCAATGGCAACTTTACATGTTCTGAGAAACAGTAGTCAGTCTCAGAAAATGGAGTCGGAGTTGGGAAGTTGAAAAGACAACCCTGTGTCACAGCACTGAAGGTGCTGTGTAACACACAGTAAAACAATGATGCCTATGGAGTAGGTGAGGCTCCACAGTCTATGAACACAAGAAAATGTTAAACACACACAGCAAAACACATGTAAGAGTGGGAAAAAAGGCTCACACTCTTACCAGGTGACAAAAAAAAATCCCAGAAATCCAGCAAAGCTGCTGAGGGACTCAGTAGGTAAGGGAAATTAGCCATTCTGGAGAATTCCCCCTAACAGTATGGGATGGCTACAGTGATTTGCTGGGTGGAAACTGTATTTGGGTGGACTATTCCAAAGGTCACTAGTGCTTCGACTATCTTTCCGCCCTTCGTATCGTAGTCATTACCAGAATAATTTGCAGGAGTTATCCTATCTGCACAGCCCTGAGCCCCTTCAGATACAAGAACATTAGGCAGGGGCTGCTTTTGATTGATTGGGTTGACAGTGAGGGGATGATTAACCAAAAAATCCATACTAGCTTGGGAATTAAGTTTGAGTTTCGTAATCGCCAGACTTGATGATCTCATTGTTAGCATTAGACCCTTCATAGAGGACACAATGTTGATCAGTCAGAGAAGTGGGGGCCATGTTGCCTTGAATCCATGGAGAAGGATGCGCCAGAGATGAGGAGATTGTGGTAGCACTGATTATGAGGCTGTTCTGTGCCCAATATTTACGGTACAGGGAATTGTTCGCATCCTAGTTTGGGGGCTGATGGAACTGGTGGAAATGTTATCACTGGGGCAGTGGCGACGGCTGGTAGATTGGAAACATGATCACTTATATGTGGGGCAGAGGCCTGAGCTGTTATGTCAGTAGCACACTGTTTGTTATCAACAAACAATCATTCTGATATCTGGATTTGATTGTCTAATTTGCCAGCAACTTCCTTCAGGTAGGCATCCAATAGATTCTGGGACTTCTACATCGGAGTCCGTCCAGGTAGGCTATTAATCCTTAGTTTCTTGCCCTTAGCCTCCGTCTGGCTGATAACTGCCTTTCACTTTCCCATGACTGCTAGTTAGGAAGGCAACAACTATTATGAAGGTGCAGAGGTGACCAGCTTCTCCAAATGCCCAGGACTCCAAGACATTTGGTCCACAGTCGCCTTGAGGAAACAGGTCCCAAAGTCGGAACGTGCACTTAGCTGCTTGTTGGGGTTGCACACAATTGAGTGTGAGAGGTGTAGACACTTAAGTTGCTAGGGTTATGCCCACTTTCACTTGAGCAATAACATGCCAGCACCTTGGGAGGCCGTTAATAGTATGTGCAGTCGCATCAATAAGATGTGAGTCCTGTGTGTTCAGAAAGTTCAAAATCAGTCTGCCCTTATTCAGAAATATCAACAAGATCAGGATCCCAAAACAAAGTTAAGAAAGTTAATAGGTGTACTATCATGCAGGGATTGATGTAGGTTAAACCTTATGTGAGGTTGTTTTATCCTGTTGTATCCACTTGTGTAGGCATACGCTTATATAAAAGTCTAGGTAATATGGCCTGTGACTGGCATATGTCTAGCATCAAGGGGAAAGGGATTGTATGGAATTACAGGGATTCATGGAGAGCAGGGCCACCGTGAGCACCTATAGGCAGTCCAATATCAGCAAAGTCAACTGATCCAGGCAGATGGCTTCCCTCCAATCCTCGCTGTACCCGGCTCACCTTCTCGCTGATACTGCAAGAGGACAGCAAATACTGCAGGGAAAGTTGAGCACACAAACACACCACAGAGGGGAAAGCTGTATGGAGCACTCTACGACCACACCTGTTGCTCCAAAGACTGCCGCTCCGGCGCAATCACGGTTGCCGCCGTGCTCGTCGTGCCTAAATGGAAATTGAAATTGGAAATAGAGCTTGAAAGACCGCCACAGTAACACCGCAGGGATAAAAGCAGGACAACAGCCAGCCATCCATCCAGTGCCGCTCCTCCAGCATTCCTCAGGGCTCAGTTCTTTCAACCATGTTGTTTAACATCTACATGGTGTGTGGGATGGGCCCCGCCATTCTCCAGTACATGAATAATAGCTGATCTCTTGATATATGTTGACGGCTGACATCCTCCGCCTAAGGGTATGTCTCAGTGTAATTGAGGACTGAATCTCCTCTATGTATCTAAACCTGTATTGCTTTTGGCACTAAATATGCAAAATCCCACAGACCAGCTTCCTTTTTCTTCTGTGTTGGCAAGTAAATAGATGCCTATAGACCTATGTGTGTTCACCCCTTGGTCATTAATTATTTGGTCCCTGTTTTTTTCACGCAAAGCAACTCAAATCCTAATCAGAATCAGGGCTTTAATAACAGATGCCCTTTTAGGAAATATGTTACTTTCTCTAACTCATCCAACAGCAGTGATGGGGGATCTAGTACAGGTTCCACTAATACAGGGAACCCCCAAGGAGGCCCTTTTCAGAACAGGGGCAGACGAGGCAAGACCCACCAACCAGGCAACCATGGGATGCGAACGCACCAGTGGCAACCAGCGCCACAAACATGGTGATGCCTATTTTCAATTTGAGCAACCATACACTTACAACGGCGGAAGTGCAGGTCCTTAGTAGAGGGCTATCCTTTGTACTGGTCAATAAAGCTGATCTCTTCACAACTGAAATAGAAATGCGTAACTTTTTTCGCACAATACGACTCAAGTACTTTTTTAAGGAACACGATAATCAGAGACCCCTAGAAAAAAGTACTTCTGGTCTAAAAACACCCTCTTCCTTCACCCCTTTATATTCAATGGTTTCCCCCGAAATCATTAGTTTCGAGAACAAGATCATCAGAGAAATGAAGACACTGGTCAAGACAAAAAATGTATATAAAGACAATTTGTCTAAAGAAGAAAGGTTGGCAATTAAGGGACTATCAGACAACAAGTTGTTTGTCATAAAGCCAGCTGATAAGGGTGGAGGTGTGGTGCTATGGGGCATTGATCAGTATCGCTTAGAAGTCAAGAAACAACTTGACAGAGCAATGTTTTACAAGCCCTTACTGTGCGATCCAACAACTAGAATAAGAGAAGAAATAGAGAGTCTGATGAACCATGCAGAGACTGAAGGGTGGATTGATGTTGATGAAAAGGCGTTTCTTATACAAAAGCATCCAGTCACACCGGCCTTTTATTGTTTACCGAAGATTCACAAAGACCCAAATGATCCACCAGGGAGACCTATTGTTGCAGCCATTGGTTCTATTTTAGAACCTTTGTTGGTTTACACTGACTTCTTTCTAAGACCATTTGTGAAAACAATGCATTCTTTTATTCAAGACACTACCCAAATGATTAAGGTGTTAGACACAATAGAAGTCAGAGCCGAAGACATATTGGTAACATTAGATGTCGAGGCTCTCTATACGAGCATCCCTCAGATGAAGTGCGTCAGTATAATGGAGAAATATCTGGAAATGAGAGAAGACAAAACTGTACCATCAGCATTCATTTTAGAATGTATTAGATTAGCCCTTACCAATAACTTTTTTATAGAGCAAGACAATTTCTATTTACAACAACATGGTACCAGCATGGGCTCTACTTTCGCCCCAGACTTGGCCAATCTTTTTATGGACTTAGAGTCACACTCGGTCTTCTCGGAAGGAAACCCATTTAAACATCTAATGAAAACGTGGGTTCGATATATAGATGACGTGTTCGTGCTGTGGAGAGGTGACCAACTGGAACTCAAACTCTTTTTGACTTGGCTCAACAACCAAGAACAGTGCATAAATTTTACAATGCACTCGCATGTTGACAAAATTGCATTTTTAGATCTTGAAATCTATAAAGATGACAATAATAAGTTTGGTACCACCCTCTTCAGAAAAATCACGGATAAAAACACTTTATTACTGTTCAGTACTTTTCATCCATTCAGGGTAATTCATAGAATTTCGCACAAAAGTGGCGCATGCGGCTGGCGCACAGTGTGCGCATGCGAATGTCTGCGCCAGCCGCGTGCGCTAAAATTGATTTCCGCGCACAGCGTATTCATGGATTTTAGCCTCCAAAACCAGCTGTGGCGCAGAGTGGCGCAGCGACCCTGCAGCAGCACCAGTTACGCCCCCAAGAACGCCCTTGCGCAAGGAAAAGCCATCAAAATCCCTAATCCAGCGCAAAGGGCTGCGCTAACCCTGGACCAGTTTACAGGGCTGCCAAACAGCAAACGCCAAGCGGGGAACGTGTATTACTGGGGTTCGCGTGAAGTTTCACACGCGAAAGGGCCTGTGCGAGTGGGGTACGTGTATAACTGGGGTTCGTGTGAAGTTTCACACGCGATTGGAGCAGGGTACGTGTATTACGGGTTCGCGGGAAGTTTCACACACGAAAGGGCCCGTGCGAGTGGGGTACGTGTATAACTGGGGTTCGCGGCGGTCACACGCGATTGGATCCGGGTACGTGTATTTTGGGGGTGCGCGGGAAGTTTCACAAGCGAAAGGGCCTGTGCGAGTGGGGTAAGTGTATTCCTGTGGTTCGCGTGAAGTTTTACACGCGAAAGGGCAACGCCCGTGCGCGAAACGTCACAGACCCGCTTATGCGCTAAGGGCCTTTCCTCGAATTACACACTGACGTGCACATTTTTCACTTGCCAAATCACTTCGTATCAAGCTGGCCATGCATACACACACGGAAGACCACGCTCCTGCCCTGAAGGCCATTTTCCTGCCCCCGAGAACCCCAAGCACGCTCCCACCTGCCATCTGCTGCTTCCTGACTGTCTGCTGCCCACGTGCCCTGCTATTTGGTGCCTGCACATCAGCCATCTGCAGGGGTCCAGTTGCTGTGCCCACCCCTGCTGGAACAGAAGACTCCCGACTGGGATACCATCGCTCCACAGCCCAGCCCCAGGACCCAGTTGCCCACCCACTCCTGCCTCTGGGGGTGCCATGTCGGGCACATCTCCATCTGTCACCACTGGCAACCCCCAGCCAGAGAGGCAGATGGCCACCAGCTTCACTGCCCCCGAAGTTGGTGTCCTGGTGGAGCATGTCCTGGGGCATTATGCTGCCCTCTTCGGAACATCACGCGCCAACAAGGAAGGACGGGAGAGGATCTGGGACGACGTAGTGGTTGCCATCAACACGGAGGGGGTGGCAACCCGCGACATCAAGCACATCAAGAAGCGCTGGGAGGACTTCAAGTCCAGGACTCTCCACAAGGCCCGGAGCCTCGCGGAGGTGGGCCGGGCACGCATGAGTAACATCCAGATGAGGGTCCTGGAACGCGTAGGCCCAGCGCTCCATGCCCAGATCCTTGGGAGGCAGACCCGTTTGGAGTTCAGCGGTAATTGGCCAAGCATTGCTGTGTGAGACAGGGCATGTTGCAGTGTGCTGCTATTCTGATGCTTGCCTGTATGTGTGACATAGGTCATGTATGGATGTGTGTGTGCAGGGACATCATGGTCATGCATGTGAGATCAGTTATGTGTGAACCACATGGTTGGTGCATGTGTTTTAATGCAACATGGGGAGCTCTATGCGGAATGCACACATGAAAGCATGGCTGTCTCTGTTCCTGGACATGAAGGGGGGGGGAATGGGTGCTGATGTCATGTACATGTATGGTGCACATGTGTGTGTGTGCCTGAGAAGTGTGTGTGTGACTTTGAAACGCCATGGATGCATGTGACTTTGAAGGCAACAACTTGGTTTACAGGGGCCCTTCTACATGGATGTTGATGTTGATTGCAGGCGCCAGGACTGTTTCTGCATGTGTGTTGTGTGCATTCACCCATGTGTTGTGGAATGACAGGATGGAAGTGACATTTGACAGTGCCACTCATGTGTTATTGCTTCCTGTCTAGGGTATTTTGTACTGTACCCTGATGCTTGTGTTCTATGTCTCCCTCTACGCAGCGTCAAGTGAAGAAGAGGGCGGAGACGGCGCTGTGGAGCCAAGCGGTGGGGATGGCGCCACTGGGCGGCGACGCAAGGCCCAGCCACCCTCCCAGGAATTACCATCATCCAGGACTGAGGGGGCTGGTGCTGCGTCTGCCACAACGGCTGTGGCGGAAGGGCCGGGTGAGCCCCCACAGGGGCTTCCAATGGCGGAAGATGGTGTGGAGACATCCAGGTTGGTGATCTCCACAGAGGAAGAGGAGCCCGCTACTGAGCCGCACATGGGGCCTGGTGGGGGTAGTACCACTGGTGCAAGTGGTGCAGTCCAGGGCCAGGGTCAGGAGGCAGCACAGGTCACTGCGGAGGGGCCTGTGCATGTCGCTGTCCCTGACCCTGTGACTGCACCACCATGCACCAGCAGGGCGGCCCCGTCCGAGGCCCGTCCGCAGGTAGGGGAGAGTGCCATGTCATCTGCCTCTCCACTACCTGCGGACGAGGGGTCCCACGAACGTATGTGCTCCGCCCTGGTTGGTGTCGCGTTACGCACGCGTGTCATTCGTGTCTTCCTGGGCGGAGAACGCACACCATCACGGAGAGCAGCGTTGTGACGTGGCACTGCTGGGAGGGGCCCTGGTTGGTGGATTGCTACATGTGTCGCACACTCTGGCGGACCTCTCCTCCTCTGTGGAGACTATGCACCAGTCGTTCTCCACACCGTGTTCCGGCCCAGATTCCACCAGGGCCCCCTGTGGACCTGGCCCGACCAACACAGCCAGCTTGGTGGAGCTCACATCCCTGCCACAGTCGGGAGTCGGCGGCCCAGCAGGGATGGACACCACAACTGGAGACCAGCTGATGGAGGATGTGCAGGCACCATCAGACACGGCACATGGACAGCAGCAGCAGGAGCAGGCTCTAGGTGGGAGCAATGATGGCTCGGGGACATCAGCATCGGAGGGGCAGGCATCGGCCAGAGGGCAGGAGGAAACAGGAATGGGAGTGTCTTCCGTGTGGCACCGGTTGGACCAGCAGATAGGTGTGGAGCGGCGGCGGGCTTTAGAGGCGCGGCTCACCATGGTCAGGGCGGAGTTCTCCATGCATCGGGCTTTGAGGCGGGCAGAGTGCCGCGAGGCAACTCGCAGGGAGTTGGAACAGGCCATGAGTGCCTCCATGCGAGACCTCAGGGCCAGGACAGAGGCCTGCCTCTGGCAAATAGACATGGAGTTCGATGATGCCCTGGCCCGGGACACCACAGAGTGAGCCTCTGGACTTGCCCGCCGCCATTGTATATAGTTAGATAGTGTTAGGTTTCCTTTCATTTTTTCTTTATTTTGGTTGCGCTTGGACAATGCACCATGTTTTTGTATATAGTTTTTTATTAGGTAGTATTTTTGATAGGTCTCATTTCATCAGTTGGGCTCATGGAACCTGGATTGTTCATCTTTACATAGTTCACCATTGGATTGTTCTCTTCTTTTTTTATTTTCACCACGGAGCAATGGTTTTCACTTTCTTTTTTTCCTTGGATTTGCTTTGTTGGACTGTGACTTTGGACACCATTTCTTTTGGATTTCTTTGGATTATGATTTCCTTTTTTTTAAATTCTTTTACGGACATGCAGCTTTTCTTTTATCATTCCCATTGTTGTGTGTTGGATTTTGATTACATTTCTGTTGTGTTTAATACATTTTTTTCTTCATACTTCGATGTGTTATTATCTCATTTGTTTCATGCATGTTATGATATGGGTTTTCACATTCACTTGCACCCATTGTGTGTGTGTGACAGACATGTGTTCATTTACATACTTGCCATTGGGGTTGTATCATGTAATTGCCTTTTCTATGTGGCTGGATGCAATACTTGGTTGGGTCTTTGGGCTGGGGAGGCTGGCCATAAGGGCCACGATTGAGGATCGTCATGACCTGGGGGCAGGGGGACATGAGTGGGGGCCTGCTGGCAGGTGCCCTGCACTGCTGGGGGGTGGGGGTGCAGGGAGACGTGAGTGGGGGCCTGCTGGCAGGTGCCCTGCACGGCTGGGGGGTGGGGGTGCAGGGAGACGTGAGTGGGGGCCTGCTGGCAGGTGCCCTGCACGGCTGGGGGGTGGGGGTACAGGGGGACATGAGTGGGACATGAGTGGGGCCTGCTGGCAGGTGCCCTGCACTGCTGGGGTGGGGGTGCAGGGGGACATGAGTGGGGGCCTGCTGGCAGGTGCCCTGCACTGCTGGGCGGTGGGGGTGCACGGGGACATGAGTGGGACATGAGTGGGGGCCTGCTGGCAGGTGCACTGCACTGCAGGGGGGTGGGGGTGCAGGGGGACATGAGTGGGACATGAGTGGGGGCCTGCTGGCAAGAGCCCTGCACTGCTGGGGGGGTGGGGGTGCAAGGGGACATGAGTGGGGGCCTGCTGGCAGGTGCCCTGCACTGCTGGGGGGTGGGGGTGCAGGGGGACATGAGTTGGACATGAGTGGGGGCCTGCTGGCAGGTTCCCTGCACTGCTGGGGGGTGGGGGTGCAGGGGGACATGAATGGGACATGAGTGGGGGCCTGATGGCAGGTGCCCTGAACTGCTGGGGGGTGGGGGTGCAGGGGGACATGAGTGGGACATGAGTGGGGGCCTGCTGGCAGGTGCCCTGCACTGCTGGGGGGTGGGGTGCAAGGGGACATGAGTGTGAACCTGCTGGCAGGTGCCCTACACTGCTGGGGGGTGGGGGTGCAGGGGGACATGAGTGGGACATGAGTGGGGGCCTGCTGGCAGGTACCCTGCACTGCTGCGGGGTGGGGGTGCAGGGGGACATGAGTGGGAGATGAGTGGGGGCCTGCTGGCAGGTGCCCTGCACTGCTGGGGGGTGGGGGTGCAAGGGGACATGAGTGGGGACCTGCTGGCAGGTGCCCTGCACTGCTGGGGGGTGGGGGTGCAGGGGGACATTTGTGGGACATGAGTGGGGGCCTACTAGCAGGTACCCTGCACTGCTGAGGGGTGGGGGTACAGAGGGTCATGCATTGGTGATCAGTAGTCCAAGGTGACATGTGGCTTGGCTGGGGGGCATGCCCATGGTGGATGGGCTGCCTGCGGGACATGACCAGGGGTTCAGGGTAGTCCCCTGTGGTGTGGGCTGCCTGCAGGGGCCCTTGGGGTGTAGAGGGAACCCACAATGCCAATTCACGTGTAGGACTCCCCTGCACTCCCGAAATACACGTACCCTGCTGAAATCGCATGTCAGACTTCCTGCGAACCCCAGGAATACATGTACCCCACTCGCACAGGCCCATTCGCGTGTGAAACGTCCTGCGCACCCCCGAAATACACATACCCTGCTGAAATCGCGTGTGAGACTTCCCGCAAACCCCAGTAATACACGTACCCCGCTCGCACAGGGCCCATTCGCGTGTGAAACCAAATATGAAACATGAAATGAAAAGCATGTGAAAAAGATGATTGAATCAAAATGATAACCAATCCCAAAAAATGTGAAAGAAATATAGTCCAAAGTCACCCTCCAACAACGCAAATCCAAAGGAAATGTAAAAAAAAAATCTCCATTGCTTCATGTTCATAATAAAAAAAAAAAAGAAATCAATCCATAGTCCAACTATTTACAATCCATTGTCTGGAAAAAATAAATCCATTGCTCCATGTCCATAATGCAAAAAAAAACGAAAATGAATACATGATGAAACTATATACAATCCATTGTCCAAGGATGTAAACGGTCCATGATCCCAACCAAACAAATGAAACCCACCTAACTAACTACCTAAAAATATAACTATATACAAATTTGTGTGGCATTGTCCACTGACCACAAATAAAAGGAAAACGAAAAGGAAACCTAACTCAAAAAACTATTTACAAGGGCAGCGGGGTAGTCCGACGGCTCACTTTTGGATGTCCCGGGCCAGGGCATCATCGAACTCCTGCTCAATGTCCTGGAGGCGGTCCTCTTCCACAGCCCTGAGGGTTCGCAGGGACGACGACATGTTCTCCTCCAACTCCCTGCGAATTGCCTCGAGGCATTCGGGCCACCTCAGGGCCCTCCGCATGGAGTTCTCCGCGCTGACCATTGTGAGCATGCCTCTTCTGCCCTTTGCCGCTCCGCATCTATAGCATGGCCTAACCGCTGCCATACGGAACACACTTCCAGTCCTGGGTCCTCCTGCCCTATGGCCGATGCCTGCCCCTCCGATGTCGAAGGCCCCGAGCCATGATGGCTCCCACCTTGTTGCTGCTGCTGCTGTGCTCTGCCTGTGCCCTGGCTCTTGCTGCCTGCACATCCTCCTCCGGCTGGGGTGCAGTTGTTGAGGTGGCCACCCCTGCTGGACGTCCGACTCCCGACTGTGGCAGGGATGTGTCCTCCACCAGCCTGGCCGCAGGGTCAGAGGCAGCTCCACAGGGTACCCAGGTGATACATGGGTGAGAAGATGGCATGGAGGACGACTGGGGCATAGGGGGTTCAGTTGAGGAGGGGGTCGGAACAAGGTCCAGAAAACAGAGGAATCCGGCCCTGGTGAGCTGTCCCAGTAGGTCAACGCGGTCAACGAGCCATTCGAGAAGATGTGCAGTCTCCTCATGAAAAGACTGCAGGTCACCTCGCATGGCCCGTTGACGCAACGCCACCCCACCCAGGACAGGCTCAACCCGGTCCTGGATAGCCACGTCTGCAGGGAGAGGAAGGCCAGTTGTTGTAAGCGGATCCCCTCCCTGAAAACGGGTCTGGACGTAGGCATCCCTGCTGGTGCTGGATGATGCAGTCACAGGATCGGGGACAGGATTACACACAGGCACCTCACCGGTGGCCTGTGCTGCCTCCTGTCCCTGCCCCTGCACTGCACCACTAGCACCAGTGGAATCCCCACCTCCAGAACCTGTGTCTGTCCCTTGCACGGCCTCCTCCTCCACCAAATCCCCCACCAACCTGGATGACTCTGTACCATCTTCCTCCGTCGCACCCTATGGGGTTTCAGCTGCCCCTTCTGCTGCTGAGGAGTCCAACTCCGACCTCTGCCTCTTGGACCTTCCCTCGGCAGCTGCGGCCTGGGACACAGCACCAGACTCCTCACTCCCCTACAAGATGACAACCTGGGAGGGGAGCCAGGCCTTGCATCTCCGGCTGGCGGGATGATCCCTGCTGCTGAGCTCCACAGCAGCCTCTCCGCCCTCTTCTTCAGTTGACGCTTCAGACATGGAGAGATAAAACGCAGGCATCAGGGCACTGTACAATGGACTGATACACACATGACAGTTGCACATGAGTGGCATTGTTTAACTACAGACACGGCATCACACTCTACGACACACATGTCATTTTAACTCACACACATGAACATTTCAACAGCAATATTGCACCAGTCAGCACCATCAATACACATACAACAGCATGAACAGCCAAAGGTGAGCCTGACATCACATGAAACACAAGGAGTGCACTAGACATGCACACACACCACCATACTTACATGCATGTCTACATCTCCTCCAACTGTTGCAGTGATGAGATCGCCATACATGTCACATCTGCCATTCATCCTTCTACATATCAGTGTCACGTGCATCCATGTTGCATCACAGTTGCACACTTGTCAGATACACATACATGCACATGTACACAGTGCAGATACATGCATTATGAACCACCATCCATGCCACAACATGCCAATGTACATATACAGAAATTCAAACATGTGTGCTCCCACACCTGCATTTGCCCAGCATGCTTACCAACACATACACCATCAATGTGTCTCACAACTGAGAGGACTCACATGTGGCAGCCTCATGCCCATGTTCATACACATCCCTACATGGCCCTGCATAAACACATGTGCAACCTGCACACTACTGGCACACCACGACACGCACAGCGTGCTATCAACATGCATGTACACTTACCGCTTGACTCCAGACGGGTCTGCCTCTCAAGGATCTGGACGTAGAACGCTGGGCATATGCCCTCCAGGACCCTCATTTGATGGTTTGACAGCTGGCCCCGGTGCCCCTTGGCATCCGCTGCCTTAGCGAGGCGCCGGGCCTTGTTGAGGGTCCTGGAACTGAAGTCCTCCAGCACTTCTTGACATGATGTAAGTCGCAGACTGCCACCCCCTCCGCGTTGATGGCAGTCACGATGTCCATCCAGATCCTGGTACGTCCTTCATTGTCAGCGCACAAACTTCCAAAGAGTGCATCATACTGCCCCAGGACTTGCTCCACCAGGACACCAACTTCGGTGGCAGTGAAGCTGGTGGCCATCTGCCTCTCTGGCTGGGGGTTGCCAGTGCTGCCAGGTGGTGTTGTACCAGACATGGCAACCCCAGAGGCAGGAGTGGGTGGGCAACTGGGTCCTGGGGCTGGGCTGTGGAGCGATGGAATCCCAGTCAGGAGTCTTCAGTTCCAGCAGGGGTGGTCACAGCAACTACACCCCTGGCTGACGTGCAGGCAGCAAATGGCACGGCACGTGGGCAGCAGGCAGTCAGGCAGCAGCAGATGGCAGGTGGGAGAGTGCTCGGGGCTCTGGGGGGCAGTAATTCTGCCTTCTGGGCAGGAGCGTGGTCTTCCGTGTGTTTTCACGTGGCCAGCTTGATACGGAGTGATTTGGCATGTGAAAAAATTGCACATCAGCGTGTAATTCGAGGAAAGGGCCTCAGCGCGTAAGTGCGTGAGCACACGCACGTGATTCCATTGGACCAAAGGCTCTTAGTGCGTAAGCGCGTAAGTTACATTACGCACGTGATGACAGAGCACACATGGAAAAACTGCACGTCCGAGTGTCATTGCGTGTAATTGGAGGAAAGCAGCCGCGTACACGCGTATCTGACGTGTACGTGTGGGCCGGTTTAAAAGCTACGTGTAGGACGCCATTTCCTTGTATGTGCTTTCCGTGGAGAGCGAGTGGGTGAAATCTGTACTTTGTCGGTTCACACGTGATTACTTCACAGCGTTTGTAGTTCGTACTCCCTGTTACCTCTGACAGCTCTTTTCTGAATTTTTGATGGGCCTGTTTCCTCAAACAGAGTTCACTTCTCCTTTTGTCCTGTCTCCTCAGACAGCGTACAATTCTTCTTTTGGCAGGGGTGTTGCCAACGCGCACACGTGCATATTTTTCACGTTCTTTTTCCAGGCAGACGGTGAGTTCCGCACGTACTTAGCAACTGTGCTTGCCCCGTGTGTCGCATTCCCCTTCAGAGGTCATTTTAGGCTGCGTGTATTACGCTATGCTTAGTTTTGTGTTTCTGGGTGCCACAGCGTAGTGCAGGTTCATTTTATCATGCACATGGTCTACAAAGGGTTGCGTGCGCGTTAATTTTTGATTTTGGGCTGCCTGTGCATTGCGTGAACCATCTTCTTCCTTCCCCCAGGGGTCACAGACAGCCTTGTTAGAGCACTAGGGTACTAATTCCATCTGGTATCCTACCCCTTTGACCCGCAATTGCCCAGGACAATTGTTTACTGCAACTCCCATATGCACAACAACATCAGTGCCATGGTTGGGAGGCGACCAAGCGGTAAGGGAGGCAAAGGTGGCCAACCTTCAAAAGGTGGGCGTGGTGGGCGCGGTAGGGGACGTGGCCGGGATTTGCAGGATGCCCCTATACCCCCATGTGTGGAGGAACAATCAGGGACACCCATGCCCCCTCCTCATGGTTGAGGGAAACGTGGCTGACACCATCCCAGCACAGCCCCTGTTGGACCAGCCCATTGTGGCACCTGACCTGGCACAGGATGACTCCCTGGCTGACTTCCAGGTCAGCAAGTCTAGGCCACGTGTGGCAGTGCAAGTTGTTGTCACCAAGCCACATGGATCTGGGGCAGCTATGTCATCTGCTGCCCCAAGTATGCAGGGTGGGGAGGCTGCAGGGGCAGCTGCAGCTCCATCCGCCCCAGCTCTGACTCTCCCAGCCAGGACAGTGCCAGTACAGGTCCATCAAACTGACGCTCCCCCTGCCAACATTACCCTGCAACCAATGCCTGCATCAAGACCTATGGTCATTGTGCATTCCCACACTCCTACCGCCAGTCCACCGGTGATTCTGCCCCTACTGACCAGAGCGGCGTAAGCCACTCTGGCTCTGCTCCACCTTTAAAGAAGAGGAAGAAGGATGCTCTGGCATGACAGGCTGAGACCCCAGACACGGCCACACACTCCGGTACCTCAAGGAAGCCTTGCTTTAATGATCCGGAACTTGATGATGGGCTTGCAAAGGGTGTGCCCAAGTGACTTGTGGCCTATGTGTCGGCATATAGCCACGAAATACTGGTGACTGCAGGGTCCAAGACCACAACTGGTCAAAGTAAGGCACACTGGCAGATCATCGCCGACCGCATAAGTGCCCTTGGATTTGTGAGGCGCACAGCTGATGATTGCTACAAGCGGTGGAATGACCTAAAACTCAGAGCAAAGAACAAGCTGGCCTCAAATCATGCCGCTACTCTGGTGACTGGCGGTGGGTCTCCACAAGAGGACAACAAACTCACTGAACATGGGTCTGTTGCTGGGGCCTTCGTCACAGAGGAACAGATCCAAGGTGTGGGAGAACTTCCTGATTATGATGCATTGTCCGGTGAGTGCCCATGCATGTGTGTGTAATGCATGTGTATGTTGTTTGGGTGACGGGTTCTGATTGAGTGCCAGGTGAGGGTGTGTGTGTCTGAGTGGTATGGGTCACCCATGTGCTTCATCCAAAACATTCAGCGGCCTTGGATTTGGGTGTGACAGTATCCCTTCTGCCCACAGTAGTAATTTAGCGCAACATTACGGCAGTTGCCCTTGAAGTGGCATCTTGCAACAACATTGTTTGTATTTTTCAGTGTTCATTCAGGCTGATTGTTTCAATTCTCCCACTTTTGATATGCATTCCTCAGCCCTATTTTCACATTTGTGACATGCTTCTGTCATTGATGAACCCCACGTTGGCAAACATGTGTTACCTTGTTAGGTGAATGATTTGACCATTCAGGCTGATTGAGTATTGGCCTGATCACATACATTTTTGGGGCCTGTTTGAATGTGGAACATGATAGTTGTTTCCTGTCATGTTGAAGTGCACAACCATTGATGTGTACATCGGCCTGCAATCACTGTATTTTTGTACACTGGATGTGTTGCAGTGTGTGGCACATGCCTATTTTGTCATACTATGTAGCATTTTTCATCTGATCATGTCCATCTCACATGGATGGCTGACAGTATTCATTCACTGACATATGGATGTACTTGTGGAATGTACCATGGCTATGGTACATGCCATCTGTGTGATGGCATGTGTCATGTATGTGTATTGGACATGCCACTCACAGGTCAATGTGTGATGGCAGTGCTACCCAGCATGCAGCAAATGTGTTGCTCTTCCATCTTGGTGTCATCAGCGTCTGCCTTTTGCCTCCCCTTCCAACTCAGTGACAGTGCATGCATGGGAGGGTTATAGTCATGTGGAACATGTGTAAATCATGTACTGGTTCTGTAGCTTGTCAGGCCTATTTGTGTGCTATGGTGCTAATGCCTGTTTCCATTTTTTGTCTTTCATGTTTTTGCAGGGGATGACGCACTTGATGCTGTTGAGGTTGAGGAGATGGTGCAGACCCAGGAGGGATCTCAGGCACGACCGGGCACCAGTGGGAGACGTGGTGTGGTGGTGGGTGAGAACCCAATCTTGCTGCAGACCATTCTGTCTAGGGGTGCCTCTGGGTGCACCTACCCAGACCTCTATTCAGGTGCTGATTCGGATGATGAGACCTATGTGCCGTCGCAGGTAAGTGTTTCTGTCAGGGATTCTGTCCTGTCCAACCCACCTGCACCAGGGGTAGAACCCTCTATGGGGGTGTCAGTGTTGGTAAGTCCGCCTTTGGCGGTTACAGATGCAGGGTCACACTCCACAACATCTGATCCTGTTCCTGGGCCAGCAGATTAGAGGGGGAATGCAGTCCTGCAGCCTCAGGCAGTGCCGGCACTGCAAGGCGCAGATCGCCTTGGCCCAAAAAGGTGTGGTGCCCGCTGAAGCGGTGGCCGTACGCCACCAGGCAATACCGCATGGGAACAATCCATGTACGGTATGGCAACCCAACAGGCAGCATCAGTTGAGATGATGGCTCAAGCAATGGAGAGGGTGGCCACTTCCATTGTCCCCCCTGAAAGGCAGATGGAGCAACTACAGCAGGCAACAGACACCATTTGCCAATCACACAGGGAGGACATGTTGGCGTCCAACAGGGACAGACGGGCGGCACTGGAGACTCTACGCCAATCGATATGAATGGAGTCCCAGGGCCACAGGGAAGCCCTGAGGGTAGAACTCGATCACCTCAGGGAGACTCTTGTTGACCTTGAGGCTTCCACTAACTTGAGGACAGAACAGCAGCTGGAGCGGCTCACACGTTCGCTCTCAGCTGAGATGCAGGCAACTCGGGAGGAGATCCGGGCATCACGTCAGGTGGTGCATGGGGATCTCCGCACTATAATCCTCCAAAACGAGACCTTCCACACCCGCATGCTTGCTGCCATGGAGGACCATACCAGGGCTTTGCGTGGGCTGCCTCCCATTGCACCACCACCTCCTGTGGCAGCAGCAGAGGATGATGAGAGAGCCAGCAGCAGTTCTCCCACATTGGCATAGCCGTGCAGGCCATGAGCCCATGGAGGTGTTTTTTTCCCCAACATCCACACAGGTGGCTGTTGGTGTGCACCCTGTCCTTGAACCTCCGGGGTGGCCTCCCCCCCTCCCCCGGCCTCCACATGGCCATTTTTGATTTTTTTTTACAGTGTATTGCCTTGTGTGGCTCCCGTGGGCATCCACTGTATTCCGGCTGGGCACACGCAGGCTTGTCCTGAGTTTGGATTAGATGCTTGTGTTCATGAGACACACACCCCTCCTGCTTCCCATTTCCATGGGCTTGCAAAGGGTGTGCCCAAGTGACAGTGACTTACACAGTGAAGTTGGACTCCCATGAGCTGTGTGGGCAGTCTGTAGTCAATACTGTGTATACATTCCTAGTGGATATTGTTGTTGTATTGTACACTGCATGGTGTATTGATATGTGCTTGTGGATCCATGTCTTCCTCCTAATTTTCAGGTTCATTCCTCATGTCTTCACAAGGCCGTCTACTTTGGAGATGGAGTTCATGTTGTAAGCAGTGCAGTACAGTGTTGCGAGGCAGCAATACTGTACAGTTGGAAGTGGTCGATGTGCTGGCATAATCAGGTTGTAAGACTACCACTACTTTAACTTAGTACTGTCATGTTTATGCTATGTTTGAGGTTGTGTAGCTGCATTGTATTGTTTGTAAGTATTTGGTCATGTGTGTTGTTAGTTCTACATTACTGGGAGCATTTTGTGTGTGGCCAGTTTCCATTAGGGACACTGTACTTTGTGACATTTGTCATGTTTTGGGGATTGCTTTGTTTGCTCTCACATAGCATGACATGCCATGGTGTGTTGGGTGGTGGTGCTGGGGAGGGGTTGGGTGACATGGCACGGTTGTTATGTTGTATTTTGCAAGGGGGTAATGAATTTAGCAGCATAGAAGTGTGTCTTTTGATGACACAGCATTGGTGGTGTTTGTGTAGGTAGGGATGCACACAATGTAACACTTCCAGGTGACCAATCTCAGGCTGGCATGGTTGTGACAGTTGACTGTCCCTTATGTCATCATCATTGATTGTCAGATGGTATGTGCCAGGGCTGTGTTCACTCCACAGGGGTGTGATTTTAGGTGAAGTAATTAGCCACCAGCTGCGTACGGGCTGCCTCACCCCGTGCCCTTTCCCCTCCCATGCACAGTGGGCGTGCATGTGGTTGGGGATGTGGGGGCACCGCCATGTCCACGGGCAGGCCCCGGTGTGTTGCAATGTTGTGCAGGACACATGCTGCCACTATGATCCTGCACACTACTGGGGGAGCACATAACAGTTGCCCGCCAGAACGGTCAAGGGAGCGAAAGCGTGACTTGAGCACTCCGAACGTGACCTCCACTATGCCCCGGGTTGCAATGTGGGCTGTGTTGTACCTTACCTCGGGTGGCGTGGTGGGCTTCCGAATTGGTGTCATCATGTGGGTGCTCAGAGGGTAGGCACTGTCCCCTGGGGAGGTGGTGATGGGTATCATTTGTGGGTTTGTGACATTACTCAGTATCTGACATGCATGCATGTGCTGTGGTATTTATACTCACCGAGCAGCCATGTATCGCCATGCCATCCAGCTTCTAGGTCCCGGTTTAGGGTTGACATTCTGTAAATAAAACTGTTGTGGGTGGACCCTGGATAGTTGGCATATACTGAGGTGATGATTCCCTTGGCATCACATACTACCTGGACGTTGATGGAATGCCAGTGCTTGCAGTTTCTATAGATGTGCTCTGATGCCCTGGGGGGACGTAGAGCCACATGGGTGCAATCAATGGCACCTAGGACTTTGGGGAATTGTGCCACCCCGTAGAAATCCTGGACGGCAGCCTGCCTTTCTGCAGGTGTTCTGGGCAGGTATATGTGCCTGCGGGCGGAAGGGCGTGCAGTCATGATGGCCAAGACCTGGTATAGGCAGCTTGACTGCGTGGCCTGTGACACCCCCGCCACTATATTAATTGTCCGCTGAAATGATCCAGTGACCAAGAAGTGCAGTACATTGAGGACCTTCTCCAGGGGGCTGAGTGCTTGGGAGCACAGGGTGGGTGATGTGAGGTCATCCTCCCACTCACTGACCAGGTTGAGTATTATGTGAGGTGGAAACCTGTACCTCCCATACACCTGGTCATCAGGCATCCCAAAAAGGCTGGTTCTGGGTGTGAAAATTCTGGGCCTGACTATCCTCCTCCTCCTCCTGCGATATCCCACGACCACTGCTGCTAGGAACGGTATATTCATCCTGGCGTCAGAGCTTGTTTGTTGTTTGCGCGCACATTTATGCTGCACGGGTCCATGTACGCCTGCTTCCTGCTGGCGTACGTGTTCCCGGATTAGCGCGTCATTTTTGGCGCACGCGTTAGCCCCGTTCGAATCCATGAATACGTGTTTTGAACGTGCGTGTGGGCGTTCCGCGCATTTGCCTCCTGTACTTCCCCCGTGACGCCCACATTTTCATGTGTTGTTCCCCATTCCGCGTGTCACGCCCTCTCTTCCTCCTACTTTTATTGTGTGCGCCGCGCTATGTGCGATTTCGTTGTGCGCGTAGCGCACGCTGTTTGGAGACGTGTGCGCCAGCATGCGCCACGCAGAATTTTGGCGCACATCCTGGGATTTACAAGCGCACGGACTTCCATGAATCGCTGTGCACGGGTTTTGCTGCGGTTTTCGCACTGGCACTGCCATTTGCACGCTTTGGCACGCATGCGCTGAAAATTTCAGCGCACATTAATTCCATGAATCGGCCCCATTATCTCTGTGTCAGAACTTACCTTTTGGCCAGTTCCTACAAATAAAGAAATTGTAGCCGCAGGGAAGATTTCGACACTAACAGCAAGGAATTATCGAATAGATTGAAAGCCAGAGGGGATCCCCCATACATTGTACGGCACTCTTTGAAAAGAGCCAAGAACACCAACAGACAGTCTTGCTTGGTACCACAACCATGAATACAGGAAGAGAAAATCACATGTGTTTCTACATTTTCTCCCATAAGCAACGATTTGCGCAGATGCATACTTAAATATTGGAACATGATCAACAATGAAGATTTTACCCTTAACAAGCCACATTTCGCATTCCGACGAATGCCTAACCTGAGGGATAAATTGGTCCACACATATAGAACACCAGGGGCCAGGATTAAAAATCAGTCCACTCTCTGGGATCTACCACCAGTAGTGGGACACTACTGACTGGATTGGTAATATGGAGAAGTGCGAATCATTTGGATCTAAGAGTTATGGCATAAAGTCTAGTTATCTGGTGAATTGTCCATCCCATGTGTTCCGTCGAAAATAAAAGGAAGAAAGAGCAAAGTCAAGAGAAAATTCCCCTACCAAAAGACATCGGAGTGACGACGAGGGGGAAACAGAAAAAATGACATCCAAGAGGGCCCGCTCAAGACGCAGGCAGACACAGGAAAAGAAAGACATACCGTGAGAGATATATCCTCGACTCAGGAACATCTTGACACGGCTGAAAAAAACTCAAAAAGATGGGCATGGTTTCCCTCGGCGTTGACACGCCACACTAGAAAATAGCAGCCAACCTGTTTCCATTCTGGTGGCGAAAGGGAACAATCAAAGGAGAAACTCGATGTACAGAACATCGAGCAAACCATCACTATCGGATCGTGGAACACCAGAGGCCACACTCACCTTACACAACCTGGTGAGATAAACCTAGGCCGTTTCGATTTAATAAGTTTACAAGAAACCTGGCTGCTATTGCCGCCTAGTATGGACGGCTTCGAGGTTCAATTGTCTCCAGCTCAAAAAGGAGACAGAGGTCTCCCAACATCTGGCCTTTTAATAGCTGTACGTAAAGGCGGATGTTTGCGAATAGTCCACAACCTGGTATCAGCCACGTTAATCCAAGCGATTTTGTTGGAATGGGAGAAAGAAGGAAAATCACAGAGAAAAACAAGTAAAGATCTTATTCACCTATTGAACATCTATTGGAATCCTGCCATAACCAAAGCGACCAAATTTCTAAACGAGATAGAAAGAATCCTAACGGTGGCTGCAACAACGTATAACGTGGAACACATTTTAATATGTGGTGACTTGAACGCCACCTGTCCGGTTGCAGACGATGGGAAAAACATACCTGGAAACAAAACAAATTCCTGTTCGAAATCGACTGCAAGAGGGATCGCCTGGTCCGAGTTGATGGAATCTCGAGACTGGTGCAATCTAAACTCCTTAGAAACAGCCGGACCGAGGATTTCAACCTGGGAAAGCGAAGGAAACACAAGTATAATTGATTACATCTTCGCATCTAAGGGTTTATATTTACTAATCAAGAGTTTCGAGATAGTGAAATCTACTCGGAGTGACCATAACTTAATCAAAGCGACATGGCATGCAAATAAACCCCTGCCGGTGACAATGTTGAACAAGTTGGAAACAAACGCAGAAGGAAACCGGCTGAAAATGACACAGAGGCCATTGTTTCCATCACAGCGACTTACAAACAGGAAAACAGATACAAAAGCATGAATAACATCTTAGAAAACTTGGACTACTGCCCGCTTCTCATTCCTTATCTATGTCCTAGACATACAAGAAAAGCAGGGAAAACTCATCTTCATAAATACAACATTGAGCTCCGATCAAAGAAATCTACTTTACAAAAAGTGACAAGGCAGGCTCAGAAAAACCCTACACAAAAAAACATGGATCTGGCAACCAAACAAAAAAAAAGTTACAAATCATGGCTTCAGACAATCCGATGGGAACTTTACCAAGAAGACGCAGAGACCATGCTGAGAGCGGTCTGCAAAAGGAACTCGAACGACTTTTGGACGATAATAAAGAACAATCTAACAGACACAGCAAAGTCCATCACTAACAATGTGTCTGAAGACAAATGGTTAGAACATTTCACTAACCTTTTTAAAGAACCAACGTCAACGGTAAACACATTAGATAATGAAGATATAAGTAAATGGATCGTATGCACTGAGCAGGCAATTCTAGAGAAGATCAACAAGCTGAACAATTCCCGCGCGCCAGGTCCCGACAGGATTTCAAATGACGATCTTAAACACGAGGCGGAAACTGGGGTACCGTTAATAACGGAAATCTTCAGAAGATGCAGGATAACAAGATCTATCCCTGCAACATGGAAAACAGCAAACATCATCCCAATTTATAAGAAAGGTCCGCGGGACGACCAAAGAAACTACAGACCTATTCCACTATTGGACGTGCTGGGAAAACATTTCAGATCCTTGGTGTTGGATACATTTCAGGAATGGCAGAAAGAGGCAAAGACAGCAGACCCATTACAATCAGGGTTTAAAAAGAATTTAGGCACTTCGGTTAACATCATGATGATCAGCATCTTGAAGGCCAGAGTTTTTGAGGGCCATCCAACAATTTTTATAGCCTCGATCGACTTGGTACAAGCGTTCGATCTTGTAAACAGGGCAAAACTATGGAGAAAACTGAAAAAACAAAAATGTCCACCGTCATTCCTTGAACCAATCAAAGCCCTGTACAGCGACACCTCAATCAGAGTACGCCTGAACGATGCAGGCGTATTGTCAAAAACTATAAAAACGGCCAGAGGGGTCAAACAAGGTTATCCCCTGGCTCCTGCTCTTTATAAGGTACATATGGCAGACATAGTAGATTCAGAAAACTACACCCGTTCCTTCCCTCCTAAAATGGGAGAGTCGAAAGTGACACGCCTGCTCTACGCGGCTGACATCTTATTGCTGGACCAAATAGCCATTGGCCTGCAGAGGCAACTAGACAGTCTCGTAATTTACCTGAAGAAGAACGATTTAGATCTGAATACAACGAAAACCAAAATCATGATCTTGGCAAAATCGTCAAAACCAACTAAAAGATCTCAGTGGTTTGCAAACTCGGAAAAATTGAAGACAGCGAAAAGTTTTACGTATTTGGGAGTGAAAATATCTCGCAGCCATATAGAAATATCAATGCAAGAGCATCTTATCCTTAAGACAAAAACACTAGCAGTACAAGCATCACTTTTGGAAAGAAAATTTGGCAAATTCACAATCCTCCCAATAATAAAATCTTTCAAGGCTAAAGCCACTCCAGCAATAACCTATGGGGCAGAAGCAATGCCACATCTTCCAATGGCATTGTGGACAAAATTGGAAGGCGTTTTTTGGCTCAAAGTGCTACGATTACCGAACTCTATCTATACAGCAGTCATCCGACGGGAACTGAGCCTTCAATCACTAAAATCAGTGGTAGTGAGAAACAGTAAAATCAGTGGTAGTCTACTATTTCTGGGAAAAATCCTAAGAAGTCCACGTCCCATAATTTTGGACATCATCTATAAGGAAATGATGAGTAAAAAAAACTTAATGAGGTCAACGTGGTATAACAATCTACTAGAACAATCAGAAAAAATTGGATGCTCAGAATGGGACATAGAACGCATCCCAGGGAAAATAAAGAAAAAGCTAAAAATGTATGATTGGATTGAGACCCTAGAAAAAGCAGAGAAGCATACATCCCTGACCCACCATACAATCAATACACAAAGGATTGACGAGACAAGAAATTATCTAAAAAAAATTCCAGATTAACGTCTACGCACAACTTTCCTAAGAGCACGCTTGAACGTCTTGAAGACGAAAGAAATTTTATTCCTCAGAAAGCAGGCGCAAGATAAAAACTGTAGATACTGTAATACCTCGGAGACCGAAACAGTGCGACATCTACTCCTTCACAGTCCGGGTACAGACAAATTCAGAACAACTTACCTGCGACCACATCGACTAAAACATCTTACCACAAGTGAAGAAGAGTGGTGGAACAGGTTAATGAGTGGAGAATCCACCACCATGACCGTGGCAACAGCCAAGTTTCTTGAAAGCCTAGCGCTGGAAGACAAATCAGTTGGGAACAAACAGAAAAACGTTGATTTTAAAGAAGATAACACAGATGGAAGAGAATTTTAACGGCACAAAACAAAACATAAATCTACCACATTCTTCTTCAAATCTCTAGCCAAGAGAATGATTTTGTAAAAATTGTAATACAATTAAACACACAAAAAAAAAATTACAAAAAATTAAATATTTGAAATTTAGGCTGAACCAGTATCACACGAAGGACATATTATGTAGAAGAAAGCAAATACCACAAGATCAGAATTATTGTCGTTTTTGCTTAGATATTCATCAAAGAGAATCTTTACGGTATCTGGTTGTGGGGTGCAGTGCTTTGAAAGTCATAAGAGATAAATGTTTTCGAGAAAAATATGTAATACAAGATTGGATGACTGGGGATCAAATTTGGAACTCATTGTTCTCAAATCAGAGATTGACAATTCAGATAGCAATTGGACTGTTGTATGTCGGTAAAACAAAGAGGCCTATACGGCAAAGAATCTGTGAACACAGATCTTGTGTTAAGAACTATGTAGCAGAGAAACCTCTGGTGGCACATTTCAAGTCGCCACGCCATGGATTAGATGATATACATTGGTGTATCATTGAAATGATTGGGCCCCAACCCAGAGGGGGCAACAGAGATCTTAAACTAAGGCAGGCTGAGCAAAAGTGGATATATTCATTAAATACCGTCAAAGACGGCTTAAATATTTCCATTGAATGGTCTCTCTTTGTACATTACAAGAAATAAATAAAGAATTGAAAGGCATCTCTCAAACACCGCATTTGAATGGACCCTTTTTGTCCATCACAAGAAATAAATAACAAATTTAAAAATATCTCTTAAACTTCGCATTTCTAATTAATTTTAGAGACATAATCTTTGGCCCCTAAAAATAGCCATAAAAATTGTGACCCCGGGGTTCGGTATTTGTAATGTGACACCAGGTCGGTACATCGCATGGATCGTGTAACTATGGTTCTAATTTATATTAATCACCATATAGAACCATAGGCATACTATATACTTATGCTTCCCGATGACCATTTCAAGATGGTGCATTTGTAGGCCGCATTATTGGCGGTTCCGTTTTTTCCAATCAGTGGGGAGATAGGTACGTACATCATAGGCTCGGGCTTCCCTTTGACCAATCCAACATGGCACACGCCAATATGTGCTTACTCCATTGGACAGACGTCACAATACACTGACCTTTCCAAGATGGCGCACGCTTAGACGTGAAAACTCGATTGGACTTATACGTCATTATGCGTATCGTATCACCACGCAAGACGCTTTTTAAGAGTCACGTGAGAGACTCGGGAACATTCGGCCGGCCCTTGAGTGAGGATACGCGACACTTGGAAAGAAATACAGAGACGTGTGAGACACAAACCATCAGGTGAGAGCCGAGCGTTGGCTCCCATGTGAATGAACGTTGTTCTCTACCCCGTTCTAATTCACTGACACTTTCCCTATGGTCACTTTTGATAGGCCTGCGGACAGGTTTACACGTGGCCGCGGTAATTTGCAGCGACAGGAAATATCCAGTCAATATCTGCATATTGATAAGAAAAAGAAGGGATCCATCTTCAAGCAAGTGCGACTAGGTAAGCAGGCACTCGGACCATACAGAAAAAACACAGATAGAGACAGCACGTCTTTTTAGATGTAACATCAGGATATTCTTTCCTTTTTATATTTAGAACTAAGCAGACAGCAAGGGGACGATTATCTTTGAAGGTTCTTGTGAAGAAAATTCCGAGCTATTTTCAGCATCTGTTAATCACAAGGCGCAATGAGAAAGGTATTTTGCAAAACAAGTCTGATAGTAATAATCAAGGACATTAGAAATAAAGAAATAGAAAACATAGAGCAATGGTGGTTCTATTGTAAATGTCTAGAATAAATAAGTATTCTTTAGGAATTACATTTTGAAGAGTAATGACGACACCCGAAATCATTGTTTCCTTCTGTTTTAAAAAAGATAGAGGTGAAGAAGAAAAGGGTGCCAAATAGATAGGTCATGTTAAGAGTTGTGATAACCATGTTTTTAAATAGAATTGTCTTCTAAAAGTAGAATTGTTTGTTTTTTAAAAAGATACGAATACGGTTATTACTATGTGAAGGCATACGAAGAAATGGAAATATAGCAAAAAGATTAAGTGCCCTGAAGACAGCACCAACAGGAGATGCAATTGCAATTGATTTATGTGCATTTCTAGTATAATTATCGTTGGTCCTAGAAACACATTTTGAAAGTGTAGGCACATGCGTTTGGCCTTCAACAAGCAAGAGGGTCTAAGTAGAGAGTAGTGGTAGGAATATAGAATACCTGCCAATTTGTGCACAAAAGGGTTTGAAGTGTATGTTTTTCTCTGTAAAAGGAGCTGTACATTCAGATGTAGATGTTATTGTTGAAATGAACTGTCAGTAGGTTGTTGTTTTTACATTGATGCATTGCAAGCAGTGAATGGTTTTGATTAAATATAAAAATATGTATATTTTTGGAAGACACACGGTTATTCGCTCTTTTTTAATGACTAAGGGGTGAACACACATAGGTCTATAGGCATCTATTTACTTGCCAACACAGAAGAAAAAGGGAGCTGTTCTGTGGGATTTTGCATATTTTGTGTCGACTAGTCCTCACCCACACAGCCCCTAAAAAGAGGACACAGAAGCTCTAGATAGCTGAGGGTTGCTTTTGGCACTGTCTGCTATTTCATCCCCCAAACCTTTCCATTAGTGGATGACTCCGCTCTCATATTTTGTCATTCCCATGTTCTCTTGTACAGTGTAGAATTGCTGACTCTTCTTGCTCTTGATGGTTATAAAGGTACTGTAAATCATATATTTCTCATCTTTCACATTCCTATTTGTGCGGTTATCCTTGCTTCACAGAATTAAGGCTCTTATGCTGACTCAGAACATGTGTACTCTTTTCCACTTCCCTATTCCACTGCGGCCTCTCGTAATAAGAGTTTAGATTCTACTGCCCATTTACTAACTCACATACGAAAGACACGCTTGAACACATGACCCGCATCTTGATTTCTTTACTCTACTTTCCTATTCAATTTAGAGTAGTAATCAAGACCTATTGCACTAAAGTGCAACCTTGCCTCCAATGTAACCAGAAATGTTATCCTCAATGTAACTTACGCCGTGGTACCCAAGGGTTTGGGCGTATAAAAAATGCCACAAATAAATAAACACAAAGCAGCGGTTGTAGGTCATCCTGACTATTTTGCTGATGAGCCTTCGCATCTCCTGTAGGTCTAGAAAGACCAGGATTGAGGATCTTCTCCATCTTGATATTCCTCATTTCAATTCAAACACTCCTGCGTCTCTGCTCTGGCATTTTATGTGGTTGCCCCACAACCCTGGAATGGCGTAACTCCCTCTATTCATTTGTTTGCCTCTATGTTTAAATTCAGGAAGGAAATTAAATGACATGTGTTTAAGCAGGTTTATTTTTAGTTATCGTGTTTACTTTTAAATTCTATTGCCTTTTTTATCTTGTATATAAATTTGTTTCTGAAAATTGGTCTTACCGTACTGTACAGCACTCCGAAGCCAGGACAGAGTTTCTGTTTGCTTTATAATTTGTAATTACAATAAAACTATTAGTACTACTACTAGTACTAACAGTAATAGAAATGATAATAATAATTATGGTTCCATAGTAAAGTTAGCTGGGACCATGCTGAGTGTGTTTGTTTCACAAAGTGTGTTTTGAAGGAAAGATGGCTCTCTAAGTGGAAACCTAAGGACATGACCATGTCAACTCTAAGGTGAAGCCTCCAGGGTTCATTGCAGACAATGAGGTCTGGAGAAGGGGTGTTTGGTGTTGTTTTTGAGGAGCAAGAACTCTCTCTTGGTTGGGTTTTTTATTGGGCCCTCCCACTTTTGATCTGACTCTTCTGTCCTGACCCCATTCCCTATGTCAGAAATAAACAAGATGAGGATTATGAGGACCTTTTTGAGGGAGTAAGGGTAAAGGTTACTAAGGGAGACATCTGCTAGGGGGGCGCCACCATAAGAGTATGATTCACTGGGCTACTTTGAAAAGATGATCTGTGTCAGCAATGGATATGGAAATATGCCATGATTGAAGATGATGTTGCTCGTACACGTTGGAAATAACAGAAAACACAGCTTGGAGGCTGTCATGTTGGTAGAGAAAGGAATATGACAAAACCCAATACTGCAGAAAGGTTCTATAACATGATGTACTTTAATGTCAATGTTAAAGGATATACTACACACTATCACCACCGGAGTGGTCCCCTGGTGCTTTGGTGGATCTGAAAGGTAAGAAGGTGGGATGGGTTGGTAGGGCACAGCATGAAAAGGTAGATCTAGAGTTGTGATATCCTGTTAACACTGCTTGCTGAGCATTGGTGCGATTTATGGATCAGTAGACTTCCATGTACTGTTTTGCGGGACTATGTGTGGTTTGTTTGTTGTTGCAGTGTAGTGAAGTGCATGCGGATGGCTGCACAAAGATGTGGTTGTGTTTGTTTAGCGTTTGAGAGGTGTATGCAGAGAGTTGAAGTTTTAGCAGTCGGGTTAGCGTTTTTATTTCTTACCACGTGGCTTCGGACATCTGTGTTGGGTATCTCTGCCCGTGCTATATACTCAGGCATTTCGTTGTGGGTCACTCACCGGTTTCTGCGTATAGTGGTGGCGTGTCTCTTAACTGTCTAGTGGTCTGTGGGCAGGAAGGTGGAGAAGGACTCCCCCCACCCCTGGGTGAAGATGGGTATGGTTGTAGGGTTTGCTCTTAAGGTTGTCAATGGGGTGTGCCTGCCAACGCCTTCCTGAGCTCCTAGGGCAGAGTCCCTCTCCCTCTGAAATTCAGGTGCTCCATGGCCTCCTGGGGTGCCATTTATTGGTTAATGCTCCCTCTTATGCAGCTAACATGCCTGTCCTGTACGCAATTCCTAATGTCGGAGTCTGGCATGGGAGTGGGTATATCCTGAGTTCCCTCCCTGGCTTCTTCCTTCCATGTGCGCTTGTTGAGGCGTGTTCTATTTCCAGTGGAGTAATTATCAGAATTTTAGGTGATCCTTTGTATTGCGTATTTCTTTTGGGAGGCTGTTCCAGGATTTTGCTGCCAGGTGGGAGAGTGACAAACCCCCAAATTTTCTTCTTGTGTATGATTTTGGTTCCAGGCGGATGTCATTGCTTGATCTGAGTGCTCTTGTCGGTAGGTAAATGGTTATTTTCTTTTGTAGGAATTCTGCTCCTTGGCCATGGATCACTACTAACTAATCAAGACACTAACATACACTACATAACATACACTACATAGATATTGCAGACTAGAAATCCACAGACTGTACTCTACGGTAATTATAATGCAGTAGGGAAATATGTCTTTGGGTAAAGTTGGACAATGCGACCTAACCTCTTTAGAGCCCAGGATATGATATGATGTGATATGGCACTTATAAAGCGCCTATACACAAGTGTTTCAAGGCGTGACGAGGCAAGGTAGGGGAACAGAGGGAAGATAGACAACGATCCTACTAGGCCAGGGGTCATTCAGATCGTGCAAGTGCATAGGAAGGGGGAAGGGGAAAGTGCGAGGGGAAGCGGGAGGGGACAGTGCAGTAAAAGGATCTGTCATGATGCCTACCCCCGGAGCATCAGGCCAGGCCCAGCACTCCCGGAAGCAGGCATCATGCCCTCGGGTAAAAGCCCAGCGGCCCCTTATAGGGACTCTTTGGACTCAGTCCTGGCGCCTTTGGCGCCAGGCTCATGTTGGCCATCAGTCCTGGCGCCATAGGCGCCAGGCTCATAAAGGGAGGTGTTTTGTGCACTTACCTGATGCAGACCATGCTGCACGCTTCAGGCCTCCCTGAGACCTGAAAGGGACTATTTTTTCACTCGGGCGTGGCCAGGGAAGGATACGTACCTAGTTGGGGAAGGATACATACCTGGAACTTCTTTGGAGGCTATTTAAGCCACGCCCAGACAGCAGCTCATGCTTCGCGTTGTTCTGCTTCCTGCAGCTTAACGCTCACCGTGTCTGCTCCTGCTCCTGGACTACAGCCACGCCCGTCTTGAACCTGGAAGACCTGCAAGGAAGGAAGAGAAGAGAAAGGTGAAAACCAAGGATTATTTCAAACTTCTTACCTGCATCCGGAATCTTCTCGCCAGCATCCCTGAAGGAAGACTTCAATTTAAAAGCATCGCGTTGCTCGCTGCAGCGCCACGCTTCACTCACCTGTCCTGTCCTCGAGACATCTCCCGGCTCCATCGCGGCTGTCAGCATCGGACGCCACATCTCTGCACCTAGGGGAGAGAGGAAGAAACAAAAGGTGAGCAGAAGGACACACAGAAGGAAAGCCTAATTAACAGCCATAATACTTACCGGCTTTTCTTCCACATTTCGGGTCGGCGCCTCCCCGTTGGCAGGTACCGTACCCCGGCCCCTATGGGGAAAGGACTAGAGACATTTCAGAGGAATGATAAGGACATCTAGAGGGATCGCCCTCATTACTACTCACCTCGGCAGGTTAACCCCTCGACGCATCGCCTTCATTCTGCACCTGAAATAAAGGACAGATCACAGGTGAGAAAGACAGCATAAAGGGGGCCTCACTTGAACTTTGAACTTTCATACTTACGGCGCATCGCTCAGGAAAGTCAAGTGGATTTTGCCAGCGCCATTCTGAAAACCAGTGAAGTAACTGGACGAACGCGCGCCCCTGCACCAGAAGCAGGATGGAGAGTTCAACCTTCCAAACCATAAGGTGAGCTTAAACTGGGTTTGGAGGAATAGAGAGGAACGGAGGGGGGAAGGGGGGAGCTAGCACACCATTCTGCAGACTGTTAATCCCCTTTCTCATCTGCAGAAGGATATTCCTACGGGCCAAGGAAGCACGATTTGGAGGTCCTGTCCAATCGGTGTTCCGGGTCCTGCGCATCACGCTAGCAGAGGCCGCAGTAATCCAGACTAGATCAGCGCCCCCGTGGGAACCAGGTGGGCGTTACAGAACGCGAAGCCTCCCTACAGATTCCCACCCAGGCGCTATGGAAACTTCTGAGACTGACCAACTGGCCCAACTACTGGGGGAATTACGGGCCGAGGTACACGCCGCTCGTCAAGAGACTAATGCCCTCAGAAGAGAAGTGATTGTAACAAGGGAAAGGACTGATGACCTGGCTAGACAGCTTTTGCAAGGTCAAGCTGGACGAACTCCTTTACCCGGTTCCGGGGGGAACCCCACTCCTGTGGTTTCCAGTAACCCTGTGCTGATTAATCTACCTGCAAACATGCCGCTGGCCCCACCCGAACGCTTTGCTGGGGACCCCAAACGTTTCGCCGTATTCATGAATCAGTGTCGTTTGCACTTCCTATGCAGACCCGAGGCCTTCCCTAATGATCAGACCAAGGTAGCTTTGTGTTGTCATATCTCAGCGGCTGTGCTGCCGATTGGTCAGTCCCACTGGTAACTCAAGATGACCCGATTCTTCGTGATTTTCAAGGATTTCAAACAAGCATGGAAAGGTTATTTGCTCGACATTCCCAGGGACAGGCTCTGGATGACGAACTTCTATCTCTGCGACAGGGCAATCAAGACCTTCTATCCTACATTGCAACCTTCAATAGACTAATTGTGGAAACTAGTTGGCCAGAGGATAAAAGAATCACGTTATTCTATCAAGGTCTACGCGGAGAACTTAAAGATGTCCTGGCACAAGTTGTAAATCCGCCCCAAGAATGCACTGAATATATAGACTTAGTGGTCCAGTTGGATCACAGGCTGCAAAACAGAAAAGCAGATCGGTCCAAGTTTGAAACCCGGGTGTGGGCCAAAACCCACGCTAACCCCAAGGGGGCTGATGCCTCGGAGCCTATGCAAATCGGAGGAGTTAAAGGACCCCTAACTCAAAAAGAACGGGAAAGAAGACGACAGATGCAATTATGTTTTAATTGTGGGTCCTCGGGACACTTTCTACGAGATTGCCCGGGTAAGCCGCCCAAGAAGGTGGTAGGAGCCGCTGATAAAATCCATGGAAACTCTGTATCGGGAAACGACCACGCCCGGCAAGCGTAGGGGTCCGCTTGCCGAGCTTGAAAACTAACTCTCAGACCTTGCATTTCATTGTGCCAATGGTCCTCATAGATCCGGAACAGCCAAAACGGTTGCATGCTATAAAGGCATACATCGATAGCGGGGCAATAGGAAACTATGTGGATCGAAAATTGGTCTCTAGGATAAACCTCCCTCTGTGTCCTAAAACCAGCAAAGATGTCATCACCACTGTAGATGGAACCGAAATTGCCTCTGGACCGGTAACACATTCCACAGCTGAGGTGACACTTGTAGGTCCGTATGGCCATCGGGAGGCAGTTGTGTTTGATGTGATCAAGGCTCCACAGTTTCAGCTTATTCTCGGAGTCCCTTGGTTAGAGACACATAATGCTCGAATCGATTGGCGGGCGAAGAGAATAACCTTCCCGGATTGTGCACAAACCTGCTACCCAGAAAATCCAAAGATTAATCTAGCATCAGTAACCTCTGTCCCCGTGCAACTACCTCCAGAGTACCAAGACTTTCAGGACGTCTTCCAAAAGGAACAGGCCAACACGTTACCTCCCCACAGATCGTACGATTGCCAAATCGATCTGGTGCCCGGTGCACAACCCCCTTGTAGCAGGATTTATGCCCTTACTGAACCTGAGAATCTGCATTTGAGACAATATTTAGATCAATACCTCGCCAATGGTTTCATTCGCCCGTCAAAGTCCCCGGCATCTTCAGCTTTGTTCTTCGTGCCTAAAAAAGAGGGCGACCTTAGGACTTGTATCGATTACCGTGCATTGAACCAGATAACTGTTAAAAATCGTTACCCTCTGCCTCTGATCCCTGAACTCATTGACCAGGTGAAGGACGCTTGCCTATACACCAAGTTAGATCTCTGGGGGGCTTATCATCTGGTACGAGTAAAAGAAGGCGACAAATGGAAAACGGCCTTCCATACAAAATATGGACTATTCGAATACCAGGTGATGCCTTTCGGGTTGTGCAACGCGCCTGCTGCCTTCCAATTCTTCATGAATGATGTCCTTCGGGACCTCATCGATGTCTGTGTTATCGTGTATATCGATGACATTCTTGTGTACTCCTCTTCGGAATCTGATCACAGAAAACATGTCAGGGCCGTCCTAGAGAAACTGCGCCAGCACAAACTGTTTGCCAAGCTGGAAAAATGTGTTTTCCATACCACCGAGGTTGAGTTTCTCGGATTCATCCTGACACCTAAAGGGATCCGAATGGATTCACGGAAAGTGGATGCCATCCTCAAATGGCCATCACCTAGTTCAGTGAAAGGTGTCCAAAGCATGCTTGGTTTTGCCAACTTTTATCGCAGGTTTATCCCGGAGTTTTCACGTGTGGTGCAACCCATCACTGCACTCTTGCGAAAAAATAAATGTTTTGAATGGACCGAGGAAGCCGAACAGGCCTTTCAGGAGTTGAAAGCTAAGTTCACGTCCGCACCTATTTTGAAGCACCCGCGTCCTGATCTCCCATATATAGTCGAAACCGACGCGTCCATCTTAGCCATGGGAGCTGTCCTGTCTCAGAGAGACCCTGAAACCAACCAACTGCACCCCGTAGCATTTTGGTCCAGAAAGTTCTCACCGCTGGGGATAAATTATGCGATTACCGATAAGGAACTATTAGCCATTAAGTCTGCCTTTAAGGCTTGGCGGCATTATCTCCTCGGCGCCCGGCATACCATCACCGTGATCACTGATCACAGAAATTTACAATATTTAAAAACTACCAAGGCCCAATCGTCTCGACAGCTCCGATGGGCTTTGTTCTTTGCTGAGTTCGATTTTGTAATCACCTACCGCCCCGGTTCTAAGAATGGTAAGGCGGACGCTCTATCCCGAATTGGAATGGAAGAAATAGACACAAACTCAGAACCTGTGCCGATAATTCCCGAACAAAGAATTTTGGGAATAACCACTTTACAAACCCTTGAAGACATTCAAGCACGAGTAAAACAAGTCCTGGACTCTTCAGCCTTGCAGGATTGGATCAAAAAGGGGTCTAACTTTTCAGTCAAGGATGGCTTACCTTACTTCCAAGGACGCTTATTTTTGCCAGAAAAGGAATTGCAAGAACTGGTTATTTCCCGTCATCATGACACCCTGATGGAAGGACATCCTGGCATTGCCAAAACTGAGGAAAAGGTTAGACGACAATTCTGGTGGCCTTCCTGGCGAAAGGATATTAAATCTTTCGTGATGTCCTGTGGAGTTTGTGCCCAAAACAAAGGTCAAAAGACAAGACCCGCCGGTCTTCTTCAGCCCTTAGACATTCCACCAGCACCTTGGCACACCCTGTCACTAGATTTTATCACGGACCTGCCCTCTTGTAATGGTTACAATACTATTCTGGTCGTGGTGGATTTATTTTCCAAAATGGCCCACTTTATTCCGTTGAAAGGATTACCTTCAGCCTTTGTTCTTGCCAAGGAATTCCTCGAGAATATCATCCGTTTGCATGGATTCCCATCCATACTAGTCTCCGATCGGGGAAGCCAGTTTATTTCTCATTTTTGGAAAAAGTGTTGTCAGCTGGCACAAATCGACGTAAGACTCTCGACCAGCCACCACCCACAGACCGATGGTCAGACGGAGAGAACGAACCAGACCCTTGAACAATTTCTACGATGTATGTTGCACCAATCGGAGGGTAATTGGAAGGATATTTTGTGGGTGGCTGAATATGCTTATAATAACTCAATACACTCTGGAACGGGTCAAAGCCCCTTTTTTACCCTATTTGGACATCACCCTCGTACTTCAGACTTGGACTCACCTTCGAGCCTTGAAATGCCCGCAGTGGATCATTTGCATTCTACGATAACTCAAGCCTTCAAGGATGCAACTGCACATTTGCAACATGCGAAAGAGAAATACAAAAAGAATGCGGATCTACATCGAAAGGAGGCGCCTCCGTACCAAAATGGGGATCAAGTATGGTTGGCTACCAAACACTTATCACTCAAGGGACCTCAAACTTTTAATCCAAGGTATTTAGGCCCTTACTCAATCAAAGCTATAATTAACCCAGTAGCAGTCAAGCTCGATCTACCAGCCAACATGCGGATTCACCCCATTTTTCATGTGTCACTTTTGAAACCAGTACAACCAGGAACCAGATTAATAAAGCCACCAGACCCAATCCTGATAGATGGAGAGCCAGAATTCGAAGTAAAGAACATTTTGGATTCCAAAATCTTAAAATCAAAGCTTTTCTATCTAATTGATTGGAAAGGGTACGGGCCTCAGGAAAGGTCTTGGGAACCCAGTGATCACGTACATGCACCACGGCTGGTAAAAAGGTTCCATCGGAATTTCCCAAACAAACCGAAACCTCCAGAAGGAACGACCTTGGGAGGGGCCTTGGGGGGGAGTGCTGTCATGACGCCTACCCCCGGAGCATCAGGCCAGGCCCAGCACTCCCGGAAGCAGGCATCATGCCCTCGGGTAAAAGCCCAGCGGCCCCTTATAGGGACTCTTTGGACTCAGTCCTGGCGCCTTTGGAGCCAGGCTCATGTTGGACATCAGTCCTGGCGCCATAGGCGCCAGGCTCATAAAGGGAGGTGTTTTGTGCACTTACCTGATGCAGACCCTGCTGCACGCTTCAGGCCTCCCTGAGACCTGAAAGGGACTATTTTTTCATAGGGACTATTTTTTCACTTGGGCGTGGCCAGGGAAGGATACATACCTAGTTGGGGAAGGATACATACCTGGGACTTCTTTGGAGGCTATTTAAGCCACGCCCAGACAGCAGCTCATGCTTCGCGTTGTTCTGCTTCCTGCAGCTTAATGCTCACTGTGTCTGCTCCTGCTCCTAGACTACAGCCACGCCCGTCTTGAACCTGGAAGACCTGCAAGGAAGGAAGAGAAGAGAAAGGTGAAAACCAAGGATTATTTCAAGCTTCTTACCTGCATCCGGAATCTTCTCGCCAGCATCCCTGAAGGAAGACTTCAATTTAAAAGCATTGCATTGCTCGCTGCAGCGCCACGCTTCACTCACCTGTCCTGTCCTCGAGACATCTCCCGGCTCCATCGCGGCTGTCAGCATCGGTCGCCACATCTCTGCACCTAGGGGAGAGAGGAAGAAACAAAAGGTGAGCAGAAGGACACACAGAAGGAAAGCCTGATTAACAGCCATAATACTTACCGGCTTTTCTTCCACATTTCGGGTCGGCGCCGTCCCGTTGGCAGGTACCGTACCCCGGCCCCTATGGGGAAAGGACTAGAGACATTTCAGAGGAATGATAAGGACATCTAGAGGGATCGCCCTCATTACTACTCACCTCGGCAGGTTAACCCCTCGACGCATCGCCTTCATTCTGCACCTGAAATAAAGGACAGATCACAGGTGAGAAAGACAGCATAAAGGGGGCCTCACTTGAACTTTGAACTTTCATACTTACGGCGCATCGCTCAGGAAAGTCAAGTGGATTTTGCCAGCGCCATTCTGAAAACCAGTGAAGTAACTGGACGAACGCGCACCCCTGCACCAGAAGCAGGATGGAGAGTTCAACCTTCCAAACCATAAGGTGAGCTTAAACCGGGTTTGGAGGAATAGAGAGGAACGGAGGGGGGAAGAGGGGAGCTAGCACACCATTCTGCAGACTGTTAATCCCCTTTCTCATCTGCAGAAGGATATTCCTACGGGCCAAGGAAGCACGATTTGGAGGTCCTGTCCAATCAGTGTTCCGGGTCCTGCGCATCACGCTAGAAGAGGCTGCAGTAATCCAGACTAGATCAGCGCCCCCTTGGGAACCAGGTGGGCGCTACAGGATCATAGAATAAATAACAATAAGTAAAGTACGGCCAGCAGCTGGCAAGTGCAAGAGTAAAGGGTAAGTGCAGGCATCAAGTGTCAAGTGCTGGTAAAGGGACTGTAGGGATACAGAAAAAAACAGTCCCCAAGTGTGGAGTTGCAAGGAAGGCAGTGCAGGTGTTCAACGGGTATGGGAGGGGACCCAGGCCCAAGATCAGAGGGTGGCCAGGTAGCCAGTGCAAAATCAGTTTCAGCCGAGAAATCAGCAGGGGATAGGAGGAGAGAAAGCAGAAGCATAGAGAAAGGTTTTGAGGTGCTTCCGGAACCGGAGATGGCTCTCCTCAAGTTTCAGGGGGGCAGGAAGGCTGTTCCAGAGGGAGGCCCCAGCCGAAGAAAGAGATCTACCACCAACTCGTTGCTTTGAGAAGCGACTAACCCTGAGGGATTTGGTGGTGGAAGAGCGAAGAGTTCGAGAAGGAAGATATTTAGGATAAAGTGCATGGGGTCAAGGAACATAGAGTACAGGCTCACTGCCTTAGAGAAGGCTAACCAGCACGAGGCAGGTTTCTTGGTACATCTCTTTGCAGCAGAAGTAAGAGATGCAGTACATGTATCTTGAGTTGGCAGCTACATCAGTCTCACAAGGCAGTCAGATACCTACAAAACAGGTGGTTCAGTCAGGGGTCTGAATGCAGCATGCACAGTGGCAGTATCATAGCTCATGAGGTTTAACTCAGGCATGATTATTTCTTATTGAATGCAGCATGCACCCTCAAAACAGCTTCTTATTGGTTAAACACATATTCTACTGACCAACAGCATATGCCGCCTACCCAACACATGATTCCAACCATCAATTAAATAGTGCTTATTGATGAAAAACCCTCACCTCTCCTTAAAGGCTAGTTTCTTCTTCTACTTCTACTTCAACTTCTTCTACTACAGGCCAGGAATCTACATGCAAGAGGCCTGCACATATGAGGAAGACGCTTACTGACTATGAGCTTCTTTGCAGCAATCTCCTGTTTTTTTATAGAAGGTGAATTCTGTGCCCCCAAAGGTGATAGAGAAACACGTTTTCCACTCTTATGGATTCTTCTCTTCAACCATTTCGAAGGGCACTTTGAACTGATCAACCGCTCCAAAAAGTATTCAAAGTAGAGAGTGCTGCTCACACTTTAACTAGCTAGAAACTGATATGGTATTGTTGGATTCACAGGCTATTCCACCAGTAATCAACATCAGTCGTTTAGAAAATGATCTTCCTTGCTGTTACACCCAGATTACAAATTCTGCAGAATGGCATATCACCTCGACGGAAGTGTCGGCTGGATTCCTCAACTTTGGTCACTGGCCTTCTTACTTGTATTCACTTCCTTCCAATTCTTGTCAACACCAATTCAAAAGGTCTCCTTATTTAACTGTCCCCTTTAAGCCTATCTGCTCCTTGTCTTACTTTAAAGTGCACATGGCCCAGGCATGACCACGAAAACCTATCCCTCTTTATGAGGAGGAGGTCATGATTCACACTAGGGGCTCACAACATTTCCTAGGAGCAGCTGGACCAGCTGTGTACACCTAAAGTCAAAAGGCGCTCAGAATATGTTCATACATCTGCTCTGCCAATAACTGGAAAGGTATAATACAAATGCAACACGTTTAACCAGTAAATCTGTCATGGCCATAACATAAACCTTTAATGTCAATGTTACCATATTTGGGTATTATGTTTTCTCTCTTTAATTATTACTTGGTGGGGGAGGGGGGTTTGTGGCAGCCTGTCAGCCAATGGGGAGGCTTGGAACGGGGCATTACCAGCCACAGAATTCCCTCCCAATCCCACTTACTTTCTTTTCAGTCCATTTTGGGAGCGGAGGTGCTGGGAACACTTCTTTCCCCAGCGCGTCCGCTCCCGATCTGCGACAGGCCGTCATGGAAAGGAAGAAGGGACTACAAGTAGTCCCTTCTTCCTTTCCATAGCGGCCATTGTTTTTGTTGACATTTCTCCCTATTTTTTCAATGGCTCTGGCCTGTAACTATGGGCCCCGGGGCATTACCTGAAGTGGTAATGTCCCCCCCTGCTCAGGGCCTATTGCTTAAGTAAAATGTGCAACTGTGAGTTGAGTTCCTGTGTAACATGATGCGAAGACAGGGGATTAGAGAGTTATGGTGTCTCTTGATCTAGGGGACCCCATGACGATAGGCATCACTTAGAGATGGATGAAGGTGAGGGCAGCTATCTTGTACAATATATCTGCTCCTATGTATGTTCATTGGCGAGCACAGGCTTTGGCTATGGTTGCACATAGACTGTACGAGATTACTCAAGCCAGATCAAAAAGCCCCAGAGGGGCAATGCCTCATCATATCCTTGCTTGTCAGGCAGTTTCAGCTATGAGACAGCAAAGTCACCATATCAACAGGTTAGATACAGGAGATATGCTAATCAGAAAGTAAGAAAGACTCTGGCTCCAAGAGACAAGGAGGACACACCACAGAGGTGAGCCATTGGTGAAAGCACATGGGATGGAAAGAGCTGATGCACATCAAGATGTGGAAGGAAACTGTAGTCATAAGCAGTGAGTCAAGAAAATTATCCTCATGGGAAAATCACATTGAAACAAAAACATAAGTGTGAACTTCCAGAGCGTGCATGGATGGCAAACTGAGGTGGTGCTATACCGTGTAAGCCTGATCAAATGAAAAAACAGAATGTCTATGTCTCCGAAGGACTTCGGCCCACGTTATTGCCTCCACGATGCAATCCTTGCTATCTAAGCACCAAGCTATTCCAATGCCACAGTATGCCGATTTCATGTCCTTGTTCATTAAGTGTTCTTTCCAGAAACCCTTTGAAATGACAACCACCCTATCAATGATAGATGCCAAAAGGGCATTTGACAGCTTGGTCGGGACCTTTATGGAGAATACGCTCCAGGAGGAGGTCTTTTGAGATAGGTATGCACAGACAGTGATGGCCAATTATGTATGTGTGGTCAAAACGATAAGGGTAAATGGCCTTTTTATGGAATTAGTCCTTTTGGGAAGTGGTGTTAGGCAGTAATGGCCACTTTCACACAACTGGTTGTTTTAACAATGGAGACACTAGCATGAAGGGTGAAAACTAATGATGCTATAAAAGAAATGGAACTTGGTGGCACACGTCACCAACTGGTGATGAGTGCTGATATTATGTTGGCCCTTCTTTTGGACCCTTATGAATGCATCTCAGCGTCTAATTCTGAGATGGTGGAATTTGGTAGGGCTGCAGAGTTCAGGAGTAAAACACGTACATTTGAATTACTAGATCTCAACTTCACAGATGAGGTGCATCTTCAGAATTTGATTAGATGGATTGGAAATACTTTATTGAGCTAATTACCTAGCCCTTTATGACTCCATCAGAATAGATCCGGGGAAATTGAAGAAACTACTAGTGTCGTAATCCTGGAGATTTAATATTATAAAGATTAACTTAATCCTTAACCATCACCAACAGCAGATTTAGATAAAGGAGGGATAGGTTGCCCCAGCTTCACAATTTAATGTCACTTCCAAGCTACATATTTTGGGAGAATGGGTTCAGAATAAAGCTCTGAAAAACAGTTTTTGAAAATGGATTGTGCCATGACTGAGCAACATATGTGGCATTGCATATGTCTGACAAACTCTCAGACACTGCCATAAGTCTACATTGGTCAATTAATGATGTTTTCTTTTCTAATTTGCACTCGATATTTTGGAATCCACTCTTTCCCCATGATTTGGAGAAGATTTGAGTTGTTTCATTTTAAATAAAGGGGATTGTTTTAGATTATAAAGAGTTATTGATGTGGGTGAGATCAAATCTTATGAAGCATGCAAAAAATAGTTCTCTATCTGAGAGGAGACCTGATTGGAAGATCTGCAAACAAGAAACTGGGTCCCACGTTAGGAGGTAGCGGAAGATGCCACCAAACCACTTACATTGTTTGAGAGGTCATCAAAAGGTTTCTCATGGACTAGCGCCACTATCTCTAAGCTTTACATGGTTCTGGGTCCTCGCCTTAGCAGACTTGCAGGTGATACCAATTTAGATGGACGATCTTGTCAGGAGTCTTTCTAAGAGGAATGCTTGGCAATTCTGACAATTAATCTGGTATTAATATAGGCGTTTTTAACAGAGGGAGCTTGGTTATAATTTGATTAATTAATGGTATTTGATACGATATGTGATACGATGCAGCTTTATTTCGACCGTCAGACCATAAAAGCAATAATCACACATAAATACATTTCACAGCTTTAGAATACAAATTAGATAAGATTGCTAAAATCAAAATATCACACATTTCATAGATCTCAAAGCAACAAAAATAAAACAGCCTAATATAAAATACAATTAAACTACTCAATCATACACAGATTAAGAACAGATTAAAAATACCATATACATAATATTGATTATCTGAACTATTACTGTAAATTAATTCGTCCAAAAGTGTGTTCTCTTCCTCCAAGCCCATGAGAGAAAACTCAGTACACAGTGTGTTGCAACATCATCTGTAATGATAATTTGCAACTCAGGGCAATCACGTCTGGTGTGGATCTAAGGGCTTCCGCTCGGAATAATGGTTTCAGATATTGTTTCCTTACCTTCAGATAGCAGGGACAAATTAACACAAAGTGGACCATATTCTCTATCTTACTCTTCGAAAAAAACATTGGTTTGAAACTTCCATACAGATCACTTGCTGATTTAGGGGCTACTCAACGCAGAAAGCATTCGTACCCCAAAGTATGCTTGATTTCCCACATTTGACCCCAAACAGCTTTGATGTATTGCAGAGGCCACTTCTGATTGATGTTGCAGGAAATGCAGACAGGGGTGATCCTTTTTGGATTTTGGGTTATCCTGCCTGAATTTCCAAATATTTGGCCTACATTTCTGACTTTAGCCAATGGGGTTGTGAGAAGGGACGTGCCCAGGGACAAAGGAATGATTTAATGGGTCATTCCAGAGAGGGAATTTACCCATTGATTGCATCTTTCGGCTGTCATATTTCTGCCATATTACTCACAGTCAAGCTTGTCATTGCGATAATTGAGTGTGGAAAGAGGCAACCACAGAAAGTATGTGGCAGATATCGGGTAGTCTCATAGCATTAAGGCCAGCCCACCCATCTGCCATCCATGACGATCTGGCAGTAGCTCATCAATAGTCTAATGCAAATCTACCCCAGAATGCTATAACTGTTTAAACCACTAGTATAGCTGCTTACATTGATAAATTATGAAAACCCATGTATTTGAAAGCTATTGTGGGTTGCAAACTGGACATGAAGTAGAGTGGGGGATGGGGCTTACTTATTTATTGGTCACATATTAGGCACTTATACAATTAGCAAAACTGTTTCAAAGCACCCACAGGGCAAACAGGGTGGGGACAGGGGAAGACATTAATTACAGACTGATAAGTAATTGCATTAATAGTACAAACAGATAATGAGAATAAAGGCAAGGGGAGACAAACCCACTATGCCTTGTGAGTGTTCAGAACGTGCAAGTGCAGAGGGCTTAGGGGAGAGGGATAATGTGTTTTGATGCTCATGGAGAAGTGCTCGGGGTAAGTGCTAAGAGAAGAAGAACGTAAGTGCAACCACAGATGAGTTGGTGAGCCAGGTAGGTGCAGTAGGAAGACAGCGGCTGGGATGAGAGATATGGGGGGTCAAGGCCCTGAGTACACATAAGAGCCCTGCACATCAGTCATGCTGCTATAAGATTAGCAAGGCAGAGAGGAGGAGGAGGTAAAGAGAAAGGTCTTGAGGCTTGTTCAGAATTTAAGGAGATCTTGCTCAAAACATGTAGGGAGAGGAGGCTGTTCCAGAGGAGGGAGCCAGCTGAGAAAAGCAATCGCCCACCAGCTCTTTTTAGCAAAGCACTTAACAAACAGGGAGTTGGTGCCGGAGGAACGGAGGAGTCTAGAAGGAGAGTATTTGGTCAGGAAGCATTGAAGAGTGATTCCTGGCCCCAGATAACCTTGTGTATGATAGAGAGGGATTTGAAATTAATCCATGCTGAGACCGGGAGCCAGTGAAGGCTTTGTAGAGCAGGAGAGATGTGGACCCTGGGCTTGAGGCCAAGGATAAGTCTTGCTGCACTATTCTGGGTTAGCTGGAGGTGTGGCAGGAAAGAAGATTAAGGAGGAGGCTACTGCAGTAGTCTAGCCTGGAGAGAATCAGAGACATTGAGTCTCTGGGGGAAGCTGAGGAAGGGTAGAGTCCCTTTGAGAAGGAAGAGCTGAAAGTGAGACTTCTTGACAATGTCCTGAATATGAGGGATGAAGGAGAGGGTGGAGTAAAATATGACTCTGAGATTCCTAGCTACAGTGGAGGGGGCAGTAGGGGGGCCCATAGAGGAAGGCCAGAGTGCACGGAAGAAGTATGGTGCAGGGGACTCAATAGGGAGAATCACTGTTTTGCTGGCATTGAGGCATAGGTTATTGGCAGTTCACCAGAACTGGATGGCAGAGAGGCAGTCCGGGATGAAGGAGGGTGCATGGGCATCAGTGGGAAGTTTGAGGAAACGTTGTGTATCGTCAGCGTAGCACTGGAAGTTGGGGCAGAAGAAGGAAATTAGTCATACCAGCAGAGAAAGGTATATGTTAATGAGTCAGGGTGAAAGAATGGAGCCCTGGGGGGCGCCACAGGTAGCAGAGGAAGAAGGGAAGGAGAAAGGGTCCAGAATGGATTTGGAGGAACAGTCAGTTAGGAAAGAGGTAAGCCAGTCCATTGCCCGCTCCGAGATGCCACGGGTGTCATGGAGGTTACCAGACATTTGGTCGAACAAAATTGGTCGAATGGACAAATGGTCGAACCAATGTGGTCGAAAACCAAATGGTCGAAAAAAAATAAATTCATTTTCACCCCTTTTTTTTGGGGGGGGGGGTCCCCCCCAACCCCCTTTTTTTCTAAAAAAAACATTTTTTAAAAAACGAAAACCCAAAAATATATATATAAATAAAAAAAAAATTCGACCATTTGGTTTTCGACCAAATTGCGTCGACCAAATGTCTTTCGACCAGTTTTCAGTCGACCAAATGTCTGGACACCGTCATGGAGCCTTTTATGAGGATGGAATGATTCACTGTGTCAAATGCAGAACAGAGATCAAGGACGATGAGGACAGCAGGGGAATTGGAGTCAAGAGATGCAAGCAGTTCTTGACAGGTGTTCAGAAGAGCAGTTGCCTTGCCTCTGCATGCTCAGAATCCAGACTGGTGGTCATGTAGACCGCCAACAAGTTTGGTATGACAGTTGAGTTGAGGGAGGGCCAGCTTCCCAAGCAGTTTTCCCGGAAAGGGGGTGATGGAAATGGGGTGGTAGTTGGCTGGGCAGGAAGGGTATGCAAAGGGCTTTTTTAAGGAGGGGGCGCAAAAGGGAGTGCTTGAGGCAAGATGGAAAAGAACCAGTAGCAAAGGAATGGTTGTAGAGATCAGCCAGAGCAGGGGCGAGAGAGGCAATATTTTCCTTTATGGTTCTTGAGAAGCACAGAGCAACCTGTTTGGACGAGACCTTCATGGAGTTGACAGCTCTGGTGACTTCTTCAGGGGAGACATGAGTGAAGGAGGTGAAGGAGGCAGGAAGAGGCCGGTTGGCTAGGGGGGCTAGGGAGGGAGGGTTGGGTTGGGAGAGTGTGTGACAAGGCTGTTCAGTATGTCCTGGGTTTTGGAAGTGAAGTGAGAGGTGAGTGCATTGCAGAGGGCCTGGGAACGAGTAGGGGCAGATGATGCTGCTGATGTAGTTTTTGAAGAGTTCAGCCGGACTCATTGGACACTTGTGCCATTAATGTGGGCTTCAGTGGCGGCTGCTATCATGGGGCGGCCGGGCGCCGCCCCCCCCAGAAAAGAAAAAGGAAGCTAAAAGAGATTCAATCAGAGAACTTCTCCGATTGAATCTCTTTTAGCTTAGAAAATGGCTGCATTTCCTTTGCCAACAGCGCGGGGGCGCTGTGGCAAGGTAATCATGTATCAGGGCCGGGCCCGGCTTTAACAGCGGGGCGCGTCCCAATTTAGTTTATTTTTTTCCATAGTAGAGTGCGTGGAGCTCCTAGCCCCACGCACTCTACGTAGCCCCTTTAATTGGAAGCCTGGCGGGGCGCTTCAGGGCTGGCCCCGCCAGTATAAAATGTGCGTAAACAGCGCACTTAAATTCAGATTCCCTCCCCTGCCATGGATACAGTAATGTCATTGGCTGGCAAACAGCCAATGACATTACTGTATGATGACTCACTGGCGGCGCAGGGTGTGTACGTGCGCCTGCGCCGCCTTCACACGTCTGTTTCTCTTTCTTTTCTTCACGGTGCAGTGGGTGCACATCAAACACGACTACGAGTGCTGCTGCAGCGGCGCCGCGGTAAGTACCATGATCCGGCCGGGCCATCCCCATGTTTGTTTTACTTTTTCTTTCTGTTTGGGACCGGGGACTCGGGAGTGTTACTTACACTCCCCTCCCCGGGCCCAAACTATGTGGTCCACCACGGCCCCAGGCCCAGTCAACACTGAACGACGTGTAGGCCTTGGCCTACACGTCGTTCAGTGTTGCTGCCGAGCTGCGAGCCTTGGTGGTAGCGGGCCGCCCGGCCCGCTACCACCAAGGCGAGGGCCGCTGCCCTGGGCCTATTTGTTTTAACCCCGGTCCGTGCCCCATGCCGGACCGGTGCGCAAGGCCCAGGGCAGGCACTGGCCGTGCGCTGCTGCTGCCCACTCAGGCAGCCGCGGCCTGCGACCATGCATCTGCTAATTGTGCCGTTTTATATTTTCGCCATTTTCCGAAAATAAATGCTGAAAATATAAAACGGCACAAATAGCAGATACGTGGTGGCGGGCCGCGGCTGGCTACAACACAACTTCCAAGAGAGTCTGGAGAGCAGAGCATTACGTGCCGAGGTTATTTGGTGCATTTAAATGCGATGCTGTACAAGCACCTGGACCTAAGTTACCCCCTAAGAGCAGTGACCACCGAATTCATGTTACTGTAATGCACAGGTTACCCGACGCACACGATTTTGGATTGTGGTAGTTGTCTTTTAGGCAAGATGGGAGAGAGAGAAGTTACTATAATACTCAGTTTGCTCAACCTATTTCTATGAGGGCTTATAGATATGTCAAATTTGTTTATGATTTGTGTACTTTTTAAGTCATTTCTTTGAAACAGAGTGTATTGCTAAGCCAAACATTACACCACTTCACCATTTAACTAAAGTTTGTTATCCTGGATAAATTGTTTTTATCTCACTGTGACATCACTTATAAGTTTTCACATTTTTCACAGCTTTAAAACATTTTTTATCCCTTTACAAAGGGGGCAGATGTAATTAGCACTTTGGGCCTGTTTCTGTATCCCTACAGTCCCCCCCCCAGCTCTTGACCTCTTATGTCTGCACTCACCCCTGCACTTGCCACTTTTACCTACTGTTTTATTTATCTAATTTATTTTTTACTGTTGATCCTATATGTATCGCACTGCCCCCTACCCCACCACCCCGCACTTTCCCTATCCCACCTCCCCTGCAACTGCGCGATCTTAATGTCACCTGGCCTAGTAAGATCGTTGTCTGTCTTCCCTCTGTTCCCCCTCCCTTGCCTCGTCGCGCTTTGAAACACTTGTGTATAGGCATGTTATAAATGCCATATCATATCATAGGGACAAAATGGTCTGTGAGACCGCCGCTTAGAATTGCGTTATTGTGGCACTGCCACTCCCTCAGTGTCACATCACTTGATTTGATAGGCAGATATAGACCCGCCAGTCGGTGTACCGCAGATGCTCGTATAGCAGACTGACTGCAGCAGAACTAACATTCACATCCCTTGTTGCTGCCAGTCACAGAAGTTGCTCGGACCCCCCAGAGTCCTGCCACCCAGAAGAATGAGGGAATCACTGTACCATGTCATGCTATGCTATTGAGTCTTCTATAGCACTGCTGCTGTTTATACGGTTTCTTGGAGCTTATGGCTCTGCAATAGGCGGGGTAACCGACTAACATTGGAACATATGTAGCAGATCAAGGTTGCTGTTGCAACGTTGACATGTGCAGAGCTGAAAAGATAGGGCACTCTGTGTTGTGCAGGTGTTAGATATTTTGTGAGTTGTCTGGAGCAGCGGTTTATGCATGCTCCGGGCTGCTAATGTAAATCGTTGGTGTGATTATCTGTCGTATGTCAGTGTGGTGTTTAAGGAGTGTGAACCACCATTAGAATGTAAAACCTAATGCTTTTGTCATATCTCGGTGGGTTTTTGGACAGTAAATTGCACATTTTGGAGCCCATTTTCCCAAAAATGTCCCCCCCTTGGGTGTTGTGGCCTCACGCGCTGCGCGTGCTCGCTCAAAAATTCGCCCAGGGAAATGTACGCCCCACCAGCTTTCAAACTCACCAGCCGCCACTGGTGGGCTTTTTTTTGGCACAGCTGGAGAGTCTGTAGTGTCTCTGGATCAGGCGGCAGACTAGTTTGTCAGAGGGTGAGCCTGAAGTGTGCCACTTCCATTCAGCAGCCCTGAAATTAGGTTTTTAGTCTGCAAGATCGGAGTCGTACCAGATGTTACGCTTGGAGGCAGGTTTCAGGTGGATCCTCCTGACTGGGGCAAGGATGTCAAGGGTGCTGCTGATGGACAGATAGAGGTTGCTGAGGGCAGAATCAGTGGAAACGTCTGAGTTGGGTGGGCAAAGGGGAATGAAGGTGGAAGAGAAGGCGGCAGCTGACACTCGTTTCATCGGACGGATGTTCACGAACGAGGTTGGCAGAGCTTTGTGTGGAGTTGTCACAGGGCCATAGGGACCCAGATGAGAGGTGGGGAGAGAGTGGTCAGACCAGGAGAGAGGGGGGACCTGGGGTTTTGAGGTATACATTATGTTAATGTGTTAACTACTGTTATTACATTCATACTATGTGTATATTTGTTTACATGTATTCACAATAAGCTGTGTTAATAAATAGACTTTTAATATAACAAACTAATAACAACCCTTAAAGTGTGTGGAACTATTCTTCCACATCTGCAAAATACTGTTGATTCTTAATACATAGGTGAATTGAAACACAATCAATCAATATTACAAAAACATGTAAAAAAAGAAACATATAGCATCTCCCTTTTCTATATTTTGTATAATATTCATCTATTTTGAAAAAATAATAAATGCAAACACTCTTTAATTAAAGAGGTGACAGGAAATTCACCCAAACGATCAATCAGCATTCCAAAACATAAACTATAGCAAAATGGAACACGTACATATCTAGCATCAATCAAAACTTTATTTTGGGAGCTTAGCCCATAAATGTTTATAGAATACATTGATTTAATCCAATTCAAAGTATTGTTTTTTATCATAAAACCAGACTCATGCTTGAGCTAAAATGAAAAGCCATGAATAATTATAGAAAACAATACAACTATTATTTGATGAAATCAAACTATGTGAACCCCCATCGCTAGTGATTACTTATAAAACTATGAAGCACAAGAACAACTTCAGCATAGCAGAAGGATATAAAAAGATGATAAATCTAACACCTAATTCTGAAATAGTCAGGGTACTCAGCAGGAGCCTAAACATTTCTTTCACAAACCTATTCTCAATGTAAACAACTTTTGAATTTGAACATAGCGCCATATGTCAATCCCATGGGGACTAGGGATAATTCACGGGCAACGCGTTTGTCTTGGAAGCCAGACAACGTAGCAATACAGGTTTGAATCCTGATCCCATGCTTAGAAACCAGACGTTATGATATGATATGATATGGCATTTATAACACACCTTTACACAAGTGTTTCAAGGCGCGACGAGGTAAGGGAGGGGAAACAGAGGGGAAGCAGAGACAGTGATCCTGCTAGGCCGGGTGACATTCAAATCGCACAAGTGTAGGGCAGCGGGAAGGGGAAAAAGCGCAGGGGGGCGGGGGCAGTGCAGTACATGGGATAACTAAAATAAATAAGTGTGTGGAAGCGGTATTAAGCGCGTTATAAATGAACAAATATAAATATATGGGGATCCCAGGAAAGCTTAGAATGTAGTGGTCATTGGTGGCCATTCACATGCCTTCCATTAATCAGTACACTATTATGGTGGAGGCTGCTCTCACTAAAGATGTTCGAAAATTCTGGGAGTTAGTAAATGGTGACCATCCTGAGCGTGATCTTTTGAGCGCTCCTCAATCAGCCTGGATTGAACATGTGGAAAAAACACTGGGAGGAACGAAGGACAGCGAAAACGTGGGCAAACCTAAGCCGGACAGATGCCACTATAGTTTCAACTCTGCCAACATCGTGAGCATTATTACCAGCTTTGAACCTCCGTGTGCTCCTGGCCCTGATGGTATTTTCAGCACACTGGTTAAGAATGATGCAGGCGGGGGCGTGGCTTGGAGCGCCATCGATGTGGTCGCTCCTCTGAGGCTGCCCGTGGGATGTCCGCCGCCGCCGTCGAATTCTGGTGGTTCTAGGCGGGGTTTCGTGTCGCTAATGCCATCTACAGCGACCGGAACCGACATGGCATAACCTGGCTAAACATCGTCTTCGACCGTGGCGGCGTTCTACTAGAAATTTGAAGCTGAACTTCTCTCCCGTACCCGACGGACGAAACTAAGATGGCCGCCATACCGGGGCTCAGCAGCACGCTCCGCACCTGCCGGTAGCGGGACCTTGGGAGCCAGAAGAACCGGAGAGGGGGAGCGGTACCTAATATAGAAACCCCTGATTTCGGTTGGGCGGCCTGGATTCCTCCTGGGTTGCTACCGAGAGCAGGCCTCCACTCCTCCCCCCGCTTTGCAGATCAAGTCGGGACCACTGCGGCCATCTTGGATCAGCCCTGCCGAAGTCCTTCTCTCGGTTCCACCCTTCCTGGGGCGCCCCTGCCCACCCACTTATACCTGACCCGGAGCGGGAGCGGAGGCCAGGGTGACGGAGTTCCCCAGCTGCTATCTCCCACCGTCCGGGGCCTCGCCGCTAGCCTCCCGATTAGAACTGTTTGGCGTGAGCAACATGTCGAGACAAACGAAAGTGAGCAAAGGCACGGATATCTCCGCCATGTTTACGGCTACAGAGAAACCCAAGAAACAGGAACCTCCCAAATTGACCCCACAGAAGCAGCAAGAGGACAGGGGCGAGCTTGCCACTAAAGGAGACCTGATAGCCTTCATGGCCGACATCAAATCTGAGTTCCGCGCTTGCCTCTCGGAACTCGCCACCAAAGTTGACCAAACAGATCAGAGAGTCACAGAACTCGAGCAGAGGCTTGGAGAGATCGAAGATCATACCCAGGAGCACACCACCGCTATGGGGGAAATGCAAAAATCGATTGATTCCCTACATCACAAATGCGAGATTATGGAATTTAAACAGGAAGATCTCGAAAACAGGGCCCGGCGCAATAATCTCCGCATCCGGGGCATTCCATCCTCCGTCCCCGATAACAAGCTAGCAGACTACGTGGCAAATTTCTTCGAGGCTCTACTTCCAGATCTGGACAAATCCCAGCTCATATTGGACCGCACCCACAGGCTTCGCCAGCGCCGCGGGACAGATTCGGATCCCCTTCCAGACGTGATCACCAGGGTCCACTTCTTTACAACGAAAGAAGCGATATCAGCGATCAGCCGCCAAGATGAAGAGATCACTTTCCAGGGCACCCCTCTTCAAATTTACCAGGACCTTTCGCCACTTACGCTCCAGAAAAGAAGAGCACTTCGGCCTCTGACATTATTCCTTCAGGAGCAACAGATCCGTTACAGATGGCTGTTCCCGACAGCTCTTCAATTCACATATAAGGGCACCCTACGCCGAATCAGCCACCTGGAAGATGCGGAGAAAATCTTGCATCCGACCGCTCCACGGGACCCTTCAACGCCACTCTTAGAGGGGACTGAGAACCCTGGTCCGCCTCCCTCCCCAAAAGCTAAACGCACGCCTTGGTCGTCGATACAACGAAACAACAAGAAGTGATGAACGCGGATGCCTCCAGGGTCCCAGGCGCCGTCAACGAGCTAGCCGGGACACAGACATGCTCGTTTGAATTAGAACCCGCTACCTACTTGCCAACCTCTTTTAAGTACACGGCGGCGGCGGGGCACTCCCATGGCTCATACCCATCCCAAGGATACTTTCCATCTTCTGTTCCTTGGGAACCCACAGTATGGGACAATTGGCCCTGTTGGCCTTAGGTATGACCGTACTGACAAAGTCGGTCTGCCGCCCTGTTAAAGTTGCGATCCCCCGTTGGGATTTCGTGTTAAAACCTCAAGTGCAGAATGATTTTGTGAATGCTTCCATCAGTCATGGCAGTTGAACCTCCACCCCAGGACCCCCCCCTAACGCAGGGAACGGAGAGTGAGCCTTCAGAGGACCTTCAGTCGCTTCGGATCCTCTCCCTGAATGTTAATGGCCTGAATTCCCCCAACAAGCGAAAGGCAATTCTATTAAAACTCCGCGACGAGGAGGCCGCGATTGCTATGCTGCAAGAGACCCATCTGTTGCCCGCTGATGTATCCCGCCTTCGGTCTCGGCTATTTCCGCTTCAATTCTTCGCCTCCGGCACAAGCAAAAAAGGAGGCACGGCGATTCTCTTCAGGAAAGACTTGAACCCACAGA